>NW_008238321.1:7394273-7396400 GCF_000691975.1 Corvus brachyrhynchos | reverse complement strand
GTGAAAAAAATGCTGCCTCTTGCACCCAACAATTGCTGCAGGAGAAGCACTGTCATGGAAGAACTGCAATGACATCCTTACTGCTCCAGCACTGCAGATGACCAGTTACCAAAAGGTTTTCCAGCCAGCCTGCAACACCCTTTGTAAAACTGGGTTTAGTTTTGTTTACAGCCACGTGTAGCCTTGTGGCCAATTCCAGCCCAGCAAACTCTCAGCAGTGAAAATCCAGGGCAGCCTTCCAGGCTCATGACAGTTGTCCAGCCTGACTTCATCCATGTCACGTGGCAGTGGCCACTGTGGAGTTTGAGTATGTTAAAACAGCAGAAAAGCAAAGAGGCTGCATTTGAGGTAAGTACCACTGTATCAGAACAGAAAACAGTGAAATTCAGTTGTGGCTGGATTTAGAGATGCTCCACATCCAGCATGAGTCCCTTCTGAGACTACTGAAGTTCACAAATGAATGAATTATGAACTAAAAAGCAAGGAAAGAAGAGCTGCACATTAATTCTCCAGGTCCACAGTCCTGCAATTAATGAGACTGTTAGGTACCCACTAATCTCACCCCACAGCAAACAAACATTTCGCAGACACAGGACTACAAAAACCACCACAGCCAGGAGGTTACACAGGCTGCACCCAGAGCAGTTGCTACGGACAGACTGCTTCAGGCAGTGAATCCTGTGCCCACCCTTAGTCAACACACTTGTGTCCAACACTGGGTGAGTCCTCACAGTGGAACAGAAATCCTCTTCCTGGGTGTTGCAATATCAGACAGATTATTTAACCACCTGGGCTGGAGGGTCGGTAAGAACAGCCACAAGCTGCTAAATAAACACAAACACATTGAGCTGAGGAGCACTCTCCAGACACTGTGTCCAAGGCAGAGGTGCGTTCCAGCTGTTGTGAGCTGGTCTGTGCTAGTCCTGGCAGATCCAAGGGCACCTCCCAGCTGACACACAATGAAGCCTGCTCCACTACAAAAGGATTCTGCTTTAACAATCTACAGAGAGGGCATGAACTATTTACATTAGCCAAGTTACTGCTCCCAGGTCTTGCTCATCTGTAGCTGGAAATCCCAGCAGCACAGGAGGTATGAAAACACCCTACCCTGCTGGTTTCCTGAAAGGAAAAAAAAAGAGCTGCTTTTCCTGCCTCCCCATTATGCTGCTGCTGTCATCTCCTCAAATTGCATTTCAGCACATGACAGCAGAGCGGGGAGAGGAGGAAAGTCCTCAGCAGCACCATGGCTGTGCTGCAGGCAGCTGTCTGCACTGCTCTCCCTTCCCTCTGCCATCCCCCTGAAATGTCTTTGCCCAACAGAGCTTGTATTTGCCAGGGATACATGGGCCAGTCCTCCTTCCAAGACTGGCCTTCAAGGAAAAACGATCTGCAAGAAGCATCAGGGAGAGGTTTTCTTTCCCCCTCCATCACACGAAAATGCATCCTGTCTTTGGGATGGGATTTGGAAGCAGAAGTGTAAATCTGTTCCTCACTCTGTTTTTGCAAGGGCTGCAAAAAGCCAACCCCTGCCTGCCTTCCTCCAAGGAACAGCAGGAGCAGTGCCCACAGCTTGGTAAGAGCATGTCAGTCTGGATAAAGCAGTACAGGAGCCTTGTGCAAGGAGTGCTTTGGACAAAACATATTACTTGAGGCCATTTTTCATCCTCATATTCCCCCAAAAAGAGATTCCAGCTAGCGCAGATCCTGACCACCTTGTACTGCAGAGCAGAACCATGTGATGCCTCTACAGATCCCATCCAAATGTTTCCCTGAATAATGCAAACAGTAGCTTGTCCTCCTTGCAGGGGAGAGCAGGCTGAGGGTGAGCAACACCACGCTTGGCCTCCAAGGCCAGCTGAAAACATTTCAGGTCACCCTGACACCCACACACACTCTCAGTTTTATTTCAGCTCATTAACTTTGCTTCTCATTACAAGGGGCAACCACAGCCTCCAAGACTCACCCTGGGAGTAGCTGGGCACCACCAGCATCAGCACAGGAGTGGGGCTCCCTAAAGCCAGCGAGAAAGCCACACATTTAATTTAAACTCCTGCTGACCTGGGTCAGAAATACTGTGAGGTGACATCGTGGCTTGGGGTAGCAGCTGCCCCACATTGAAATCTTTCC
>NW_008238321.1:7390613-7394126 GCF_000691975.1 Corvus brachyrhynchos | reverse complement strand
TAAAGCCCAATGCTTTTCCCATTTAATCAGGCACTGACAGCTCCCCTCATGAACACAGGGAGGGAACCACAGTGGAGCTGGTAATTAGGAGAGAGGTGTCATTCAGAAGGAATATAATTTCCCATCCTCAGGAATTAAGCTTTCTCAAGGATCATTATGAATTTAAAACCACTGCAAGCCCTTAAGCACTGACCCAGAGGAAAAACATCACTCCTGAGACAGTCCAAAATAAACCTGAAATGCTATAAAAGTGACACGAAGGCTGCTGAGAATGAGATTATCCCAGCTCAGTGAGACATTCCTTATTATCTCTCATCTCAGTGCTTCGGCAAGGATAACTCATTCAAGCCACCAGGATGCTGCTAAGTGGCTTTTTCCCCCCCCCTCTCTTTTTCCTGTTTTCTCTGCCTACCCCTCCCTGATTTCCCACTTGCAGTAACCTGCTTAAAAACAAAACCACTCTGGACTGATCTTGACCAGCCCCTTATTCAGCTCCATTTCAAACACAGGAACTCCCAGCCTGTACACAAATAACCTTATCTCCTGAGCTGCTACTGGGAGACAGCTGCTGTCCCCAGGCAGCTGTGTGCTTCACACCTTCTGCTGTATTTAAAAAGGCACCTATCCCACTGGGATAGAGCCTACTGAGAGTAATCCCAGTTACATGAAGCAGCTTGAAACTCCACCATCACTTCAGTAAACACACAGGCTTTGGAGACTATTAATGCCTCGTTTTTAAGTAGTTACAATGATGCCCAAATGCAGTAATTTAAAGGGAATCTTAAAATATATCCAGATCAAATCCATCTGCAAAAAAACCCAAAAAAAACAACCCCAAACTTCCAGTGAGAGGAATTAGTGGTGCAGCTCTGACTGTCCCAGAAAGAATGCAGCCAGTGGCAAGCCCCAGCACCGCCAGTGCTCAGACACAGTAAACCACTTGCAATGGCTTCAGAAAGATATAAATACAAATAAGACACCCATTCCAAATTAATGAATGGGAGCTTCTTCCAGCAGGCACAAAACAACACCCGAAGGGCTCCACATTACTTGCACTTGGGTTTGTGCTACTCCGGGTTGCTAATCAGCGCCTGGCCCCTGGGATATGCTTCCTGTCTCTCTCCAGCTGCGCCACAGGAATTGTGTGTTTGCCCCACCTATTTTTGCCACAGGACTTTTTAGTGATTTGTGTCCAATTTCAAAGCACAAGACTCGCCGGCGGCAGGAACGCCCACTGCATTCTCAGGCAGACAAAGCACTGGGCTACCCAGGAATTTCGACTTCCGAGGCAGCTCCTGAAACTCCAGCCCAGGAACAGGCCACCAGCCCCCTGCTGGAACCCAGACTGTACCTTCTCACCAGTAACACCTGCCCCAAGTGCTATTCTAGGAGCTGCTATTCCTGCCCTGACTGCCTGCAGCCAGGCCAACCAGAAGGAAAACATCCTAGGAAGCAAGAAAAAGAGATGGAAGAAAGCCTGTTACCACAATGCAGCACCTCCAAGCAGGCTGAATGTCTACAGATCTTCAGGAAATCTGTCTGAGTCCCTTCCCAAGTCTTGGTGTTCCAGGCACAAACTCCTGTCAAGATGATTGTTTATTAACATCCAGTCACACCATGAAGACACCCAGCACATGAAATCTATTAACGTGTTTACAGTTGCAGAAGGCCTGATGTAAGGCAGCAGAATTTTTGCACAGCATTCATCCTAGAAATTAAAAGCACATATTAAAGCTGTAAATCCCACAGTCCTGGAATTAAAAACTGCCCATGCAATCCTACTAGTCCTAAAGAAAATAGGTTCTATTACATGGTTTGAGCTGCACATTCCTACAGCCCTGTACCTGTTCAGGGATGTACCAGAACCTGCTCAAGATTTGGGTCTGCAGAATGATAGATCTCAGATTTCCTACCTCACCTTCCAAGTATGCTGCTGGAGGAAAAACCCTCATGCCATCCTCTCTGAAAGCAGCAAAGGCCAGTCTAAATGCCTGACGGGGGACACCTGCCTTTCCCTCCACTGCTACCACTGGAAAACAGCTCCAAAGTGCATCAGGTGGGTGAGCAGAGATTGTTAAGAAAGAGGAACCAACCTCCACAGAAACAGAATAAAGAAACAGAAATCTGCCCACAGGTCTTAGGACCAGGACTGGCTGTGCCTCTCAGCCACCAAGGCACTCAGTGATTGCCTCCAGAACTGCTGCCTGAAGCAAAGCAAGAGCCTGCTGTTCCACAGGGCAGGCAGGAAGCTGGGAAAGAAACACAAGAAGGAATGCTCTGAAAAGCACATGGACATCAAGCTTTAGTCCCTCAGCATTATACCTGGATGATGGAAATAAAAGTGCACAGCAGCAACATCAGCTTTCCTCTTTCAAAGCATCAGAGGTCTCAGGACAATGACCAAACTGTAAGAAACTGAACAGAAACCTCAACAACTAAACTTATTTGTAGGAAAACCACTGTTCTAAGTATCTGGCAGTAAGACTCTACAGTAAGGTATTGGAAGACACTCAAAGACAACGCTCCAGGTCATAAAGCACAGGTGAGATGAAAGGAAAAACCTCCCAGGCTGGACTCGCAGGTGCAAGCAGCCGTTATCCACCCAGGGTTCCAGCCAGCACAGCTGCAAAGACAGGGGACCCAGGAGGTGATGGCAACTCTTTACACCAATCTACATTTTGCCCAGCCCAAAGCACTGCCCCGGGCGAGTTCACACTCATCTCTTCACACACACGCTGGAGTTCCCCACAGCTCTTCAGCCTCAGAAGACTTCGGTGGGATCCCGGCCTGCCTTCAACCATCTGGGGAACAAGGTCAGCTCCAGAAGCAGAAAAACCCATTACATAAACCCAGTGTACATTAACACTTCCAGGCTGTGCTCTGTCTGCCACGCGGAGCCGGCACTCCGCTCAATAGCGACGGGAACGAGGGAGGGGCAGCGGGTTTTTCCCTCAGCTCTGGGGACAGCTGTGTTTGGGGTTTCTTTCCTGCAGCGGCTCCCACAGCAGATGCCTGAAATGTCGAGATGTCCCAACAGCACCGAGTGCTCCCACACTGAACAGGGGTCAGAAGAGAACAATCTTTTACTCTCCTCTCCCCACCAGCTCCGGCGCAGGGTTATCCCGCCTACAAACAGCATTAAGGAGCCCCCGGAGAGCAGCGCCTGTCCCCGGGTGCGGGGGGACACAGGGGTGGTACACGGAGGAGAAGGGACCCCCTGACCCCGGGGAGGGGGAGAAGGGACCGGCCCTAAGGGGATGGATGGGGGAGGGAAAGAACCCAGTCCTGAGGGAAGCTGGAGGGGGAGGGGGTGTCCCAGATCCTGAGGGAAAGCGAGGAGGAAGGACTCGGCCCTAAATCAAAGTGGAGGGGGACAGGGGGGACGGACACGGGAACGACGACACGGGGGACCCGTCCCTGAAGGGAAGCGCTGGGGGGGCGGGGGGGAACGACCCGTCCCTGCCGGGAAGAGAGAGAAGGACCAGCCATAAAGGGACGCGGGGGGAGGGGGAG
>NW_008238321.1:7372809-7390182 GCF_000691975.1 Corvus brachyrhynchos | reverse complement strand
CAGAACTTTTTGGGGTGCTCAGGAATGGGAGGGGCCGGGACCCCTGCACGGGACCCTTCCCGTCCCCCACAGCTCTGGGTACCCGTGGAGGTCAAGTGAGTGACAGGGAGCCCCCCAGGACACCGCGTTTCGCTCTCGGAAGCAGCTGGGGACGTCCTGCAGTCATGGCAGAAAATTGAACTTGAGGGATTTAAGTGACTTGCCAAGCTGCCAGAAAAGGAGGCAGCCGATTCACTGAGCTCCGCAAGATTTCCTAAGAGAAATGGGAAAATTTAAATTGTGTTTTCGAGGGGTTCACGTCGTAGACAAGTCCTGGAGCAGCCCCTCTACAGCATAGCCCACCCACCGGAGCAGGGCGCAGGGATCCTCCTCTCTCAGCACCAAAATGAAAGCAGAAATCAGGGAAACGTCACAAAAAGTAGTTATTAAAGTAAACAGCAGTGCCAGTATTTAACAGGGCACTGAAGGACTGACACGATTTCCTGCTCCAAGTAATGAAATTGTTCAGTCCCTGCTGCTGGCTGACACGAGGGGCTGGTGACAGCAGCTCCCCAGCCATTTGTTCATATTGTGAAATTACTCAAAGAATAAAAAACAATTTATTTGTGCTCCTTCCTTTTTTAATTTTTTTTTTTAAACCAAATTATGGCCAGAGAAACCCCAGCTTCCAGCATCAGGGAGGGAAAGCACTGCTGCAGCACACACCAACACTGAGCACCATCCTCTGACTTGCTCCTGTCCTTCTCCACTTGCAAAAGAGCAGTAATTAGGGAAAAAAAAAATCAGGAAAGCAAGAATTCATCAACATGTGAATCTTTCTCCAGTTTTCATTAAGGGGGAGATTATAATTTCTTTCTGCAAATTGAGGGTTAGTAAAGTATCAGGACAAATAATAAAGTAAGAAGGGAAAAAGATCAAGGGAATCAATCAGCTGAAGCAATGAATGAAGCAAAGTGTTCTCCCTGCAGAGGAGGACTTTCATCTGGGCAGTCCATATAGACCTCTTAAATTAGTTGCATTTCGATACTTTGTCCATTCTTTTCCTCTGATGCCCAAAAATATTTTAACAAACAAAACTGTGGCTACCAAGAGTTAAAGTTGTGAGTTTATTGCATATGTAACAAAAATGAACATGACCTCCTGGGTCCAGCCTACTATACAATCACTGTTTATTCCAGCTGGTTCCATAACCACATTAAATATAACTAGTATTTCTTTAAATACTTTGATTTAGACATAAAATGAAACATTAGTGTACAACTTTCACAAAATAAATCTGCAATAAAAACAGTGGGAAGAATAACAAGGATAGCAGCAATACTTAAACATGACATTACAAAATAATAAATTAAAAAAATACATTATAAAGTGGTTGAGGAACAACAATAACAACAAAAAAAAATTAACAGATTAAAACCAGATCCATACTGTGTTTCTGGGAACTTGCTGTGCCACACGGCCCTGAACCTGGGCACTGGCTCCAGAGGGCCCGGTGGCTGGATCAGTAATTTACAAAATCTGTTGGATTTTACAACCACCTCAACTTGAACTGAGGACAAACTGCTGAGCGAGCGCCAATCGCACCGTCTGGAGCTTCAAACAGCCTTTTTGGAGCAGGGTCTTGTCTAACATAATGCCCAAGTGAACACTCACACCCATCCAACAGTCTCGTTTCTTCCCGGTCGAACACACGAGCAGAGTGGTGGTTTCCTACATCCCTGAGCGTAGAGTATAGGCTGAGGAGCAGTATCAGGGCACTGCAGGGCTGTGCCGATGGATCAGCTGCGGGGTTTGCCGTTGGACAGGAACAACAGACACGCTGTACCTTGTATTTCCTTCAGGTCAGATCCAAGAGTATCCGCGCACAAGGTGGAACGTGGAATGACAAAATGAACACGGGACTCAATGGTATTCTTTGGGCAAGTTTGAGAAGTAACAACCAAGCTCAAGTGCTGGCAGACCGAGTGGGAATGGACACACAAATTCAGACAGCTGAGGTTATCCCAGACCTCTGAGAGCCACTGTTGGCATTTCGTCCTTTCCTGGCCTTGGAACTGGGCACAGGAACAAGCCACGGCTCCAAAGCCATCCTGCCTCGCTTCTTGCTGTTCCTCCATCCACCCAACCAGCTTTAAGGCCTGCCTCAAATGCATGTACAGAACAAGACAAAAAATGTCTTTGTCGTCACTGAAGTGGCACAAAATTGCAAAGACAACACGACGGGAGAGGTGGTGAAGCTGTTGAAAAGAGAACTGAAATAATTTAAAAGACAGTGCCCTATTCTCGTTACTGTCAGCACGGAGGAGGTACCTTGACAAGGGCTTTTAAATACAGCAAAAAACAGACGGACTTTTCAAAACAACAATCCTTGCCTATTCTTATTTTGTGCATTTAATAAAACACTGACCTAGCAAAGACATTAGGAACTATCTTATGTCAACTGGGTTGTTGACATAAAGCTACTTGACCTATAGATCTCCAAATCAGGGGCCTTTCCCTTCACCTTGCTTGGTTTGTACTGAGCCAGTTGTGCTGCAGGTGCGACAAGATTTTTATTAGGGGTGGGCTTTAGTATCTGGGTTTGGGTTTGGTTTATTTTTTTACACATTTTTAGTGAAAAATCCACATGAGACAGCATGCAAAGCTTTTGGGCAATAATCCATTTTGCATTTTTCCTATCTGACTGGTTTATTGCACATTCAAACATACTGAAAGGATTAAATACACTCTATGAACAGGTTTGACTTCGAAGCCATTTGGAAAATCCAGGGTTGTGGGGACTCTGCTACTCAGCCCGGGACCGTAGGGATGCTGTCTGCCAACTGTTGCACATCCCAACAACCAGAACTGCAGAAACTGGTCTCCAAGTGCCAAAAGATCCCTACAGAACATGGGGCTGAACATGCCTCTCCTGTACAGTCCTGCAGGATGAGCATCTTTAGCCACCCTGTGCAAATCTCACAATATGGTACAATTTTACACCTCCGATGCGACTCCTGACAACAAATCACAAGAATTATGGTCAATGGCAAAAAGAAAACCACAAACAAACAAAACAGAGAAAAATGCCAGGGTTTTGACAAGTGTCTACTTTCTGTCCTATCACAGTTTAAAGCTATTATCAAATTCAATTAAAAAAAAGACAAAATAGAAGTATTCCAGTAGACATCTCCTAAGGACAGTCTCTTACCCAGCTGAATTTCAATGCACTATTCTATAAACATCTGTTAAGTGTTTCAGTCATGAATCTCTCTAAAAATCAGGCTTCCAAAAGAAAAAAAAATCCTATACAATCAAGTCTGCTTAAAAGACATGTTTGATAGATAACTGGGTCTCTCTGAAGCCATGTTATTTGTTAAAATAGTCTCATCTTGGTGTGCAAACTGGAAAAATGTTAGTGATTCAGTGTCTTAGCTTACAATACGAGATGTAACCAAAAGTATGTATTCTATCACCATCTGTTAAAACCAGGTGGGGCAGGTGTTATGGTTCTTTGTCTCTTCTATGACACATCACTGATAACTCCCTCCGGAGGGATATCTTCTGCTAATGGGCCACCTAACCTCACTGCATGACTCATAAAATCACATCATCCCATTGTGAGATGTTCCGCCCAGGGGGGCAACCAAGCATTCTTCCGGCCTGGATATAATCTGAAGTTTGGAACACCACAGGCAGCCCTGACCTACTGGATTCCCAGAGGACAAGAGCTACATAATCATCACTGGACCTTCAGAGGAAGACCAGACCCTTCTACAGGATCACAGCTTTGACAGAACCATAGGTACCACTTCAAAGAGGACTGCAGCCACCACTTAATCAGACTGCTCCCAGCACCCTGACCAACAGGGTGTCAGGTTGTATCCTGACTGTCAGGTTAAACCAGTGTTTCTGTATTATTGCCTTGTTATATATATTTATATATACTAGTAAAGAACTGTTATTCCTATTTCTCATATCTTTGCCTGAAAGCCCCTTAATTTCAAAATTATAATAATTTGGAGGGGAGGAGTTTACATTTTCCATTCCAAGGGAGGCTCCTGCCTTCCTTAGCAGACATCTGTCTTTCAAACCAAGACATTCAGGTATTGGATTTGCTTTTGTTTCCCCTGTGTTAGAGAACAAACCTTTTAATATTAGTTTCAGATATTGGAAAAAATAGCCTTATATGGCTCTCTGGAGAAATTTTCATCCCTATGGAACTGAAGGCATAAATTCTTCCAATAGCTTTCTGTAACATTGAGAATGTATTCCCTTTTTACCTCATCTCCAAATTTTACATTGTTCCCCTTTTACCCCAATCTCCAAATAAACCTTTCTCAAGGCCAAAAAATTTGAAGCAGGAGTTTGCTCTGTTAACTTGACTTTTAGTGATTTCCATGTGAGTCTTAGAATTTAAAGTCACACAAACACATCTTGGGTAAAACAGTGGCACAGAAATCACAGCTTTGGGATTGAATGGAATTTTATCCTGTCTCCTCCTCACAAGGCTTCTCTGCAAGGTACTTACATCTGAACAAACTATGGAAAGTAATTCTGCAAGAGGAAAGAATTGTTTTCATGTGCAAAACAAGTAGATTTCAGCCAGGAAAACCAAAAAGAAATCATACAATACCGTTTAAGCTGTCCCAGATTCCTTCACTTTTCTCAAGGTGGGCCACAGCTTCCACTGGGAGCTTCCTGCTAAAGCAGAACTTGGATTTCTTTACCTTTCAGTTAAGTGTTCATATGGAGGTATTTTCTGCTAGAAGTTTACTTTTTAAACAGATGTTTAAAATGTGCAATGCAAATTCTGGTGCCAGTCAGACACTCTGCACCTGCTGGACTCCACAAAGGCTCAAGCTTGATTTAAGACAGACTAACCAGGTGCACCTACCAGTTGCAAGTCCTCAGCAAATTAAGCTCATTCTCAAATACACTTTGATTCTCCTATTAAAAAAGCCCCACAGGTTGCTGACCCTATCACAATATGTGTTACAAATCTAGCAGAATATCCTGTGTAACCAAAGCCAAATGCTGAACTTGGCTGCATTTCATTTCAGGGAGGATGGAAGAAGAGGGAAGGGGTTATTGTAACAAAGGGGAGAAAATAGAGCTGGGAACCACCAAGAAAAGCCCCGACCCTCCCCCCCATATCCACCAGCGGTGGAAGGGAAACAGCCCCATCTCTAAGTTGTCAGAGTTCGGATGCTTCAGACAGCTTAGCAGGAAGTTCACAGCAAGCTTCTCCTAGCTTTTGATTTGGTGGTCCATGAGCTAGCATCTGTTTCCTTTGGTTGCTTTTTCACTCCACAGCAAACCCACACGTCTCTTCCACAGCTGTCAACAGCTTCTCATAAAGCTTCTCATATGACTCATAAGGCGGAATGTCGATCCGGTTAAAGCTGCAGGGAAAGTAACAGAACATTGATGGATCTGAAGTGCTTATTGGGGGAAAATTGTAAAGAAGCTACATATAGATAGAAATTGTAAAAACTCTCAGCTGCCTCATTGGCCAAAGCAGGCAAGAAGAAAAACAACTATTTCTACATTTTTTAGGAATGCACAACTTAAGAGGGCAGCGTTTGGCATGAAGAGGAGGAAGAGGCAGATGCAGGAGACTTGCAAATAAAAAGCAACACATCAGGCAGGCCCACTCCCTGCCCTGCCTGCAGACAGTCTGTGCTGCTGCTGACACCATTTCCTGCCTCTGATGGAGTGAGATTTCCGTGCAAGGGCTCAGGCTGTGCCTATACTGCACCAACAGCACGAGCTTCCAACATTTGACAACACTTCTTTGTAATAAAGAAATAAAGAAATAAACTTACAAATGTCTCACTACCCAGAATAATCACCTCTAGAATAGATGAAAACCACAGATAGTATAGAAGACAAATCAAGCTTTAAGAAAAGCAAATTCTTTTGCTGGCTGCAGACTGCAGATATGTCCAAGCTAACAGAGCACACTTGGAGTCATCCATGTGTATCACATGCCTAATCCCTACCCAGGACAAACAAGACAAAGGGAGAGGAAGCAGAGTGTTTCCATCTTACCAAGTGTGGGCTTTTGGAAGGTTGTCTGTGTTTGCATCTATTAAATGGATGGTAAACAGTCTGGGTCCTGCAGCGCCTGTAGAACCTTAGACAGACATTCTAGTTAATGCACTTCAACAAAACATCATTCACACACACATATTTTGCTGCTTATAAAAAGGCAAGAGAGGAAATTACACTTCCAGCTGCAAGCCTAAGTATGTCCTAGGCTAAATCTGTAGCGATATTACCAGCTGATGAAGGGATGGCAGAAGAGATAGAGCTGTTTGTGACAATCATTTTACAGACTGGTATTTTGGAAAGCTGCTAAATTTGATATTAATGAAGCTGCACCATCAAAAATGAAAATGCTTAAGTGCAAGAAGGTTTTCCTTGTAAAAGAGAACTAGTATTTTAATTCTGAACATCAATTTACTGTCAGCCAACAAATGCAATGTGATCAGGAGATCACAACAGCCAAGGACACTGCCATCTTTTTGATAAAAACCTGCAATTTTCAGAAATTTGCTCTAAAGCCTAATGGTTTGTTGCCAAACACTGAAGGGAATACAATTCTCACATAAAAAAGTTCTTTAGTCAGCCATTTATCTCCGTGCATGTTCACATGGAATGATTTGAACATCAGAGCAGAGAGCTGTAGGAGACTGACAAGCCAAAATTGACAGCAGTCAAAGCACTGCACAGTAACAGATGTACCAGCTTCCATCACTATCAGCAACAGCCAAAGTGCTCAGCAGCAGCTGAGCCGCTGACAAATGTAAAACTGCTCTCCGGCTCTAAAGTTTGCAAGTAATTGACTTATCCAGTAATATGCTGATATTTTACAAGGGGCCGGTAAATACCACACCACTTTTATCTCTTTCTCCAACCACAGATTAACTCAGCCTCCACATCAGTCACCTTGTAAAGCCTTGAAACCTTGAAGTGGGACACGCGTCGAGCCTGTCACAAACTGCAGCAGCCTTGCCCTTCTTTCTTCATCAAACGTTTCCACTGCTTGCCAGAACCACTTGACGATGTTGCTGTCAGCCATGCAGTGCTTTAGGCGGGTGTTGGACTTCCAGTCATTCAGGTCTATCTTATCCAGGCCTCCTATGATCAGCTGTTAAAAGATTGGAAAGTACTTTAAAGTCCAGCGTCATTTCACGTTTGCAGTTACAAAAACACATCCAACCACGTCACGAAGCCTGGCATTGTTTAGGTGCTTCACCCACCTTTTTGGTGTGAGGTAACATTCCAAAACAGTACAGAACTGGAAGTAAATCTCTCCAGTTTCACTGCAGTGAAACTGACCCCAAGCAGTGCTTTACCAGCATTAGAACTTTCACAAGCAACTAAGAGTCAGAAGCCCATGCAAGACTTGCTTTGTTAAATCTGTGCTCCCTGGAAGGTACAGCCTGTCTTTATGAGGGCACAGCACTGCTCTGGAATAAGGCATGTCCTCTGCTGTGGCACAGCATCATTGCCCTGCTGCAGGATTGTCCTATACCAGCCAATACCAGCTACAATGGAATCCTGCTCGGCTTATGGGAACATCTGAGTTGCTTTGTTGTTCCACAAAAAACTACAGAAACTTTTCATCTCTTTTTTCACCCCATTTGTGACAGTCTCTGACACAGACCAGACATATCACTTCAATCTCTTTTCCAGATGACACCAAGTTGCAAAATACTGTAAAAGGAAGTTGCTGCTGGCCATGCATTTAACCACCTCCTGTGGCAAAAACAAATAAATAGCACAGAGCAAACTTCACCCCTCAAAACACAACGTGTGTCATGTTCTAAATTTCCCATAATATTCCACACTGAGGATCCCATTTCTGAGAGCTGCCCTTTAGCAGCTGCCTTGTTGTGCCACCAAGACAGCACCCATTTACACTTGCTTACATCATTAGGGTAGTTGTGACTATTCTGACGTGGACAGTATTGAAATATTTAATGGATTTTTAATCTGCCTTTTTAAGCAAATGGAACGCAAGAACTTTGTGGGATTAATCAAAATGCATGACTGACTAGCACAAAGCTAGTGCTTTCAATACCACAAATGCTGAATATTCCACAGCTTGTCTTATTTTTTCTAAAACGTAAAACCAGAGGAAAAATTGCTCTTACAGGAATTATTTTAAGAGGTAGCCTTCTGCACCTCAGGATTTAACAAGAAGACAAATTAATTTCTTTTCTATATGCGCAACCCTTCTATTTCTGTAAACCAATCCTTGTGTGCACACAGAAACAGCCATGCATGAAAAGTCACTGGACAAAACAGATTCTGGGGTAAATAACTATTGCCAACAATTCCTCAAACTTGCAGTGTTTTCTCCTTCTCAGACCACCTGCCTTAAGCATTAGTCCTTGGATAGACACCATGGTGTATTTATCTTTCCTATTTAAGTAGCCTTCTCAGTAATATCAACCCAAAGAATGTCTAGAATAAACCTAAAAAAGGTTTGGTTAAACAAATCCTCAGCTTTCTGGTATGTAAAATGGAATTGCTTGTTTTGTTGACTGTGGATCAAACAAATGACAAAACAATAATCCATGTGGATAAAACATACCTCAAGTTCCTTCTGGTCAAAAGGCTTAAGGAGATGTTGAGGAATAAGTTCATTAAAACCTTTCTGCAGAGCTAGGAACTGCGCCTCTATTCCTCTCATGAACCGCCAGTTCACATACAACCTGTGGAGGAGGAAGGAAGAAGTCAGGGGTGATGAGCTGGACAGGACTGGGATTTTTACAGCAGACTTGGAAAATGCTGGTTTTACAGAGGACCTTGTTTTAACAGACACATTTTGTATTATGAAAGAAGTGCTTATCCATTCCTTTTTCCATCAACAGTTAACTATTGCACCATCAACAGAAAAAGAAAGTACCATTCAGAACTTCATCTTCCCAGGTCTTCCAGTGAAAACATTGATGTCATTTATGACTCAGGTGTTTCCACCCAAAAAAATTATTTCATTAGTTTCTCTATATACAAGAATTCAATTTACTACCCTCTTCCCACTACATTTAAAGGACATATTTCTGTTTGCAATACCTGACATATTCCTTCTTGTTCTCTTCTGTCACTGGAATATTCCTGCCATTTGGTTTGAGTTCATGCTGTAAAATCCTCCCAAAAGCGTTGTGTTCCACACAGAACGTATGGTCCAGAACTGGTGTGATATCGTTCTCTCTGCCAATGCACAGGGCATAAACTCAGTATTTTTGGTATTTTGTTAACTCTCAGTGGTGATGTTGACAGTTATTCGAACACCTAAGTAGTCTTCAGGCTAAACCTTAGTTACTACCTGCATTTCACACACTAGAGGAATATTGCCACCAATTTCTGTATGGTTTAGTTCATGTTGAAGAGCCTGATATGGGATATTCATCTAATTCTAGTAGAACTCAGGATACTGGATAAAACCCTATATACAGAAATACATACACACATAACATATACATATAGACCCAGCAAGAATCTGCTCTGCTGTCACGTATCTGTGAAGCACAGAAGAGACCACACATAGAGAACTTCATCATCAGTAACTTTAAATACAAATTCAAAACAGCATTTAGGAAAAGAAACTGAGATAATGCAAAGCAGTTCTGAAGAGTCCCAAAGCTACACTGAATGCTGGATCTTGTTCTGTAAGCATACGGAAGCCCAAATCACTCCCATTTATTTTCATTTTAATCAGAGTTGGGTTTCTTTTGAAGAAGGCTGTACTTCCCCTCAGAGCTCTGTCCTGAGTTTGAATTTTGATACTGTGATATTCTACCACACCCATGTGACCTTTAATGATTTAGTATTTTTATTGCAAGGAGAGTTTGCAATGAGAACTTTTCATCAAGTACCTTTGATACATTAAGAATAGTTTAATGACTTTGTACAGACTGCCACCATAAAGTTTTTTGCAAACTCTTTCTCTAAAGCATCTCACTATTGCCAACAAACTACCCCATTTTCTCTACAGCCAGACGATTGCTAAATTCAGTACTTACAAGATCCAGACTAAACTTTTGTGTAATTCTGGGTCAACAGATTCCAGATCGGAGAGCTGGATGGGTTTCCCCAGCAGCTGTTTGTAAAAGGGAACTGTGAACCCCCCGTTGATATAGTGTCCATGGAACACAGCCAAACCCATTATCCGACCAACAAAATGGAAATAAGACAAATGGTCCTGCAGGGAGAGACGAGAATCAGGCTTGGGAAGACACTGACATCTTGTGGCACCCTTGCTGGTTTGTTCAGTGTGAGTTACCTGCAACCCTCTGGGCAAGAGCAGCCACTGTTTTTCCTCACAAAATAACCAAAACCAAAGCATTTAATAATTAAAAACCTCAAAGAAGTCTCTGTGCATTACCTGATTAATAAATTGTATTCAAATCCTCTAGACCTCTGAAAGGGCAAAACTTGGAGAAAGAAAATCCCCATGAAACCTACAGAACCAAGAAGACGAGGATTCCAAACAAATTAGTTTATTCTTTGTTTAACCATCCAAGTGTATCTACTCTTGAGGAAGCAGTGTGCTTGTTTCCTTCATTTCTTTCATGTTCCTTTTAAACTAACTTTTGAAAACTGAGGTATAAGTCCTATGGTTGACATTCTTCCAATCCATCTCCCTCACCTTCCAGTGTAAATGTCAGGAAATGTCATGACAGGAAGAATTCCCTCTACTAATACAGAACTGCTGCTCCTTTTAGGGTCTGCATCAATACAAATCCTCCAGTAAGAAAAAAAGCAAGCACAGGAGCGTAGTGAGAAAGGGCAAGCAAGGGATACATCCCTGAAAGTCATGGGGTGGCACTGCTGGGAATGAAATGCTGTGTGCACAACCACCTGTGTTCACAGTGAAGATGAATTTCATCTGTCTTGTCTTCTCAGAATCACTGTGCAAACCAATCAGTACTGAGTCTCAAAGAAATCAGATATTTATCAAAGGATAACATGCTTTTAATTTCTGAACAAAACCCCTCTGCTTCATACTATGTCAATATAGGACAGTAACACTTCTTATTCTGATGTACCCTGGAGTTAGGCTCTTCTTGTGGAAGAACAGCTGTAAGAAACTGCAGAGGACATCTCTTAAGTAGGAATATTGCTGAGAAATTAGTACTTACAGGATTGATAGAAGAGTCTGGGTTGATTTGCAGCATGTAAATATTATCTGTGGAGTACTGGAAGAGTCCATAGTAGGGATTCAACATTTCATGGCATAGTAAATACAACCACTCTCTGCAAAAAAGAAAAAAAAAGAGTGCAATTTGCACTTAAGTTTTAGATAATACAATTATTGTGCTTGATCAGTTACAAAATACTTATTTCAAAATTAGACCATCTTGTGCTGCCCTCCCTTTGTAGACCAAAAAGGTGTGATTAAAACCCCACAGTGTCCTACTCCACTCAGGGCAGACTTGGTTTAGTTTAGAAGCACTGAATTAACATCAATTAGAGAAGCTACAGCAAGCTGTCAGACAATGCCCTCAACTAATTGAGTCTGAACAAGCCACACTTCCAAAAAAGTCCTGCCTTTGTACAGAGTTCAGCTATTTGGAGCCTACGAGATCTGCTTCTCTGCAACCTGTACAGTATAAGGAAATATTAAAAAAATCTGTTGATTAGAATCAGCTCAATCACTGGGGATCTTTAGAAAAGCTGTTTTTCTGCCAGCTCGGTGACTGCTTTCAGCAGAGGCCAGAATGAACAGAGACCAAGTGCATTAAAAGGAGGGGTTGGGTAAATTTTCTTGGTAACACACAAGGACAGGAGCAGAACTAGAGCTATTTGTGACCTCCCAAGTCACCATGATAAATACCCCTTTGTTGTTAAATTTGGACACCATTCCCAGGTCCAAAATATTCTGAGTGAACTATCAGTTGTAATGCTTAGAAGTGGAGCTGTACTGATGTGAGTCAGTTGCAACTAATGGGCAATTACGAAAGACATCAGGGCAACAGGATGTCAACAGTGGAGACACCCAAGGTTGCCTCGGATAAGGCAGCTCAGAATGTTCCAGCTTCTTTCCTTTGTCCAGGGATTGATCACTGAAAGATGCCTAAGTGGGGAGCTTCTGTGGATTTGAGAAATTTCTCCGTGAATTTACACAACTCTGAGCCACCACAAAGGTGAGCGTTTTTTCAGTGATGCTACAATCAGCTCCTGAATTTCAGATCTGATGTGACCCACAGGGAATTATTGTCATTTTTAAGAGGGAGGCAAGTCCTCACTAAAATTTTAGCCTTTGTTTAGGATTAGTTCATCTCCACTCCTGCTCCAACAGATCACAGAACTCTCCTGAATGCGGCTGAGACATAACAAAAAGGAACCCCTACCCTCCTGCAATCCATTTGTGGGAAATCAGAGAAGTGTGTTTAACAAAACCATTCCTGTGATCTGGATGTGACTTCAGGGTCTATATACTCCCTGAGAGACCTCACAATTTGAGCTGATCACACTTTCATAACTTGTAGTGGCACAACTGTTAAATAACAAGCTTCCACTTTCCAACCTACCATAAAAAGAGTGAAGCTACACCCACTTGTCTATAAACTAGACCACAAATAATTAACGTATACCATTAACAGGTAACTTGAAAGGGAATGGTATCAACCATGGGGCACTTAAAGGACAACTTTACAGTTAAGAGGTGTCAGAAAACCCCCAAAATCTCACCTTGCTACTCCTCCATAGTCCAGGCCTTCCTCTCCTCGGAATTTCACCATAAGCCTCTTTTTCAAGTCCTTTGGCCTCATCTTCATTATCTGACGATAGGATTCCTGTATGTGCATTTGTACAATTAGATATCTTATTTCCTTCCTATAATTAAGGCTAATAAGATTTCTCTAATACTGTAAGATTTTTGCATTTCTGTAATACATACATTGTTACTGAACTATAGAAAACATGAGTCTGAGTGCTAATCTGAAGCAAATTCCAATGACTATTGTGTAATGTGGT
Organism: Corvus brachyrhynchos; assembly: GCF_000691975.1. Classification (NCBI taxonomy): domain Eukaryota; kingdom Metazoa; phylum Chordata; class Aves; order Passeriformes; family Corvidae; genus Corvus; species Corvus brachyrhynchos. The sequence goes on along the minus strand of NW_008238321.1, from coordinate 7,377,207 downwards.
GGGTGCTTGTGAAGCAAAGTTGTTATAATCACTGATCAGTTTTACTTTTCAGTGACAAAAGCTGCTGTAAGTAGTAAAAAAATCAATCCGATACCTCAAATATTTCCTCTCTGGATACTTCAATGCGACAGTGACCAGCCTGAGGTTGCTGAAGAGAGAGCTCGTGTCTAAGAACTTTCAACTTTTGTACCAAGTCTCTTTCATATCTCTGTGCAGGCAACTCCTCACCCTCTTCCAATGATCCCTCATTTGGAGCTGGCAGAGGCTGCTGGCTGGGCTCTTTTAGCTGGCATTGATGGCTTAGAGGAAAAAAGAACAATATTTATTCTGGACACATAACAATAAGGAATACGTAAAACAATGATGGAAGAAATTATTAAGCTTCTCTAAGAGGAACATGGAGTGAAATGTGTATTCAGCTGGGTACTTCTGTACCATCATTACACTAAATTCAAGGATGTAAGGAACACAGCTACTTAAAGAGTTTCAGCATTTTTTAACTGTTATTATATGGCAAAGCACTGTGGAAGGCTCTGGAACATGATCACTGATTGCTGACTGAGCAGTAACTAAAGTTTGTGTGGTATTCTCCCACATGGAGACAACTTTCAGGAGTGCAACACTGAAAGAGACCTCTAATGGAACAAACAACAGCTTTATAAAGGGAACTGTCTAACAACTGCAACTGATTTTATTCCAGCTCCATGCAAAATGAGGCTGGGGACTCTTGACACAATAAAAATACTGCATCTGTGGTTGTTAAGAGAGAAAGATATACTTGCCCCAAATAGTTGCAGCTTCATACACTCAATTATCCTTATCCATCAGTGCTTTATTCGGGTTGTGGAGCAATTATCTTTTAGATACAGAGATTACCCAGCTGGCTTCAAGCACAGGAAAAAGTCTGGTCTTGGGCACAAGCAGCACTGCCAGGCTGCTTCCAGGGTCAGTTCCATGACGATTCAGCTGCCTTTGTATGATGCAGAACTTGAGCTTACTAAATCTTGCTAAACCCAAACTGGCTGTGCACAGCACCAGTTGACCAGACTCCAGCTGGCTTTATGTTCCCATTGTCTGGAGCTCAAGGGAGTATGAAGTTAGTCCAGATCCAGCACAGCCAGCACAGAGCTAGAACTGCTCATCCAGACAGACATGAGCTGACTGCTGGGGAACCCCTGGCAGACCCTCTACCCCACACGCAGCAATTCCAGAACTGTGCAGAGCAGAGTAAAAACCCTTCCGAAGAGTCTCAGCAAAAAAACTTAAGATAAAACCAGCACTGAGAACCAATGCTTGGACCCTGACTACAGCACTGGCTGCATCTGTTCCCCAGTATCATTCAGGATTTCAGCCCCTCATGACTCCCAGACCTGACAGGAATTATTTATGAGGCAAAGCTCTTACTTCATGATGTGATGTAGTCGTGGATCTGTGAATTGTGTGGTTCTGTTGTTATGATCTACAAAATATATTCTTCCTGAAACTGTACTTCTGACTTCCCAGCCTGGAGGCAAAGGTCCCAGTTCATCACAATTCACACTGTTAAGGTCTCTAAAGTGAAAAACAAACAAGATGTTAATGCACATCACATCTGAAGCTAAGCAGCCAAACACTAATACACTTAAAAAAATTAAAATCACCTCTTTATTTAGGTTAAGGTTAGAATCCTGACTATTTGACTGAAAAAGCATTGAGATAAGGCTTTAGCAACACATTCACTCACCCCTTTCATCCTGGATAAAATTCAGGTATCACTCTAAGTGCTGCTAAAGGCAGTCACTAACTTCCAGGCAGTGTTTGAATTCAATACATAGAATGCATTTACACCTAAAAAGATTGAAAATACCTAAGGCTCCAGCCACCTAACAGAGGAAAACACTAAGAGTGGCAAGAAAAGGAAGAAAGGAAGGAAACCTGAAGGTTATTTTTTAGGCAGAAAACCCATTGTTAATTAAAGCATTCTTCAGACATTTGGCATGGATTCAGAGTTGAAGGCACCACTCTGTGCAATTCCTCACCTAAATCTAACCATGCAACATTTGTATAAATGAGTTAACTGAGAGGCTTTAGAAAGGTAGAAATGCTTTGAACACCGAAGATGCCTCAGTGTCACAGTGAGCATAAGCCAAGAGGACACACAGGCAGACAGACAAGCCCTTGCTAGGCTCCTTAAAGGAGATTATGGTTGGGACCATTTGCTGTGATCAGCTGTGCATCTGAAAGTCCTGCAGAGATCTGATTACAGCAGGTTCTAACCTACATCTTTGCCTCATGGCAAGGTTAGGCTTTTGCACCACAAGCTGGTAGCATGAAAGTCACCTTTAACTAAAATAGGTGTGACCTGTGACTCACAAGACACTGCTGTGTCCACTTCCATTGCTGCTCCTGAAACCCCGGTTCAAGGATTTGGGAAGAGAAGCAGCAGCACCTTTCATTAGGGTGACCAGCATCACTTGAAGAAGACACAAGGTTTTGGGCATGCAAGTCTGACATGACTGACACAAATGAACAACCACTGTCATTTCTTCTTCCAACAATACCAGCTAATCTAACATCAGCTGTTTTCTCTCTCTCTCAGCTTTATTTTTCATTTCCTTCCATACACTGAGCTTTTATCACCACTTTTGGCTGCACTACTTTATATCATTTTTCTAATATCCTGTATCACATCCCTCTATTATCCAGGCAGTGCAGCAGCTGAGAGTTACGAACTTCACTCTTGAATCTGGTGTGCAGGTGGCCCATGAAACAGCCCAGATTCAGAGCTGCTCAGGAAGAGCACCAGACCTTACTCACAAAGACCTGGATTAACTGCAGGTTAAGGTCTAAAGAGGCTTTACTAAATTAATCATGTGAAGGATTCAAATTTTCTAGCTGCAAATCACTGGCCTAAAGCATAAAAAACCTCAAACCATTTCAAGTTTAAAGATAACAAGTAATCTCTTTCAGTTATACATAACTGAGCACTAAATAAACAAAAGTTACAAGTTGAATAATCAAGAAACAATTATTTTAATAAAGTAGTCAGTTTTTTCTTCAATTTGCAGTCCAAATTGTTTTCATACAAAAAAAAATGTAGATAAGATTCAGAAATTCGTAGCTTCACCAAAAACAAAGTTACATCAACATTTTAGGAAGAATTTGTCAAACACGAGTTCCTGAAGGGCTACATATATTTTTGCTTTGTGTTTTACATGATTCACAAGTAAATAATTCTTTCTTTCAAAAAGAGTAACTCTTAATGTTTGGTGAAATGGTAACTAGAAACACCCCAAACTATTCCTCTGCTGGGAACTCTCCCTTTAAATTCAGACAGGCCATTTCATAGATTTTTGCTCTTATAAATCCAGCATCCTGCCACACATATACACATCAAACCCCCCGACTTTTAACTATAAATACATACCTTGGTATCCTTGGGTCGTGCCACGTGCTCACTCCAGTCTGTGTGTGCAAAAAATAAACCTGACCCTGTACCGTTGTTCTTTGCTCTATAAAAAAGGAAGGAAAATTATTTTAAATTACAAATCTTAAAAAAAATTCCAAATAAACAGTTTAAAGACATCAGAATATTTTCCTCCTAGGAGAAAGCACTGGAGCCATCACACTGATCTCTTGCAGCATGGCTTGTTTTGTCCTTGACAAAGTTACTCTGACTACACATTTCAACATTCTTTTGAAACTCACAGATCCATGCACCAGCATGTTTTAGTTCGTATTTTCATTGTTAGATTTTGAGACAATCCAAATCTCCAAACTAGATTTCTTTACTCCTAGATTTGGTGTGCTCTTTTCTGAGATTTAAATTCTCCTTAATCTCATCCTTCCTAATCTTCTGTACTATTGGTTTCTTTGTTGCTTTTATATATTTTCCTGATCTTTTCTCAAATGTGGGCTCAAACCTACACAACATGCCAAGGGGGAAGGAAAAAATAGCATTACTGCTCTAGTTTAAAGAGCTCTTTACATTCGTTCTCCCTAGATACACAGCCAAGATTAGCAGTGAATTTTCTGTAACAGCATCATACCACAACCTCATGTTTAATATACCATCAACCCCTCAGTGTATCCTGGCGTAGCCAGCTGCTAATTAGCCAATCTCAAACTCCCATCTGCACTTAGTTCCTTTTCCAAAATGCAACATGAGATGCACGTGGATGCTGCCTGTTCCAACACGCAAAACACCTCGATGTATTAAAAAGGGAGAATTTGGAAAAATGAACCCCTTTCAGTTTTACAGCTGTGGGTCACTCACCGTAGCCTTCAGGTAGCTCAGGTGACTGGTGGCCGTGGGGCCTGTTCTGAGGTGTCTGTACGTGAGCTCTGACCTCTGGCGTGCGGAGCCGCTGGGCCTGGAGCCTCTGGTCCTGGCTGGGAGGCTCCAGGAAGCGGGAGCGG
>NW_008238321.1:7366575-7372734 GCF_000691975.1 Corvus brachyrhynchos | reverse complement strand
CCGGCTCCTCCATGGAGCAGCTCAGCGGCCTCCCCGGCCCAGAATCTTCATAAACCGTTCTGCAAATGGGGAAACTTCAAGAGTTTCCATCACAAGAGAAGTGAATGCAGAAATGACTGTTTCTCTCTCCCCACAACTTCAAGTAGTGCAACTTTTAACCCAAGAGGTGCCATTTTCTTAATGTTTTTATACCCACATTTCTCAGCACAGGTAACAAAAAAAAAAAAAAAAATCAAGTCTTACCCAGTTTAGCCTATTTTCTTCAAGCAGTTATCCAGTTACAACCTTACTACACGTCACATCGATACTTAAGTTTCTAATTAGTTACAGTCTTGCAACATATCAACCACTGTTCTAATTAAGTAAAAAGAAAACAGCCCTTACCCTTCATTTTCCAAAAGCCCTCTGCAGTCTACTACAGAACCTCCTGTGCCTATTCTGTCCCGAGTCTGTAAACTGACTGAAAGAAGAAAACACAAACTCAGGTCAATGAAAGAAAAACTGCATTCCTAAAAACAGCAACAAGCAAAAAAATCCACATTTATACAGGGTAAAATATTAAGGAAAGCACTATCCTACACACAAGAACACATCAATTACCAAAATTCCTTTTATTCTCTTAAAGCATTAATAATTTTTAAAAAGCTGAAGAGAAAACAGAGGGTCATCCCCTCAAAACTTGAGTTTATTTCTGTAAATATCAAACATGTCAGGTTCTACATCTGGGTTTCATGAGGATCCAGAAAGGGAAGTTGGAAAAAAATTGCTCACCACTAGATGTCATCGTAGGGCGAGAATTTGGAGTTTGCCAAATGTATTTATGTATCACTGAAAAGCTGGGGTTGGGTGGGGGCAGTAAAACGTGGGGTAAATTTGCTGTAAAATGAGCATGGCCTCATTGAAATTTGGAAATGGCTTGCCTGAGTCAAAGGTATCAAACCAGCAACTTGTAAAATGCCTTTTAACTCCTCCAGATCCTTTTCTAACACCTAAGGTTCTCTCTGCCTGTCACCTTGGCCAAATGCATCATTTCACAGTGACATTCACCCTTCCAGAGATGCAGTAGATGCCTTGCCAGATGCATTCCCTGTTTTTAATGCTGTTTCCCGTCATCAACTGAGAGGAAACAAACTCCTGCATAGGAGTGCAATGAAAATTTTCAGGTTATGTAATTTAATCCCATTAAAATCAAAAGAAACAACACAGAACAGGCACAGAAGCAGCAACTAGAGGAGTTTTTCCCTATGGATATTTACCAAGCAGATGGAATTTAGCTGGGATCATTCTTACCCACTATTTGGCCTCGGACAGCATCGGTGTCTGTGGGGTTGAGTTTGCATAGATCCAAACGCTGGTCTGCAAAGGAGAATTGCAAAAATCAACCCTGGGAAGGGCTGGGTGGGAACACTATTCACTACTCAGGTACAGGGCATGGAGGGTTCCTGGTCACACCAGGGTGGAATTGCTCTTACATCCAGTATCTTTTAGCCTGCTGATGGCATTGGAGAGGAGTCGGACACACCCCAGGAAGCCAGCTCCCTGTTTCTTATGGATTTTTTTATGGTTCCATACACTGATGGTTATGGAATCTGTTTTCCCAACGTATCTAGAAAAATACATATTAAAAGACTAATTTTAGAAATAACAACCTCTTTTTACTTCACAGAACTGACGCTGTAATTGGTACAAATTCTGACACATTTTAGTACATCGGTCATGCCTCTTTATTATAAATACACAAGTGCTTATGCCCAAAATGCTGTTATTAATGAATTACTGCACAGTGATTTCACACAGCATGGGAAATTGATATTGCTGCAGCATGAATTTAACTACAGCCAGCCTCATTAAAAGCTAAGTAACAAGTCGATTAACGTACAAAACTTTAGAATTTATGGTTCTAATAATTTGAAGAAAATAAATCATTCCAACAAGGACAATTTTCTGTAAAAGCTGGATGGCACTGCTCCAGGAGAGCTCACTAAGCCCTTGTGCTGTGTACCTGCCACACAAATATCTACAGATTCAAACATCTAAAAGCAAAGTACCACTCTTTATTATTTCTTCTTGAAAAAAAATCAGTCTTCTGAGAAGGCAGGGTTAGATGGGATATTGGGAAGAAATTCTTCCCTGTGAGGGTGGGGCGGCCCTGGCACAGGTTGCCCAGAGAAGCTGTGGCTGTCCCATCCCTGGAAGCGCCCAAGGCCACGCTGGGAGCAACCTGATCTAGTGGAAGGTGTCCCTGGCAGGGAGTGGAACTGGATGATCTTTAAGGTTCCTTTCAACCAAACTGTCCTGAGATTCTAGGAAATGTGACTCTCTTGATAACACAAAATGAAGTTGCAGTGCCAACCCTGCACTATTTATTCACTAGATAAATCTCTAGAATACTGTTTACTTATGACCTTACAACCAACTCACAGATCATAATGCTGGTTCCATTTGGGGTCCAACGTGTTCTTCACAGTGTCAGTGGAATAAAAAAAAAAAATCAAGTCTTACCCAGTTTAGCCTATTTTCTTCAAGCAGTTATCCAGTTACAACCTTACTACACGTCACATCGATACTTAAGTTTCTAATTAGTTACAGTCTTGCAACATATCAACCACTGTTCTAATTAAGTAAAAAGAAAACAGCCCTTACCCTTCATTTTCCAAAAGCCCTCTGCAGTCTACTACAGAACCTCCTGTGCCTATTCTGTCCCGAGTCTGTAAACTGACTGAAAGAAGAAAACACAAACTCAGGTCAATGAAAGAAAAACTGCATTCCTAAAAACAGCAACAAGCAAAAAAATCCACATTTATACAGGGTAAAATATTAAGGAAAGCACTATCCTACACACAAGAACACATCAATTACCAAAATTCCTTTTATTCTCTTAAAGCATTAATAATTTTTAAAAAGCTGAAGAGAAAACAGAGGGTCATCCCCTCAAAACTTGAGTTTATTTCTGTAAATATCAAACATGTCAGGTTCTACATCTGGGTTTCATGAGGATCCAGAAAGGGAAGTTGGAAAAAAATTGCTCACCACTAGATGTCATCGTAGGGCGAGAATTTGGAGTTTGCCAAATGTATTTATGTATCACTGAAAAGCTGGGGTTGGGTGGGGGCAGTAAAACGTGGGGTAAATTTGCTGTAAAATGAGCACGGCCTCATTGAAATTTGGAAATGGCTTGCCTGAGTCAAAGGTATCAAACCAGCAACTTGTAAAATGCCTTTTAACTCCTCCAGATCCTTTTCTAACACCTAAGGTTCTCTCTGCCTGTCACCTTGGCCAAATGCATCATTTCACAGTGACATTCACCCTTCCAGAGATGCAGTAGATGCCTTGCCAGATGCATTCCCTGTTTTTAATGCTGTTTCCCGTCATCAACTGAGAGGAAACAAACTCCTGCATAGGAGTGCAATGAAAATTTTCAGGTTATGTAATTTAATCCCATTAAAATCAAAAGAAACAACACAGAACAGGCACAGAAGCAGCAACTAGAGGAGTTTTTCCCTATGGATATTTACCAAGCAGATGGAATTTAGCTGGGATCATTCTTACCCACTATTTGGCCTCGGACAGCATCGGTGTCTGTGGGGTTGAGTTTGCATAGATCCAAACGCTGGTCTGCAAAGGAGAATTGCAAAAATCAACCCTGGGAAGGGCTGGGTGGGAACACTATTCACTACTCAGGTACAGGGCATGGAGGGTTCCTGGTCACACCAGGGTGGAATTGCTCTTACATCCAGTATCTTTTAGCCTGCTGATGGCATTGGAGAGGAGTCGGACACACCCCAGGAAGCCAGCTCCCTGTTTCTTATGGATTTTTTTATGGTTCCATACACTGATGGTTATGGAATCTGTTTTCCCAACGTATCTAGAAAAATACATATTAAAAGACTAATTTTAGAAATAACAACCTCTTTTTACTTCACAGAACTGACGCTGTAATTGGTACAAATTCTGACACATTTTAGTACATCGGTCATGCCTCTTTATTATAAATACACAAGTGCTTATGCCCAAAATGCTGTTATTAATGAATTACTGCACAGTGATTTCACACAGCATGGGAAATTGATATTGCTGCAGCATGAATTTAACTACAGCCAGCCTCATTAAAAGCTAAGTAACAAGTCGATTAACGTACAAAACTTTAGAATCTATGGTTCTAATAATTTGAAGAAAATAAATCATTCCAACAAGGACAATTTTCTGTAAAAGCTGGATGGCACTGCTCCAGGAGAGCTCACTAAGCCCTTGTGCTGTGTACCTGCCACACAAATATCTACAGATTCAAACATCTAAAAGCAAAGTACCACTCTTTATTATTTCTTCTTGAAAAAAAATCAGTCTTCTGAGAAGGCAGGGTTAGATGGGATATTGGGAAGAAATTCTTCCCTGTGAGGGTGGGGCGGCCCTGGCACAGGTTGCCCGGGGAGCAACCTGATCTAGTGGAAGGTGTCCCTGGCAGGGAGTGGAACTGGATGATCTTTAAGGTTCCTTTCAACCAAACTGTCCTGAGATTCTAGGAAATGTGACTCTCTTGATAACACAAAATGAAGTTGCAGTGCCAACCCTGCACTATTTATTCACTAGATAAATCTCTAGAATACTGTTTACTTATGACCTTACAACCAACTCACAGATCATAATGCTGGTTCCATTTGGGGTCCAACGTGTTCTTCACAGTGTCAGTGGAATGGCACTGACCTGACCCATCCACAACTATTTTAGCAAATGGGTCAGGAAGTCCTGTGGAAAGAAAAAGGTGCTGTTGAACACAGTCCTTTGTTTTGCTACTTCCAAGACAATGCCATAGAAGCTCCCCCTCAAGAAAGGACAGCTGCCTTTATCCTAAAAGTATTTTAGTAAATCCTGTCTTTCAGGTGGATGCTCTTGGTACCCCCCAGCACAGAGCTGTGAACAGCAGCCTGCCTGTGGTTCCATCAGCCAGATTTTCAGCTGGAAATTTGTGAGCCCTCAGTGTTTCCAACCCTGAAGTCCACACAATCTACAGCTCAGAGTAATGTGTATTCCTGTAGTAATGCAGTGCTGCTCCGAGAAGGGAACCACAGAGCAAATGACACACACAGATGAGCCTCCACAGTAAAGCACCATCTCCAAATAAATCTGATTAATCCAGAGCAGAAAGTTACACAATTAGGACATACTTACTGAAGAAATCTTTCTTTGCGAGATTCTTGGCACATAATACTGCAAAACAAAAAAGTAGATAAAGAAATCTTAAAACAGTAAAAAAAAAAGCTTTCTGGTAATCATATCAGCTAAAATAATACCTGATCATGATTCATAAAAAAACCACCTAAATACTAAATGCGAGCATTGTTTTCTTTATATGGGATTGGAATATTTACATATAAATTTGGCTTTATATTTGCTGCTTTAATTCTATTGTTAGAACACACAGAAGATTTAATGAACATCCCTTAGCATTAAAACCTCCTAATTTTCTTTACTTCATGTTTACACAAATGCTAAACCAGATTTTTGTTGTTGTTTCAGAATCCATCCATTTTAGAACAAGGCTAAACATTTTCTGAAGAAAGAACAGTTCTGGGATTCCTGGAAGAGACCTCTTCATTAAGTCCCATCAAATGCAGTGCAACCTCCTGCTCCTTGCACACAAAGTAGGGGATACATGGTGAAACAAAGCATGGGAGGAATTCTGCAACAGCAGAAGCAATCTGTAAATACACAAAGGTTTGGGGATAAGTATGACAGGGCCTCACTCAGGAGAAAAAAAAATATGCTTGAAAAAAAACCTGCATCAAGATGTTTTCCTTTGAAATGGCCACAAATGAGACATCATTTCCCTCTCTCCAATTCTACTCACCAGCACAGCAGTTTAAGAAAAAATTAGATCAGGAAACTCGCATCAATCTCCATTTCTAACAGGTCTATTACCAGCTACAAGTCTAATTTTGCTTTTCCATAAGGACTGCTCAGTAGGATCTCAGCAATCCAAGTTGTTTAGTATCCATTAAACTCTTCTAACAGGCCAGGAAAAACAACTCCAGAGCCAAAGAGGAAAATATTAGAGCTCTAACTTATCTCAAACTAAGATCCAAGAGAGGAAGGTAACGATGAAAGACCTAATTACTTTTGAGGGAGTCTCTTTCCCCAGTGGGAAAAAAAGAGATCTTTCAG
>NW_008238321.1:7360492-7366501 GCF_000691975.1 Corvus brachyrhynchos | reverse complement strand
AGCAGGAGAATGCAGGCTCAGAAGATAATCAATGGCCTATTCCCCAGGTATGGACCATTTCCCCTTCTCATCTCCATCTCCCCTCCTTCCTGACTTAACTTCAGTCTCACTGTAATTCTATACTGGGGAAAGGGAAGGTGCAAAGGAACAAATACTTTATTTATTTATTTTTATATACTTCTACTAGAATTCCACCTCTCAGTTCCAGAGAAACATTCCCTACCTAACACAAGCTGCAGAGTAAAAACTGTTTCACCTCCCCTGTCAAGCAAACAGACCAAAGAAATCCACTATTTAACCCAGAATCTTATGGAAAAAAATACACAAATCCTCCGTCTTAGTAATAATTAAAGCAGCCGCACCAGGAAAGTATTTTTAGAACGGATTAAAAATTACTTATTTCTTACACTGGCAAACTGTATAATCAGAGAAAGCTTCTCTCGTATTTTTTTTTTTTAAGCAGCTGACCAAAAAGAGAAGTGTGCAGGACTATGGCAATTCAATTTGAAACAACACAGGATTAGAGAATCACCATCCGCTGCTCTATGGAAGCACGAAAGAGCAACCTTTAATTTCCTCTTCCTGTTGTGAGTGTTTCAGAGGAAAAATGACCCAAAAAAGAGAGACTAAGTACAAATAAAATCAGAACCTGAGCATGCTAGTACCAGCCAAAAGGAATTCTGAAGTTCCTGTGAGATTTCAAAAATAAAATAACTCTACTTTGCCATCCCCAATTTTAAGAATAATTTATTGAGCTGGAGAAGGATGACATCTGTAACTTTCTGCATATGGTCTGTACATATAATTATTACCTTTATTCTATATTTCAGATGTGCTTTCAAAATAGCAGCATACATTTCTAAAGTTATTATTGAAGAATTATATTTTTCATTTAACTCTTTTCCCTCTGCCCCAGCCTTTGTGTCTACAGTAGATGAGCACAGCTGCCAATTTTCCACTCACAGCCTGTGAAACCCTCAATTTTAGGTTGCAAAAATTATTACTCTTTCTTGTAAGAAAAATATTGGCACAAAAGCTAATAGCTGAAATAAACCTTTATGGAGCAATCTCCAAAATGAGGCTGCCCGAGATGGACCATTGGCTCTGTTCCACTATTTGCATGTTAAACCCACTAGAGCAAAAAATATTTGCAAGAGCTGTATCACTTAAAAGCCACAGATTTCTAAATTCCAGTAAAAAAACAGGTGGCAAAGGTCAGCAATGGGAGACTTGGATATGAAACCACGCCAGCAGCAGAGGAGACAGCCCCTCCCTGCTGTGCAAAGCTGGGAATGTGCCACATTTCCTTCTTAAACACATTGTCTCCAACAGGAGAGGACCTGATGGCTGCTACTATCAACCCAAAATTAATGGCCTTGGGTAGGTTTAGCTACAAAGGCTTTAAAAAGTTACTCATTTTATCCCTGGTTCAGAGGGGGTTTAGGAGAACGAGACAGACCCTAAACTGCAAACCTGGCACTGAGGTGCTCTTTGCCCAGGACTTGCCCAAATCCCCTCTTTGCCCATTTTCGCAAGTGCTTTTTCCTTTGGTTTTTCTTTCTTTTAAACAAGGAAGGCTCTGGGCTTGTCAGCAGGAGTGATCTCTGTGCATTTGTTGCAACATTACAAAAGGTACTAATTCTCCTGACTTGGGTATTTACATTCTGCCTCCTCAAAGTCAACCAACTTGTTTCAGCCTGACACAGGATTTGTTTATGCTCCGCTCCTGATTGTTGCACAGCTCTGAAGAACTTCTTTTTTTAATACAAGAGATCCCAAACAACACTGAAACAATGTCTTTACATCTAGATTATAATATTTATAAAGGGATGGGAATGTTTTTTTAAGTACCTGACATTACTGAGATAATTTCAAAGGCCAAATTAGCCAGCTGGGTCAAGTGCTAGTGTGAAAGCATATTTGGCAGGAGGTGAAGAAAGGATGAGCTTTAGACAAAGTCAGTATTCACCCTGGGGATGTAACTTGAGTGAGCTGAGAGGTTTCTCTGCCAGGCCCTGGTTGTCCACCCCGCTTCCAAACAGAAATGAATCATCTGTTGTGGCTCAGGAGGTGCCGCAGGAGCAGGACGGGTGTAGTGAGGAGAGCACGGAGTGGCACCAGTGTCTCAACAACCCAGCTGAGAATTGCATCAGAAAGCTGCTAATTCACCCCGAGACACCATCCTGCAGCAAGGGCAGCACTTGCAGGGAGGCACAGAAAAACAGTCTGGGAGAGGAACCATTTCAAACATTCCCAAGTAAACAGAGCCTGACTCTGCATCAGCACCAGATTTATTCCCATAAACCACAGAATGTCTCCATTTGGAAGGGACCCATAAGGATCACAGAGTCCAACTCCCAACATACCCCATCCCATAGCACACTGCTAAGATGCTACAAGTGTTTCCAGCTGCACAGTGTACAAACGACACAGTTTCCTGCAGGGAAAAAGTAAAGTAAATAAGGCAAGTGATGAAAATATTCCATAGGCCCAGCCTGTACGAATGCAAAACAGCAGGCAAATGTGCACCTGGGACAGCATTCATTCACACTTTGCAAGTTAAAGGTAGGAGCCTCCATGCTCAAATTAAGGACCTTTACATGTGGATATGATCTGAGCTAACCACGGCCTTCAATTTAGCATCCAAGTTAATTTTGGAGACAAGACAAACCAGCAATGTGTCCACATCTTCCTTAGGAAAGGCGGGTGGGGAGGAGGACACAGTGAACCGTGCTGGCAAATATACCTTTCAGCCATCTCTGGCCGTCCCTTGGATATGCCAGGTTAATTATTTATGCTTGCACAAACAGGCAGCCAGATTCCAGGATACATTTGTTTTACTTTGTGACAGAAGATAAACACAGGCCAGCAGGCTGATGGCGTAGAAAGGACTTCACTTAATATTTCCTTCTGTGTAGACCATCTTTAATTGTAAGAGAGATGCAGCACAATCATTACAAGCACCACAGGCTGGTTGGTTTGTTCTAAGATAGAAGCAGAGAAGAACAATGAGGCTTTGGAAGAGAAAGTAATAAAGATCTTGACATAAAATGAAAGTAAAGTTACTGCACACAATTGGAAAATGAAAAAGGCTGCAAAGCAGGTCAAATTTGAGGCATCCAAGTAATGGAAATATCTCTGCTAATGCTTCAAAGTCTGCACAGGTTTTGACTTGTGAAGCTGGTAGGCTGTGTTGGAGGTGCCCCTGCAGGACAGTCCCCTGTGTGTGCCAGCTCACAGGGTGGTTTCCATAGCAGAAATCCCACCATTCTGAGTAACAGTTTTGGGAAGGCTACATGGCAAAAATAATATGCATTAAGTGGAAAAAAACCTCCCCCAAAATAGGAGAAAAAAGCAAACATCAGCTATTCACCACATGCTGCTCCAACACCCCAAAGCTCATGGCCCACAATTAAAATCTTTAGTGAATCTGTTATGTGAAATCATGTCTCGTCCAAACAGTTCCATGGATTTTGTGGAAAATACTCTGAATACCACAAGCCACCCCTTCTGAAACGCCCTGAGGAATGACTGCTTACAGTTGTGTTCTCTGCACATAACCTGAAATGAGACTTTACTGCAGATAAGGTCTGGTTTTATTTCTACTACCAGACAACCCGCTAAGGTTTTACATGTCTGGCTTTTTTAAGAGTGACAATCATTTATATGTGGTGGGGTACAAAAAAATGGGTTTATGGGAAAGGAAAGATGGCTGAAGTGTGTAAAAATGCAGCTTCTCTACAGCTAGCCACATCACTGAACTGAAATACACCACTTTATTCACAAAGTGCACTTTAAATTGTCACCACAAAGGCCAAGGTTTCTATTCTAGTAATTTTTTTGTTTGCTTTAGGAATACTTTTGGTCTTTCTCTTCATCTGCTTGAGACTGAAATGCATAAATCCAGACTGCTTTAACTTCTCTGTAACCGAACCCGAACTGCTGCAGCGCCTGCGAGCACAAAGAGATAAACAAACCCACAGCCTTCCCTTACATTTGCCAAATAAGCCAATTAGCTGTATGGAACTAATTTCATCCTGACATGCACCCTGAGTGGCCTTCACTAACGATCTCAGCATTGTGGTGCCAATGAGATTTGCAATCTGAGACACAAATCAACCAAAAACCCCCGAGACCCCTCCGACTTCAGGCCCTGCATTCATGCCCTGACACTGGAAGGCTCTGCCTGAACTCATGCTAAACCAGACCTTGACTACCAGATTAAAGCAAGGCTTCATTATAAAACCCTCAGTTCTCAAAGAGTCGCTAGAGTTGATACACGAAGCCTTTTTGTGGCCCTTTTGTGTAGGCTGCAGTAAAAATCAAAGCCTCTTTTCAAGGCATGATCTCCTCGTGGGTTGGAACTTGGCTTTGTGTAGCCAGTTGCAAACACTAGACAACTTTGAAGAGATCTTCAAAAAACCACACACCCAGAAAAAGCCATTTTTATTAGTCCATTAACATGTCATTAAAGTATCTACTTAGCCAGGAATCAAAATTCCATCCTACCTAAGCAGAAACCAGTCACGAATGAGAGGCAGTTCTCCTACTGCAAACAAAACCGAGTTGACAAAACACAAGAGTTTCATCTCCATTCCTAAGAATTACTCAAACTGAAAAATTCTCCAACAATAAGTCTTCACATACAACCAGCAAGAGCTGACTTAGCCCTCAATAATATAAATCATTGAAAAACGCAGCACAGGGCTATTGGAAGAACAAGACTCATTAAATACCCTGTTAACTGAGACTGTGCAATACAAGACCAGTAAAGCAAGTTTAAAAATTAACTGACTGAGATGTAAAACTTAGAGAAACACTGAAGAGTTATGGAATCAGCTGAAGAACTTTGCAGGGATAAAAAAGGGAGATCAATAGGAAGCTGAATTAATGCTGACATACAGAATATGAGAAAGGCACACAAATCAGAGGTGGGAATAAGCTTATCAATTATTCCTCATACCAACTTTTCTCTCTCTTATTCCCCCTCTGCTCACCCCTAACAAATACCCGACATAAAGGTTACCTCTCAGATTACATCTTTCATTAAATCCCAGCTATTGCCTCAGTTTTCTTACGACTTTGTGATGTCTCCCTCTAATCCAGGCCAAGACCCTTGTCATACTCTCCACACAGTTCCCTACTTCCTAGATAGACATAAACCCCAAGTATCCCCAATTGCTGGAGTCTTACAGACACACCCTCAGCTCTGAAAGCAGAAGCTGGCCATGGCGTTTATCTGTCCTATGTGCCACTCAAATTGTACTTCCATGGTTGCTTTTTTTTTTAAAGTTTACTTTTTAGGACAAACCTTTCATAGACTGCTGCATTACCACCTTCAGCTAATTGTTCTTCTTGGCCCTGCAGTGGTTGCTCAGCTGTAGGAAATACAGCCAGACATGCTGGGGCAAGAGCGAGACCCTCACTGGTGACACCTCCTCTGTCACTAAGATGCCCCTGAAGTTCTGTCTTCCCTCACATCCCTTCCAATTTCTCTTTGCTGACTGTCTCCAAACATGTCCAAAGCACAACCATTTTGTGTGAGAACTGGAATTTAAGAGCTAAGTCAGTTATTACTATCACCATTTTACAGCCATTCCCAAAAACACCCCATCAATTACACAGTTTTACCAGGAAATACATTAACAGAACATAAGGTCATTTATACCCACTGTATGGTTTCTAAAACTCAGTCCTCCTACCCCACCAATACATCTGCCAGGACCACAGCCAAGCAGGATAATAATTTTGTAAGGGGAGATTTCCCAAATTCAGTCAAGTTTTTGCTTTTTTAAAGTGTTCACAAATGGTCTCCTGATTCCCTGAAAACAAAGAATACACTCAGGCTTCAGCTACAGCATCAGCTTCTGTACGCACTAGTAAGATACAGGAATATCTGTAAAAACCTCAGAATTGCTGTTAAAAACACACAGAATAATATGCTGTTCTCAGGGCAAATACAACCTCTTAGGTGAGAGCTGAAGAAACAATTTCAATGAAAAAATTCCT
>NW_008238321.1:7341426-7360389 GCF_000691975.1 Corvus brachyrhynchos | reverse complement strand
GAAATACAAAATGGACTTTTCATTTACTCTACACTTCACTGTGCAAGTTGTAGTTGCTGGGATCAACACAGCTTTGGAATTCTTCCCTTATTCAATCTTTTGCATCTCTAACCACGTGCATTTGCATTGAATAATTCATATTTCCAAGCAAGTGGTGTCTATCCAGACAGACTTATCTGCATGCCTTGCACATTCTTGTGTTCACACTTTGGATCAGACACAACGTGAGCTGTGCGACATCATCACCAAAATAAAAGTTTAAAACACACCAGGAAACTATGTGGCTCAATTTTCCTAAATTGCATTAAAACTAAGGAATAAATTCATGCTGAAATCTCAATACTTCACTTTTATAGTTACCCAAGCACTGCAGAAGCATCTGGAAAAAAATTCCTAAAGCATGAAAAACACGTTCCTCCACCCACATGCACTCATAACTCGGATTCCAAACTGAATTTTACTAAGATCACAAAAAATATTTTGTACTTTTAACACCATGGAGGTTTCAAAGCATCTTTTTCAAATCCCTACAAATGTCAGCACCTAACAGGACCATGTTCTCATCCCAACATTGCTCACAACAGGTCCCAGGCGGAACTGAGGGTTGAGCTCAAGCCCAGTCCTAATCCCAGAGTCCCAGTAACAAAACGTCCTTTCTAGAAATCCTGTCCAAATGTTCAGAGGTATGAATTTGCTTCTCTGGAAAATGTGAGGTGAACAACAGCAAATTAAAAATCAAATACAGAAAATAAACCCTGAACATTCCAGATATTGCTGAGGCATAAATTAGGTATGAAATAGTTGACGCTCCTGTAGCGGAGAACAGTGCCTGTGCTCAGTCAGCATTTCAGGGAGGCGTGTTTCATTTAAGGTGTCTCTGATCTCCACTTTCGCAAGTTCAAGTTATAAAGCCTTGAACGCCTTATTTTCATTACCAAAAAGAAGCCTAGAAGGACTCTCGTGCAGCTGATCATTTGCTTACTAATTCAGTACATAAAAGGCTTTTCCAATAAATATTATGTTGAATATAAAACACAGAAATTTAGATTCTCCTTCTTTCCAGGTATTCTCTATGGGGCTACCCAGACCACTACTACAACTGTATGTTTTATAAGCAGTTTGTGAGATTCAAGTTACAAGTATGTTTCTCCACTAACAGCAGCTTTCTTCCCCCACAAAACACTGTCCAATTAATGGACTTCGAGCTTTTACAAGCCATTCATTTCCTAATTCCGTGAGGAAAACCTGCACAACTGCTCTCTGCTGGTTTATAACGGAGGAGAAAGTGCAGAACAAGAGACCAAAACCAGAATCAACACATTTGCGGGTGCTTAACTGAGCACTACAATTCGTAGAATGCACAAGCACTCACACCAATTAAACCAGACCCAGCCTTGGGGTCCTGTCCACGGAGCAAAACAGTTTTGAAATGTCAGGAACACAACACACAACTTTGTACTTTCTAACCCAGTACTATCTCCCGCTCAATATATAAATATTGCCTTGCCTCAGAATATCTGCTTGTTATGCAGAAAGCAGAAAGGAGTCCGACCTGCTGCTACAGAACATGTAAAACCTGTGAAAGAAGAAACTTTGGTACAGAAAATCTTGGCAAAGTCTGAGTAGATACAGCCAAGCAACAGTTCAAAAGAAACACTGAATTTTTGTCAAACAGTAAAAGGTCTACAACTTCCAAGCCAAAACGAAGCAGATTTCTCAGTTTAAGACATAAAACATATGTTTTGTATCTCTAAAGAGTGGCTGATATTTACATTCCTTCACATACAGGTAGTGTCAGTATTTCAACAAAGCAATTTGAATGTAAAGCACTATTGTAAAGAAGGAAAAAAATGTAATTTAACACATTCTCAATCTCAATTTAAAACTGAGATTTGTTTTTCCAGACAAAACCAGTATTTGACTTCTTTGATATCTTACTGCAATTAAATAAGGTATAAAATCAACTTTACAGGAACAAAGTTTCCAATGGGGGTATTTTAATAAACAGTACAAAATTAATGTCTGGTTTTCATCAAGTGCTAAGTAGATTGCTCAAAAGCAAGAACATTGTTATTTAAAAAATGAATGGCGTTAAGTTATGTGTAAGTTGTAAACTATTACTTCATCCCATGGGGGCTTAAATGTATCAGCAAAAGACTTGTAGTTAAACAATCCACACAACGTTGCCTTGGTGCTCAATATACAGCTTTGGCTCTGGACTGCTCAACTCAGTGTTAAACTGAAGCTTCCTTGTGAACCAAGAGCAGGAAGCTGGCAAGAGAATCACTTCAGTGACCCAGGAAGCTGCTGATGTTGAGATTAACTTCCAGCAAAATGAAGGGGGGAAAAACCCCCTGTTTTAAAAACACCGAAAATACAAACCAACAAATTTTGCCAGAGAAATTTTTACAAGTTGTAAATAAAAGTATAAAAACACTGATGACCACTGTGGTCACAATATTCAAGAATCCACGTTTCTTCATTCACATTGAAACACTGAATGAAGAATATTCAATTCAGAAATTCCACAGGAAAATTTAGCCTACAGGCTACTATGTACATAGAAAGAAGAAACCTTGGAACAGTGCACCGGGCCTAACTTGTTTCAGAATAACCCAGACTCATTTTGCATTTCTTTAATAACTGGAAATCTTGTAACAAGCAGTTGCTCAAAATCTATTGCAAAGAATAACACTTACCAAGCACCTCTTCTGGCACTTCTAACTTCAGTAACTGCTACCAGAACAAATTCCAGCAGGTACTGGATGACTTTTCAAGAGGCACAGTCAATACCCCAAATTTTTTTGTAAATACATGAAAAGCATTCCTTCTTTCAAGTAAGGCATCAGCACCGTATGACTGCTTTACCACCACATACCTCAGGTTAACAAATGCCTCAGAAACTTTCCCTGATTTCCAGCACATCTCGCTGTTTTCCATGCTTGGATTTTAACTGAGGTATGCCGAGTACTTTTTGGCATGTTTGGATAGAAACATAAAAAGCCTCAAGTCTTGTCATGAAAAACTTTTCAAAGGCATGGGCCTTGCTGCCAAAGAAACTTTTTCATGCTCTTACAGCTTTTTCCTTCCTTACTCTCAGATCTGCTGTTTGCTTTGTGGTGAGGATGGTAACAAACACATGAGATGGAGCAGCTCTTTCTGAACTGACCCAGAGCGAGCTCTAACTTAGAAATCAAGGCAGTGAAAGTCCATATTCAGTGAAGAGGTAAGGGAGTAAAAAGGCCCAGAGCCATGAGTTCATTTTGTTCTAGGCTACTTAGAGAGTGGCCAGCCAAAAACGGAACCAGCTGGAATTCATTCTGAAGTACTTCTTTCTTCCCAGAGCTCCCTGGGCTGTCGTTATCAACCTGAGGATAACAAACATATGGATCATCAAGATGGAGTTGGTGCTGGAAAGAAGTGGCAGAGCCTAATGGCCCATAATAAATGAAGTCTTGATCCTAACTTGGATCTTAGTGCTGAGGTATGAATGCTTTTAATGTCTTAGGGGGAAAACTGCCCACACTAGATGGAATTAAACATTCCACTAACTTCTCTTCTTGATGGTTTCCTTGTTACCAGCTCTTGCACACATCTATTTTCATCTTCATTACCATTCCATATTCAAATTATATCCATCAGATTCCAGATGATTCAAGAGGCATATGCAAAAAAATGGGAAAAATGACACCTTGACCATCCAGGTAAAATTTTAAAAAATAATTCAGGCTGATTAAGTGCTGAGCTACAGAATGGAACAATTACTTTAATTTTCTATACAGAAGCTAAAATAAAGGTGCAAAGTTTAAAAACAGGAAGATAGAAGAAAAATTGTGTTTGCCCAAATTAAATTCTTGGCATCATTTCTCATTTTGAATAAGGTACATTAGCTGTTTTACAATATTGTTTTTAACTCCTGGAAATCTTTCCAACCTCCAGCTTGTTTTGTGATTATTCAGCCCGTTATAATCCCTTTCAACATCTGCCCAAGAGGCTACAAATCTCTCTCCACTGTCTTTATGTCTATTTTTTCATTTGTTCACAGAACTCAGCTCAAACCCTTCTTGTTTACAAATGAAAAACCCAAGGAAGCCCCAAACACCCATGTTTGTGGAGGGCACCGATGCTAAAAGGTGAGCAGCCACCTGGACACCTGCCAGGGACTCAGCCTGTCTGGGCTTATTAGCCCGGGCCTTGTGCCAGCCCTGCTGAGCCCAGGGGGAACGTGGGGAGGTGACAGCGGTGGCACTGGGGAAGGAGGGGGGCTGCAAGTGGATATGCAGGAATTAGGAAGCTGTGGCAGAGGCGAAGGAGAACGGGACAGAAACGAGGCTTGTTCCAAAAAAAGACTGCAATTACAGAGGTATTAATAGCTTTGTGAAGCCAAATTTTTACCATTCATTCACCTACTTTTGTTCTTTTATTAACCCCAGGACTGAATCATTGTTTCCTTCTACAGGACATTCGTCCAGCTGTCACAGGGAAAACATCCCTATGTAACAAACTTTCCAAGGAATTAGTATGAAAGCTTTTACGTAGAGGAAGAAAATCTGATTGAATAACCAGCCCCATTTAAAAACTACAATGAGAGAATGATGTGTAAGAGACTTTTTTTGGTGCGGCCATTGTTACAGGATAAGTCTTGTCTACAAGAAGCACGTAGATACACTCCCTCCAATCCACCTAATCACCTATTAGTCACACAAGTAAATCCCCAAAAGCACTTTGGCCCGGGCCATGCAAACGCTGGATGAACTGAGTTACATCAGTTCTCATCTGATTTCCTGGCAATGAGCTGCACGTGACTGCTGCTGTGCCTGAGGAAATGTGGGTCAATCCATGTGCATCCCGGTGCTGAATGTGCACGCTCTCGAGGGACATGCAGCTCTGTGACTCAGGAGCACCGGGCTGGCAGGAAGGAGATCAGTGCTTCTCCATGCTGGGGCATTCACACAGCACTGCTCATCCTCTGGAATGGGATCTCAGAGAGGTCCAGAACGCCCTCAGCAAAATACTCCATCCGAAATGTTCAAATGATGTAGAAGGCTGTCAGGCACATGGCACGGCGGCAGCCACTAAAAGGAAACGTCTTCCTTCAGAAGTAATTAATCACCCATCATGTTTGGGTACAAACAGCCAGATCTAACAGCCGTGTGTCTCTCAGCTGAGCAGCAGCGAGATGGACAGCCAAACACTGCTGCTGCTTTGGAGCTGGGGGCCTGCAGATGGAGCAGGATTCCTCCCAGGATATGCCCTAGCTGAATGTGGTTAACCAATAACCTCATGGTAGCACCCCCTTCTTCCAAACCTGATCTCCAATTAGTATCAAAGTTCAGCGGATCCCTGTTATATTCGTGTTATTGCTCTCTTACACAAGCAAAGCCACCCTCTTCACTTTAGGTATTTTAAGCAAAATGTCTCATTCTTGCATGACCTAAGGGAGGCACAAAACTGGGAGCTGAATGGCACCAAACAAGACTCCATGAAAAGAAGGCTTTTATTCTGAATAAAGCTGTATCAGCCTATGTGTTACTCCCTTGTTCTAATCATATAGGCCAGCATCTATTTAAACTGCCAAGCTAATGACTTCAAATTTGATCAATAGTCTCTGTTTATTCAGCCAAGTGCTACTGACAGTCACCAGGGATGAACAACAAAACAAACATACTGGTCAGAGCCAATCCCTGGTTGAGCAAGAAAATCCAATCCATGATGGCAAATACCCTTCGATTGGATCGGGAGGTGGGGAGGGAGGTCTGTCACCCACGGACATGGACACAGCCCCTCTCCTCTGTGCCTACAAAACATTTATCCACATTATTCTGCTAACAGCCAGCTCGTGAGCTGAGTGAACTCAAGCAGAATTAACATCACAGATACAGGGCGGCTCCAACTCTTATCGTGTGCCATTGTAGCTATGCTAAAATATTTCCATTTGTTGTCAGATTAACCATGGCAGGACATGACAACAACAAGAGGATGTCACTAAGCCTTTGGACCATAAGCAGTGACTTCCCTCGTTGTCACCTTATCCACTACAGAAGGAAATTTCCTTTGGAGAAGCTTCAAGAAGGACTCAAATCATCTTCTTGAAACCAGGACAAAAAAGTCCTTGACTGAATCCCCAGCCAAAGGATGCTAGGAATGTTTTAGTTGCAGACTGGCTGCAGAGAGCAAAATAAAAATAGAGTTTAGAATGAAAACAGATAAGTAGAGCATGCGTAGCATTCTAGCACAGATTTTTCTTTCAAAACAAATAAACATTTTCATTGCAAAATCAGTTTCTCAACAGTGGCTTAACAACAATATATGTGGACCTTCCTCCCATGGGCAATTTTTAACAACTTGCAAGCTACTCACTAAAGGAACCTCCCTTTCAAATCCCAAGTGAATCCGCAATCACAAAGACTGGGATCTGGGTGAAAATGTTTTAGTGCATTATTCCGACCAGGACGTTTGGTCATAATTTTCTCAACATTATACATTCATCACTTTGCCTGTCAACAGCACCTGTTTGCTATTTTCCTTGTACAAAATGTCAGGGTCCATTACATCAATAAATTACAATCCCACTATTGCTCTGAGATACCTTGATCAAAGGTATTACATAAATAAACTGGAGCTTGAAGGAAAAAATACGATGCCTCTTCCTATACAACCTTAATGCATATTCAGACACAGGATTTTATGCAAGTGACACCAGTCAGTCGCAGGATCCTGCAAAAAGAAATATGAAGAAAGTTCTCTTAAACAAAAAGTTCTTTATCAAACTACTATATTAGCACATCCAAAGCCCAGAATTTAATATCTAAAAAACCCAATACATGAGGACAGCTGGTTCACTCAAAGCCTAAGACATTTGCTTTCCACTTTAAATTGATTAAATAGATTGAATACATTACATTTCGCATGGATGGTTAACAGTGCTAATATTCCAGACAAAATGAAATGCTGTATGAGGAAAATTCTCACTAGGGCTACCTCCCCCTGGACATATTCCTTGCTCTAACAGTAATTTAGTATAACGGAGGCCTAACAATTTCACTGAACAAGATTACAAAAACAGCTCTTCACAGTTCATGGCACCGAAGCTCTCAGAAATATCTGTTTCTTCACTACCATCTCCACACAGGGAATGCACTTGAAAAATAGGCTGACACTTGCTTTGTGGGAATCATAAAATAACATAATGTTGGTTGCTTTGTTTTTATGAAGA
Source organism: Corvus brachyrhynchos (assembly GCF_000691975.1). NCBI lineage: Eukaryota > Metazoa > Chordata > Aves > Passeriformes > Corvidae > Corvus > Corvus brachyrhynchos. The sequence continues at coordinate 7,353,173 of NW_008238321.1, read as the reverse complement.
AAGTGCTTCTTGTTTATCAAATAGTCGAGATATTAAAAGCCAGCCTTTTATTTGCATTCATATCACTGAGAGGACTCACACACCTCAGAATCAGATACTGTCCAAGCGCTGAATGACAAACTACTGATAAACCCAAAAGAGAGCAAATTTTAATAAAAAATTTTCACGAGAGAAGAACCTTTAAACACCATTTCACTCCTTACTCCAATAAGCTATGTGGCACTAATTTGAAGTGATAGTGCTGTTCTTTTAATTAAAAAATGCCAGTAGGAGGTTGATGCAGTGGCTGGTGCTAGAAGCGACGTGCTCGCAGGGCGCAGCTGAAGCTTTGTGTCAGGAATTAAGGCACAATTTCAGCTGGGTGAAAAGGCAAAACAAAACCCTTAAATCCAAACAAACATATAGGGAGTGTTATTACAGGTGCTTGATAAAGTCATCTGGATGTTTGCCTCAGAGAATGTTGTTAAATTCTGGGGAGGAAAAAAAAAAAAACCAACAAAACCCCCAAACACTCTCACTAGTTCATGAATTTTGGTTTACCTACAGGTGTGTGGGACTTAATTCATATATGTCCCTCCCCTTCCTACCTCAGAGCACCTCTCTCACTTTCCCAGGTTTCTCCTTCCACATCTCCTGCGCACACGGCTGGGACCAGGACCACTCTGCCAGACCAAGGGAGGGTGGATTTGCTCTCTCAACCTCCTCATCTCCATGAGTCTTGAGCCCTGGTATGCTTAATGTCTCTGCCTTTATCAAATTTGACTGAAGTCAGATGAAAAGCCAAAAATTAGTTAGAGGAGAATGACAGGTGAGATCCCTTTTCAGCCTGGTAATTTTTCAGTCTGGAAAAAAAGATTAAGCTTGTCCCACAAGTTTATCCATTAGCCTGATGGTCAAATAAGGCAGCACTTTGTCCTGAAATGTGTAGACAGCTTCCACATTCCAGGTTTCACTGCTGATTTGTGAAACACCAAAAGGCTAAAAAATTAATCTAGAAGAAATCCTCACTAAAGTATTTGCTGGATCATTTCCCCCTCTGTCTTGCAACATCTTAATTCCAACAGCCCAGAGGAGGCCAGCAACCACATCCAGGGCATAAAAGAAGAGCTCTAAATCGGCATCTGGGAACATGGCAATCCTTAAAACTGGTGGCTGCTCCTCCTGATACAGCCTCCCTGGGGAAGGAACATCCCAGAAACAAGCAGGACATTTTGCCTTTACTTGGCATATGGAGCAGCAAAGAGAAGTCAGTTTATCCAAAAGCTTCTGGTATATTTACTCACCACTCCTACAATGACTATTTCAATCACGTTTACACTACCAGCATCATCTCAAACATCACAGATAAATCTGTTTTCTTCGGCTGTTTCAAAGTCTGTTTTCTTTCTGCACACTTGTAGGATTTACATCCTAAGGCAATGAGAAAAAAACCTGTTACTACTTTCCAACTGGGCTTTATTTTCTTTTTGCTCCCCCCTTTCTATCAAAAATAGCTCTCATCTACGTTCTAGTTCAATTTGGAAGTAGCACATGCAGACTTGATAAGCATCCTGCAAAGGAAATGCCTTGAATTGCAGACTACTTACAACACATTTTCCCAAGCAACTTTTTATAAATCCCATTTGATGGCTGGTTTGCTAATTTCTATTGAAGCTTATCAAAACATTATTTGTAACAAGTCAAATTACTTCTGTAATTGCACAAATAAAAAAATTATAAAAGAAATGACTGTGACTGGCAGTCCAAGCCAAGCTGCTGGGTTATAGCGAAGTGTTATTTATCCTGTTACCAGACAGACCTGGAACTCCAAGGAGGTATTTAATTTGAAACTAGAGAACACAAACCAGAAAAGCACCTATTTACATGTTTCTTCTGTTTGCCAAACTCTCCCTCTAGATCTCCTTCCAGGACTGGTGACAGCACAATTATTGGAGCTGATTCCATTACTCTCAGCAGATCCAGGGGTTACAGGCCAGTATCGGGCTGCCTGGCTGTCTCAGATACAGCTCGATAAATGAGCACAGACACATTAATTAATATGTCTTGAAAGAAGTCTATTAACATTAAATTCCCTAAAATTCTTGGAAAGAAGGAATAAAAGATGTAGGTGTTCCCATTATGGCACATTAGCTGTACACATAGCATACTATTTTTAGTTAATTATTGCCCAATATGCAGAAGTCACTCTTACAAAGAGCCAGACACTTATTCCTACAGCCTGGGCTTTTCCAGAGGCAAATTTAATGTTGAATTATTGAATGAATGACGAGATCTCTGGGAAAAGATGCAGAGGCAGAGATTTAAATCCAAGAGTGCTTACATCACAGAACTTGGTTATATCACACAATTACCAAGTTGTATAAAGTCATTAAAGCCTGAGTTCAGCACTGAAGCCCTTCTCTGACTCCAGAACATTCAGAGGCTGATGGACCATGCTGAGTTTCACAGCTGAACTGCTCTCTGGCACTTACTGGCTTCCCTAACTTCACTTCTGCCTTTTAACCTCATCTCACCTTATTTCGCCACTCATCTGTGCAACGGGGTCCTCAGCAGAAGTATTTTCACTCTGGTTAAAAACAATTTCAGGGATGGGTTAAATGCATCAGCCAATCACAGCATAAAAACGCTTTACGAAAGGGATAGCTGGGAGATGAAAAATTAGATACACAGCAATTCCCTGCCAATTCCAAAAGCCACAACATTTCAGGCATTATTTTATTTTTCACCAAGCCATTTCTGCTCTTTCTGATCTGCTCAGTAGGGTATTTACAGACACATGAGATATGAACATGCCCACTGCAGTACTTAATGTGGCCATTACCTGTCTGCAGATGTTTTTAAGAAAGAGCTACAAGAGACACTGCTCGGAATTCCCTGGAATATAAAGCACTGAAGTAAGTATCACTTCAAGAGCCCAGAAAATGTACCCAATTTCTCTTTCAAAGGCTGACATCAGACCTTTAGCTTACGCTCACCCACTCAACTGCAAACCCAAAGTTTACCAAATGTAACAGATTCTCTTGCTGTTAACATTAAAGAAGCCTTTCAACAACGAGGTATCTGCTAATTAGACTTACACCTGTAAAATACGACATTTTAAATCTGAGTTAAAGTGAAGTCCCCACATGCTTATAAAAATGTCTGCACATGGGAAAGGAACCAAAACACATCAGCTGCAAGGATGAAGAACAAGGATTCCCTGGAAAGTGCATCAATCACTGCAAGTCTGAATCAAATTGAAATTCCTCATTTTTCTAAATTCTGCACTTGTGCAGTCAAAAAATTATGTTAAAGCAAAAATACAATCCATACACCCAGTTCATTTTCAGTCTGGAGTTTTTGGGGTTTTTTTCCCTTTTGCTCTTCAGGAAAACAGAACACATGTATTTTTAAAGATGTTTCCTTTCCAATAAACTTTTCAGGTCATACACCCCATGTACTAAAGAATGTGAAAACACTGACCACTGGGATTGAATGTTCTGCTGTAATGTCCGGTTGGCTTTGGGGGTGCAACACAGACCAAATCTGGCAAGTGACGAAGAAAAGTCAGGGCCGTTAAAAAAGAAAGTCTGGACTGATGTGAGGAGTTGCCAAAATAAATAAATTATTTTCCAGTATAAATAAGAAAGGCAACTATCTTCAGAGTTTTAACCTCTATTTTCAGGAGAAAAATACAAAGGAGAGCTTTTAATATTGTCCTGGAAACATCAGGGAGATAACTTAGAAGCCTAGAATTTAACACATGCAAATTAAATTTGCTATTTTGTGACATAAACAAGATATGGAAACTTTAAACTGATAAATACATAACCATATTATTTTAGCCTAATTATTAGAGGAAATGGGCAGATATTTAAGGAAAATAAAACTGTGAACATATTAAAAGGTCAAAGAAAATGCTATTTTTCCTAATTCACTCATCCAAAAATACCATTTTACTCCAAATAATGAAAACTTTCTAGAAAGGTCTCATCAGCTTGAGGAAAAAAGACTGAATCCTATCAAAAAATACTTGTTTTTCTGCTACTGGTTACCTATGAAAGCAAAAACTCCTGCAAGAGAAGGATAATACCAGGTTACCTATGAAAGAAAAAGAAATAAATTTCATTTTCTTCAGCAGAGCTTCTTCATAACGGGTTGGGAAAGAAACATCCACCATTCAAAAAAACCAGCCATGGGTAAAACTGAACATTAGTGAGGACATTCAGGGACACTCAGCACTCCTGGAGTACAACAGGCAGTGTAGTGGTCAATAATCCTTGAAGTCGATAGTGTGGTTTAACACTGCCCTTCATTCCTAAACTGCTGTACAGCCTCAGGAATCAGGACCCCAAGGGTAAAATGGGAAGCTGTTACAAACATCCAGTTCCACAGGATTTTCCATCGTTTCTTACAGTTTAGGATTATGAGCTTAACCCATTTGAACTGCTCCATCACACAACAGCCAAGGCGCAGGGCCGGTGCTCACCAGGCCGCGCTGCCGGAGCCGCTGCTGTGCCAAGGACAATTCCCTCCGGCTGTGGCGAGGTGAGCACAGCTGGAACAGCTGCCTGCAGCACTGCGAGCTCACTGCAGGATTGTGCATTATTCTTCCATTACTCCCAAACAATAATGGATTGTTTTACACACAAACAGACGAACAAACCTTCCATTTAAATACTTTCTGTTAAATTGTATTAGTATGCGGAATAGTGCCCATATCCTCCAAAAAAAAACCCAGGGAAGAGGATTTTTCCAGGGGAGGGGAAGACGAGTAAAGCAGGCTCTGCCAGCTTTATCTATCGATGCTGGGAATTGGGTAGCCTTGGGGATTTTTGCCTGCTGTGCTTAGTGTCCTTGACAACAAGCCAGTTAGAATTTTGGCCTTTAACTTGACAAAAATGACTTACTGAAGAGGAAGGCATCAAGCTATTAGAGCCCTGTGGAGAGATTCTTTCTGAAACAGCATGGATGCTTACTCTGCCAATTCAACTAGAGCATCATCAGATTTATCATCTTATACCCCCAAATATTCACCACGTAGCTGACAGTTCACAAGAGAGTATGACAAAGAAAAAGTTTCATCATTTCTGCTGTGTTCTCCTATTATATTTTATGACTTTCCCAGACATGAAAAACTGTAAACTATCCCCAGGGATCCCCTCTCACAAATTACTGAATTTCCCCTTAAACATATGTGAAACAAAGTTTAAAAACATGTAGCATCTTAACGCTAATGGACGTACTGACTCACTTAGCAAAGATACACGCAGCTCTCTTCTTTTATTACATTAATACTTATATAAATAATTTTAAATTGCGATATACACACTTGCTGTGCCATTTAAGAAATCACTAATGTCTCTTCTGATTTTCTCTCCCAAAAAATGGCATGCACATACCTGAGCTTTTCAATGTTTAGCACCTTAGTCTAAATCCTAGAGGTAGACTTACACAGTGAAGCTGAATTTGCACTGAAGCACCTGAAGTGCGAGCACAGGTTTTCTTCTGCCAGCTTTCTCATGGCAGGTGACAAATTTTTGGCAATGAGGGTCAGCAGACCAGGAAGGAGATAACTTCATGAGTTATTGCAGCAGTGTTGCAGGAACTCATTTGTAAGCACCTGGAACATCACGATGTGAGAGCAGCAGCTTCCTCACCACCAGCCATAATACAAGCGTTCCATGTCAACTACCTGCATGCTTAACTGCAGGTTTGCCAGCAGACATGGTAGAGAATGTGAAATGATCTAAAGGTGAAAACAGCTGGATGTGGATCAACCATGGTGCTGTCCTCACAAAGGTATCCTGGGATGGCAAAGCATGAAGGACCATAGTAAGACCTCAGTGAAGACATTCCCCAAAAGCTGAGCGGATCCACAACACAACGGTTGTCAACCTCGAGACTCAAGATCGCATTGACTCCTTTCTGCCCCAACAGCTGTCGGTACAGGAAAGAAAAAACCATTTGCAGCAACAGTTTATTTCACTCTGGAAGAAAAAATCAGCATCTGCTTCCATGAAAAACATGAAAAATATCAAAACTTTCAGTGATATTCCAGACTTAAGTTCTTCTCATAGCAATACTTTGACTATATAATAACAGAAAAACGTAACAACAAAAAAGATTCCATTCCGAACTTAGGGAAAAAGATGGCAGATGGAACATCTCTTCCAGCCTTTTTTTTTTTTAATTTTTCTCTTTACTCAAGTCTTACATGAATTGCTCTGCTGGGTACAGACCTAAACTTCACACCCAGCCAACTGATTTAACCACAACTTGTCCAAACCACTCGGCTCTATCCCACTGCCTCCACCAAGACAGCCCAAACCAACACGGATGGCAGTGAGTAGCTGACTCAAGAACCATAAATAGCAGCAAGTAATCCAACCAGACTGATCCAGCTCCAAGCGTGGCAACTGGACTGGCTTCAAGGTGGGCAGCAATCCAGGTAAACCTCCAAAAACCACACACATGGATGGTACCTCCATGATGTACTTCTCCATTCTGTGAATCCATCAAGCAAACCTCCAGCCAGCTCAGAAACTGAAGGGGCTCACTGATCTTTACTTACAGTGGCAATTTTAGCAGCCTTGGGGCTGCCGTCAGTAAAGTTCCTCTACCCAGCACACAGAAAATCACGGTGTAAGAATAACTTCCTCACTGAGAAATTCCACACTGCTTGTATTTCCCAGAAATTGATGATTAATTGTGAAACACACACAGAAAGGATGATGCTACAAAATTTTAGAAATATTATAAAGCTGTTTCAAGAAATGGATGAGAAAACTGTTCTCAGACTGGTGGGCAGTATGGAATAAAAAAGAAATCATGAACTGCACAACCACATGCCAAATTGCATTTCTTTATATGAAGACATTCAATTTGACAAAAGAAAGTTTCAAGTCAGGAATAAAGTAGTTATTGTTTCTACTTTCCTCGCCTGAGGGGGATATTCAAACAAACTCGTTTTGGTGATTTAATTTACTTCCACCAGGACAATGGTGCTGGCACAGCTTTGACTTACTGGGAGAAGCAAAAAAGGAGACTTGGTCCCCATAGCCTGCCCAGAGGAAAAGGCTGCTCTTTGGATTCCCACTCTGGCAGCCCAAAAATGTCAGCTGGCCAACTGCAAAGGCTGTGCTCTCCACTTCCTCCTGTGAAAGCAAGATTTTATTTTTTTTTAATGTCCCCAGAGTTACATGCCCTGAGCCTCTTTGCCATCCCGATCCATAGGGCTCCAAACAGACACAAATTTGCCTTCAAGAAAATGCTGCTGCTTCCCAAGGCAAATGGGGATGTGAGGCAGAGGGAGATTAAGTGCCTCGCTCAGCATCACACAGGAAATCTGTGGCCAAGCTCCACGCTGAGCTCCAGCCCCGCGCTCCAATCACAGTCGGGCCTCTGCTCCCAGCAGACGTGGAGAAGAGAAAATCCTTACGAGAAGAAAATAACGAGACACGGATTTCGACACACTCCCAGACTACCACACTAAATAAATTTGGAGCTACCCAATTGCTGCTTCCCACCATGTCCCCCATGGCACAAAGCTGGCTCAAATATTAAATACCAACTGCAAGGGGGGCTGGGATGAGCAGCCAGCTCTTCCTGCCTTCCTGCCCCAGCACTCTTCACCTGGAACTGGTGGTCCTGATGCCCAACCACAAAGCTATAGCCAGCCCATGATGTATTTACCATGTCTGATTGAGAGATCCCTACACAGATTCACTGTTCCTGAACATGGGACAGGAAAGTGTCCAGGTCACCAATATTAGTGTTGCTATTGATCAGTCAGTTAACTCTGCTGCACTGATCGATACATTACTCATGAAAGGGAAGCAAAACATCCTGACATTTGGGACATGCTTTAGTCTGTGCCTTTGTAACAATCCTAAGTGAACATTGCTCTAATGACAACACAACATTTTATCTTCTACTTGAAGTCACTGTATTCTTTTATGGATTCTTTAAATTACAAACGCAGGAAGTCCCAAAGCCACCCATTTACTGGCTACCAAGTGGCCAGGCTTCGTGGCTGGGGCTTCCCTAAACTGGCTGACTACACTGAGCTGCAAGTCTATGCAGGATACTGGTCTTTATCACTTCTTCCCTCTTCCCCTTTCTTTGCCACTGCTAAGCACAGCCACCTTCCCTACAGGAATCAAATTCGTCACCTACAAATCCCCTCTGGCTCTTCCCTCACCTCACAGCAACCACCTGCTTCATCATCGTCTTCCTCACTCTTCCCCGATGCTTTTAACACCACACTTTCTTACTCCTCACACCTGGGAGGATTCTCACTTCCATCCACTTTCCAAAACTGCCACCACAAGCAGCCCAGCACCTTCCCAGGCCAGGTTTTCCAAGAAGGATTTGAGCACTCTGAACCACAGCGAAAGGAGGTGTTTGGAGAAGATTATTTGGATCCTCCTGTTACACCAGCTCTGGCTTCTCTGCTAAAGAAACTGTTTTGCCATCAGTCCTCAACACGGCCATCTGACCATGGACGTGAGATCCTCCCCCTTCCTGCTCCAGCTAGGAAGTGATCCATAAAGTTTAACTTTCCTCAGTTCCATGATTGCCCCAGAAGCCAGCCAGCTTTTAACACCTCTGCTGAAAAAGCCAGAACCAATGAAACCAGAACCCAACTTGCAGCTTTTTTTGGTAGAAAAGTTCCATGTTTAGTCCATTTCTTCACGGCCTTTCCAGTTCCATCTGCAACCTTTGCCTACAAGCTACCTGGAACAGGGTGTCTCCGATACCCAGCACAATGAGACTGCAGTTTTCACCAGCACTTGTGGGTGATATAAGTGTGAGCAAGGCATGTGTAAGCCTTGGAGATGATGAACCCTTTGGAACTTCCCCAGGGAGCAGCAGCAAATAAAGGTTTCAGAGAAGCACATGGGTAAAAAAGGGACACGTGCTCCATGAAGGTCTCCTGGCCTGTGGATCGTGTTCCTCCTTGACCCAGCAGACCCCGAGCATATTTGGCAAGGACATGCACTCACAGGATCACTTTATTTTTCCATCCTTGTGTTGGCAATTCCGCCACTGCTGTGCTGCCCTGATGACAACACAGATAGGAAGAGACCACAGATTTAACAGGAAGTTTTCTCTTACTTTGCCTAGAACTGTTCCAAGGGGCAAGAGACAAGGCCAGAGGCCAGAGTATCTCTGGCTCTTGCATCACCAGATGGGGTGAAGGTTTTAGTGGAAATAAGAGGAGAAACTGAGATATGACAGGAAATTAGCATATTTGAGATCCACAGGCCACAAAGTCATTTTAACCTGTCATGCAACTCACTGTTATATTGAGGTTTTTAGTATTTCTGCACAGGATACATTATTTGCCATTTTACTTCATTACAATTTGCATCAGGCTAGGACTGACATCATTCTGTATAGGCTGGGAGATCACTTCTGGTAATCATGAGAAGATCAAGAACTTTTACATATATTCACATAAGTAACCCTGACACTCTGTTAACACAAATACCTTTCCAACAGATGAGGAAAAAAATTATGTCTTTTAAAAAATCACAAGAGATTCAACCACTCTTCCCTTCCCATTCACCCAGTGATGCTCACAGGCATCCTCAGCCTAAGTGGTATTTAGACTGCTATTTTCAGTACTGCAAAACTTAAATGGTGCCTAATCACAGGAAACACAATGCAGGTAGTAAATTATAACAAATGAGGTCCTCTGTCTTGATTTAAATGTGCTCAAATCTCCCAGTAGCCAAAGAGATGAGAAAACAACAGCCAGGCTGGCTGCAGCTATTTGAAACAGGTAAGTCAGCACCCCAGTCCCAGCCAAGCCAAGAACTTGGCATTGCCCAACAATTCCGGAGCTAAACCTCTCCCAGAGCAATTTATTTGTTGATTAAATACAGCAATTTTTGTCACACCACCCAGGTTTCCTGCTTGTAAAAACAGAAGATGTGTTTGAGCAAGCAGGAGATTTCTTCAATACAGTTAAAAAATGGGGAGTAATAAAAACTAAATCTACCAAGTTGCTCAATAAACTGAAACTTCAGTCTCTTCCAGGAAACATTCCCAGCTCGGAGAGAAGACTAGTGTATGCTAAAAGTAAAAAAGCATTTTGCTGCAGCATTCAGCCTTTAAAATTAAACCCAACAGCTTCTCTCTGTTATTTAAATGATCTCCTCCAGCTCAGAAGGGCTATGACCATGGCCTAAGTTACTTAACTCACATTTTTATTGACTGACTTGCATAAAAATAAGCCACATTAAGGACTGAGCTGACATTTGGTATACATCACCACAAAACTCATTTCAGATCAAACATAATTCATACAACCTAAAAATATTTCCAGCCTTCTCCCATCCAAGAAAAGGATTTTCAGATTTACATTATCCTCACAAACTTTGGTCTTCTGAAGCACAAGCAGTGCAGAATCAAAGGATTAAAAGAACACCAGGAGTTTTATTTTTTGATGATCTGCCTCTGAGTGTGCTTTGTGCCAGGAGCAAGTTAACCTGTAACTGCAGCTTAACCAGCACCGTTTTCTCATTATTTGCCAATGTTTTATGCACCCACACACAGAGGATCCCTCTCCAAGGATCAATTCCGGTCACCCAGAGCAGCACTGTGGCTGCTCCAGCCCAAGTGACCTTCAAGCATCCACCTGTTGCCTTGAAAGACTGGATTGGACCTTATTTTTTAATAATTCACACAGCAGTCTCAACAAGCAGAAACTGCATCTCTTCCCGTTAAAGAAGAAGGCTCGGCATTGACCGGAGCAGCTTCCAAAAGACTTAATCCAGATCTTTCAGGGTCCAACATAAATTGGTTTATCCATCCATGAACCCTCCAGAGGCCTCACACAGAGGCAGGACAGACACAGCTCTGGGTGTCACCTCCTGCACGGGGAAGGAACTTCCAGAGTTGAATGCCACGATGTGCCAGATGAGAGCAAGTTGTGAAGAAGGAGAGAAATTTTCAAAAAACCACGCTAAAAAAAATCCCAGCTAAAAGCAACTAAATGGGTATTTTCTCATTAGCAACTGATTTATCCTCCTCGGCACACAGGAGGTTGGGGGGGTTGTTAATTAAAGTGAAGTAAGGCAAATTATGAAAGGCTTTGCTGAAAGCCAGTCTGTGGGAGAGGTGGCCCTGGGAATTCTCCTGGGAAAGGTGGAGAGGAGACCCCATGAAGGGGTAGGGTGGTCTGATGGGATGGAAGGCGGGAGCACAGGGATACCCCCACGGGGGAGGGAACAGAGGAAACCCTGGGAAAGGGCTGGGAAGGGGGAAAGGTGTCACAGGGATGCCCACAGACAGGGAAGGTGCAGAAGAGACCCCAGGAAGGGGCTGGGAGGGGGGAAGGGGTGTCACAGGAACCCCCACACACTGGGAAGGTGCAGAAGAGACCCCACAAATGGGTAGAGTGCAGGGGAGAGTTATCAACAGGGACCCCCAATCGGGAAGCGTGCAGAAAGGACCCCATGAAGGGTCAGGGTGCTGGAATGGGTGGTGAGTGTCACCCTCCATGGGGGAAGGTGCAGGAAAGACCCCAGGAAGGTGCAGCGTGCCCTGACCTGCTGGAAAACGAGGAGGAGACAGTGACAAATCCCCGCTCTTCTCAAATTTATGTCACCCCAAGGGGGCTCAAGCACCCCACGCCGGAGGGGCGGGAAAAAATATAAATAAACAAAAGCGCAAAGAGGCTCCGTCGGGCCACAGAGGTGGAAGCGGAACAGAAAAACGGTGGATAAAAGTTAAGTAACGCTGGGAGCTCGGGCCCG
>NW_008238321.1:7323010-7340520 GCF_000691975.1 Corvus brachyrhynchos | reverse complement strand
ATAGGGGTGGAATGGGGGGAATAGGGGTGGCTAGGGATGTCTGGGGGGGAAAAGGGGCGAATAGGGGGTGAGTAGGTGTTCTCAGGGGTGGAACGGGGGGGACATGCTGGGTAGCATGGGGCCGATGGGGTGCCTGGGGTTGGCATAGGGGTGAATAGGGGCTGTCACGGTGGAATGGAGGGTGTATGGGAGGGGACATGCTGGGAGACATGGAGGGAGCACAGAGGTGCCTGTAGGTGGCATTGTAGGTAGCACAGGGGTGTAGAGGGGTCTTAATTTGGGACAAACGGGCGACTACGGGCAGTGGGAGTGCCTTTTTCATCTCCAGAAATGGAGCAGCATCTTCTCACTCTGTAACTCCCTGATAGGAGAGTGCAGCCAGGTGGGGAATGGTCTCTTCTCCCAAGTAACAACACAAAGGAAACAGCCCCAAATTGTGCCAGAGTTGGATGTTAGGAACGATTACTTTGCTGAAGGAGTGGTCAAGCACTGACAGGGCTAGCTAGGGAGTCCCCACTCCTGAGAGTGTTCAAAGAAGGAGTAGAGGTGGCACTTAAGGGCTAGTGGGCTGATAGAGGCCAGTGGATGATCTTGGAGGTCTTTTCCAGCCTGAATGATCCTCCACCTGCTCTTCTGGGGCCAGGACAGGGGAGGCTTTAATTAGAAAAATGGCTTTTTTGTGCAGCTCTGGAGGGAGGTTGAGCTGCCCTGAGGAAGCACAGCAGCATCTCACCCTCACTGGTGCCCCTGGGTGCCCCATCCCATCCCACTGGAAGAAGGGGATGCCTCCAATGCCCCAGAGCCAAAAGTGCCATGGTGGCTGGTGCCTGTGCCAGGAGAGCTGGGGCTGGCAGGGAGCAGGGGAGGGCAGCTCCCCTGGGCCAGGCAAGCAGCTGCCTGCAGGTCGCTCACACACCCACACAGCAGCCTTGGTGATCCTTCAGGCACTGGGCCCAGCTCTCCAGCTGCCAGGGAGACAGCAGGCACATCCCAACCCTCTGTTTGAGAGGGGCACATTGTCCTGGCCCCTGCCTTCAGGACAACATTTTATTTTAAGTTACAGACACAAGGATGGAAAGGAGCAGCTCTGGGCCCCTGGCTCTGTGTAACACCACCAACCACAGGTTTATGTCCACCACATGCAGGAAAAAGAATCAAAAAGATTTCCCCTTTCTGTTTTTATCCTGCTTTTTTCATCAGAGCAGCTATAAGAGGCAGCCCTGCCTGGCCCTGGGAACAGGCACCTGGGATGGTCCACACAGAACCACAACCCAAAGTTAGGGCAGGGACCCAGGGCCCAGCTCTGTGGCTCTGTTTACTCTGAGGAAACAGATTCGTTTTACCCAGGGAAATGTGGCCCACAGAGCCCAGCCAGCACCAGCCCTGTTACTCCACCAGTCCCTGGTTCAGGTGCACGCTAAGGCAGTGCTGTATCGTGTTTTTAAGTCCACAGCCCTGGATGCAAGGAGCACTTTGCATTTCATCAGATCCCAGCATTTTAATAATAAATAAATGAGACTCAGCCCTGGTACCCACAACTGGGGCTGCACAGCTCCTCCCAGAGCATAGTTTCTATGCTACCAAATCCCTGTTCCCTGGGTGGCCTGCAGGAAAAAAATGCATAAATCCTCTGATGAACAGATCCAGGGCAGAGGAAGAGTCTCTGCTTCCTGAAGAGATGATTTTCCCTTCAGATTAAGCTGCCTGTCACACCACCTCCCACTGCACCTGTGGAAGCAAAGCCCTGAGCCCACCCAGGGTCATTTTGAAGAGTCAAACCCCCCAAAGCAGAGAGAGAAAGCCACTCCCTCACCCTGCCTTAAGCAAAGCTTTTGAGATGCTTCAAGACCTGGGGAGCAAAGGGTTGGAGAAGAGTCTGCTGGGAATTACCAACACTGCAAGGATGGAGCAGTAGCCAGCAGCTTGTTGTAAACCTACAGCACAAAAAACCTTTGTGCCATGTAATAAACTCCATCCTCACCTTCTGCTGGAGACCACAGCTGGAGGGCTTGGAGAGAAGAAGGACAAGAGCCAGGGACACACCATGGAAACTTGAAACACAGGTCCTTGGAATGAAAGAGCAGAGCCAGATCGATGGATGGCAAGAGGGAAGCTGCAGCAGACATGAATCATTGCTCCTGCACTGCCTCCAACAACTTTCTTTCCAAAGGGACCAGCATTTACTCAGCAGCTCCCACATGCACACCCCAATGCTTCCAAGTGAAGTGACACACAGCAAGGACACTGACCCACCTACCCCTGGCTCAGCTCCTTCTCTGCTGGAAGCACCTCCTTTCCCAGAGCAGTGAGGGTGCCTGCAGAAGGGTGAAACACTTCTCAAATAGTTTCAGAGCTATTTCAGCCACTCCAAGTCAAGCCTAGCAGTTTCGGCACATGGATTTGGTGGTAGGATGCTGCGCTCCAGCAGTTTAATATACTTAGACGGAAGTTTTTACCCAGAAAATGTGCCCAGGGGCTCCAACACATTCCTTCAAGGCCTTAAGATACTATTGGAAAAAAAACCAAGCCCTATCATTTGCAAGAGCAGCTTAAAGGAGGGGGAAAATAATTAAAGGCAAGAGGCACAAAGCCAAAAGTGCAATTTATTGAAAAGTTTCAGAAGTAAAAAGGCTCAGCATCTCTGCTCCTCATGGTTTGGATGTCTGAGCTCTTCCAAGGCACCTCCACCCACCAGCTTAGAGCTGTGTCATGCTTCATCTTCAGAAGTTGAAGTCTTGCTTCTCCACTGAGAAATCATACAGCCCATCTTGGCCAGTCTGGGGCTCCAGGTCTGTATTCTCCTAAGAGGAGAATGATAGCAATCAGTCACAGGGTCTGCATTTGAATGATGCCTAACCTTTTTACAGCAGCTCTGTTTTAGTCTGGTTTTCAAAATGCAGCTGTTGAGCTCAGCTTGACTCTCACAGAACCCCTGGAGACCAGGCCAAGTGTTCCTGCTCCTTGCAGCACCCCAGAGCTGCAGTGTCCCTGCAGCCCACACACAAAAGCAGCCAAGCCTTTGGGCTCAGACACCATAGGAAGAAGAGGAAAAAAAAAAGTGGCTGCAGTGGTAGGACTCACTCAAATTAAATGGCCTGCTTGGAACAGCAACAAGCCAGGACTGCTTAGGGAGATGTTCTCCTGGCATCCAGCCCCTCCAGCAGGAGCTGGTGTGGAGAATTTCCTCCACACCCACTTGCACGCCACAGACCCTGCTCTGGCAAAGGACTAAACCAGACCTTTGCCCCCTGCTGCAGCTCACACCCAAACTGAGCCACAGCTCCAAGGTCTGCCAGACCTCTAAGCCTCTTCCCTGATGTTTTCCCATCTGCAAGTCTAAGGCTAGGACTGAACATGACATCTGTGACAGTCATTGGACTCTTGCAGCTCCTAGCTGGTGTCCTATCTTCTTTTTCCATAGATTCCTTACCATGAGAAGGGTCAAGTAATCCAAATGCAACCTGAGCACTGTTATCAGCTGAGTAGGAGGCTGCCATTCATAGTGACAAGCCAGCTCAGCTCCGAAGGAGGAAACTTCTCCACATTTGGTATTCATATCAGTAACTGCAGTAGCTCCAGCTGATGCCAGTTTAAATTCCAGCAGCAAGATGCTATCAAGGCATCCATGTCTATTGTGCAGCTCCTTGGCTGACAACTTGGAGCTTCCACAGACCTTTAAAAGCAGCTGAAAGAAGCTGCAAGGACTTCTGGTCATGTGGAGGTCTCCTCCAAAAACCTCTTCCAGTATCCTTAAACTCTGTGCTTCATTCCAGTGCGTAAAGCTTCATATTTTCAGCTGAGAAGCAGCAAGGGCTCACATACCTCACCAGAAAAGTATTTCTCTATGATGTCCAGGGCAGCTCTGTAGACCATATCATTCTCATGGTTTTGCAAGTCTTCAATTTTCTCCAGACCACCAAGTTCTTCAACCAGCAGACACAACTTCTCTGTCTCTCCCAGCTTCTCAGCTGCCTGTAACATTGGAAAATCAGGCAGGAAAACAACCATCAGTAACAGGTCTGAGATGGTCTTTACTGTAATTACAACCCTGATCTACAAGTCAAAGGATCACAGTCCCTGAATTTATCAGGTCCCTACCCAATGCCAGGGATATGACTGGGGTGCCTGTGGAATACCAGTCCCTGCTGGGGACTGCCAACCAAACCAGTGAGCAGAGGATGAGGAGCAACACTTTGGGAACTTAATCTTGCCAAGCCCTTTAGACAACCTAAGGGTATCCAAGGACAATTTAGACAGTATGAAGTCTCTCTTACTCCAAAAATCAACAGTCATTGTTCTAACCACACAGTATGAGCATTTGGCTCAATCCTTGCTGCTCTTAGGGAGCAAGAAGTCAAAAAATAAGATCTTATCAGGATGAGATTAAAAAATAGCATCCAGGATGAACAGATCTCACCAGGAAGAGCTTTGAAATGGTCTCCAGGATAGTCAGGATGGTTTTGCTGTCTTTGGCCAAGAGCAGGTTGAGCAGAGGTTTGAGGATCCCAGAACGGACGAGTTCCACCACCTGATCCACCGTTCCTCCAGTCATGAAGTTGGCCACTACCCACACACCCTCCTTCTGAGCCTTGAAGTCACCCTGGAAAAGCAGCACAGCAAAGGCATTCCCAAGCTTTAGTATCCCTCTAGGATCAGTGTGAGGTGAGGATAACCATCTCCCTTACACTCAGCTTGGGCTGACCCCTTTCCCAGCCCTTTGGGTGATGCATGGACACGTGGCAGAGCTGCCAAGAGCAGCTCCAGGATGTGTCTCCATGCAGGTTACTGACAAGTCAGGATGCTCAGGCTGTCCCAAGGATCTCAACAGCTCTGAAACAGCCTGCTCAGGTGGCTCTGGGGCTGAGTGCTTCACTAATGAGCCATCCCAGGCCACCTGAACCCCACATTCCTCCCGCAGGAGCACAGTGCCATCCCTTACCTTGTTGAGCAGCTCCACCAAAGGTGGCAATAAACCACAGGTGATGATCTGTTGGATCTGCTGGCAAGGCCCTGCTGCAATGTTGCTGAGGGTCCACGCTGCTTCCTTCTGGATCACTGGTTTCGTGTGCCTCAGCAGCCGGGGCAGGACAGTCAGGACACCAGCGTCTATTGCTTCCTGGGTCTGCTGGTCCGTGCCTGTGACCACATTCCCGATGGCACGGAGAGCTGGAGTCTAGACAGAGATTAGAGGAGATGAGGAAAGTCCTTACCTTGAGGGATACATGGCAGAAAGCCCAGCAAGATCCCTCACTAAGTGCTTGATCCTTCACACAAGGAGGGCATTGTGGGTGATGGCTGTTTATTTACAGCCCCATCATTCCCCATTTGCTCTAAGCAGCTTTAGAGTCTCTATCCAGCCTCCAGCAACAGCAAGCAGAACAGAGCAGTGGCTTGACAAGCAGGCAGTCAATTCTGCAGGCTGAGGGGACAGCACACCACAGCTGCCACATAGAACAAGGGCATGTCCTTCCCTCTTCTCAGACATTTCTAACTAAGGGACCAGAGGGTGGAGATTGCTAATTGTCCCCTACCACAACATTCATATCTGGGCTGTCCATGAGCTCCACAAGCCTTGGGAGAATCCCTGTGTCCACCACAACTTGGATGCGATCATTGCAGCCATCAGTCAGGTAGGAAACAGCCCAGCAGGAGTCAGAGATGATTTCCTTGTCCTCATGCTGCAGGAGGAAGACAAGGACTGGCAGAATCTTCTTCACAGCATCCAAGGGAGGGCAGGGGTTCTTGTTCCTGCACAGGTTTGATAGTGTCCAGGTGATGTTCCTCAGGAACCCAACCTGAAACACAAAGCAGGTGTGAGATCCTCACTGCCCCCAAGAGTTTCTCAGTCCATGTTATCCTGTGAAGGTTCTCATACACCAGGGACAGAGAATAGTGGGGCAGGAACCATTGCAGAAGGGCAGAGAAACCACAAAGCAGCAGGAGGAAGCTTGAAGGGCAAGTTCAGCCCTTCCACATGCATATGCAAGTCTGCCTTGCACCAGTTTCATGTTATTCCTAGCCTGAGATAGTCAGAGCTGAGTAAGAAAGCCAAGAATGGAAGAAATCCCATTGACTTGGAGTGCCTGCTTGGCATCCCCAGCCTTGTGCATAGGCAGGGCCACAAAAGCAGTTTAGAGCAGGGTCTCATTCAATTATACAAAGAGTTTGTTGTGCACAAGGCAGCCAGTGGACTCACCCATCACCCAAGGGATTAAGAGCTGTTAAGTCAAGAAAGTGAAGGTTATTTACTGGAGTTGCAGGTGACACCAGAGCCAGCAAGGGAGGAATCACATTGCGAGCAATAAGAGCATCCCTGTAGAGAGGACCATCGCCTGGGCAGATAAAAAGGGTCAGTCATTGCATCTGCTTGAGTCACAAGACAGTGAACATCAAACAGCAATCAGACCTGCAGGGCCAGGGCTGTGTGACCCACCAGCCACACACCACTAGGCATTTCCAGATGGGAAAGATTTACTGGGCAGACTGGAGTGCCAGCAGGCCAACCAGGCATGACCCATTCTGTTCTCTCTATGGTGACATTAGTGGGTTAAACCACCCCAGCAGAACAGAGTCTTGCCCTTGGCTTTGGCCAAAATCATCTTGCAGAGCCAACATAGGATCTCAAAGGCTGCCAGGCCACACCAAGGGGATGAAGGGTTATGGGGTTCAATAGGGGCAGCAGCTTGGAGACAAAGCTGCAGGGACCGGAGCACCAATGCTTTATCTCCCCAACAGAATCACAGAATATTCCAAGTTGGAAGGGGCCCACAAGGATCATCAAGTCCCTGGCTCAGTCAGGGACCTCCAAATGCCCCTCCAGGTCCCCTCACCTGCAATGTTACCCAGGGCCCACACTGACTGCTCGCTGATGTGCATGTGTGGGGAGGACAGCAGGGAGATGAAGGCTGGGATGGCCCCTCCCTCCACCACGGCCCTGGTGTGCTCTGAGGTGCCAGAGGCGATGTTGGTCAGTGCCCAGGCTGCCTCAAACTGCAGGGCAGCGTTGTCAGCACGGCCCAGGAATTCCACCATCCTGGGGATGATCCCCAGCTCGATGATCTGATTGATGGGGGGGTCCTTGTGCCTGGACAGCAGCTTCCTGTAAGCGAGGACACAGCACAGCCAGCCATGAGGAACCCTGCATGGTGCCACCACAGCCCATAGGCCTGTGGCCAAACACAAGGTTGTGGCTTGCAGGGGAAGCACTGATGGTTCAGCATCCCACCACAACAAACCCTCAGCAGAAGGGCTGCCATAAAAAGGGAAGAGTCAGCTAAACATAATGAAGCAACAGCAGGGTGTCTGCTGGAAGTAAAGCCTGGACATCCTCACAGCCATACTCACTGGGGATGGTGCTGGTCCCAGATCACTGGTACAATAGCTGGAGCCAGCCAAGGAAGCACAAGCAGGGATGCAGCCTCTCCTGGACCCTCAGGAGACATCCCCTCTGCCAGGTGGGTGATGAAGGCACTCTATGATCCTTCATGCCCCCAACCCTTGTAGGGACAGCCCCTGCTCAGCTCTGACCCTTTACAGAGCCAGGCTGTCCCGTCCTTATTCTGCCCAAACATTTGGCACTCAGTTTCTTGTGGGATCCAACGTGATCCCTGGCACAGCACAGGCACAGCAAGGAGGGGCACAGCCAACCCCCTGGTTGGGTTCACACAGGACTGTGAGCCAAGCACAGCACACAGGGCACAGAACAGGCACCAGCTGAGATTCCCACGGGCAGTTTGTGTTACCAGGCTCCTTCTCCCTTTCCCATCTCTCTAGAGAGCTCCTCAAACAGGAACTTGCAGCCTTTTGCCCCCAGGCCCCAGCACAGCTCCAGCAGCTGGGTGCATACCTGGTGGCCTGGGTGGCGAGCAGCTGCAGCTCAGTGTCATCCCCATTCACAGCTTCCACGATCTCCTCCAAGGACGGCTGAATAATCTGTGTCACAAGGAATGATTCTGAGTCAGACGGGGAGCTGGGACTCCCTCCGGTTTAATCTCGGCAGTCAATCAGCTGTCTAGACCCGACTCAGTCACCACTTCATATCTAAGAGGTGTCTATTCTTTATGCAACACAGTTTCGAGATGAGGCAGAGGAAGAAAATCCACAAAAGCCTTCAAGGCAACTACTGCTTGTAATCAAGCACTGAAAGAGTCACTGACACCATAATGGGCCTTCGAGCTCAGTAATTACCCCTGGCTGTGCAGGAAGCCAGACAGGAGCAGCTCCCAGCAAGCCAGAGCACCAGCCTGTTCTACCTGCCATCAAGGGAGGCCAGCAGGACATCACCAAGAAAAATTGCACAGACAAAGACCAGGTAGTCTGAAACACTCCCCAGTACTGGGCATGGAGATCAGGAATGGCACCAACTACTTAACCCAGGCCACCCCAGCTGGAGTTGGTAGTGGCCCAAGGTGGGGATGATTCCAGCTGCACTGACACTCACCTCATATGCTCCATCTTGTCCCAGAGAAGGATTCTCCTCCTTCACATGAATGGAAATGTTCCTGCGCTTCAGGATCTGCTCATCCTTCTTGGCCTTTCTCAGCTCAATGCTCACCTCCACCCTCTGCCTCCGCAGGGTCTGGGGGGAAGAAGGGCACCATCCCACCCGTGTCTGCAGCGCCCCATTTCCCAGGGAGTTCATCCCCCACCATCTGCCCCACATTTCCCACGGGAGGAGTGCAGAGCCAGCACCTCCTCACTAAGGCCTGAAGGGTAATGTAGGAGATGGGATAGAGGAAACCTCTCCCTCCGTGCCTCCCAAGGACATGGGCTGCTGGATGAACCAGCAACCAGTAGGTGTTTTTAAAAGTTGATTTGCTGAACCTGAAAGGCAAACCTTCATCTCCTCTACTGGCTTAAATCAAGCTGACAGATCCCACATCTGACATCCCATACCAGCTCCAACTCCGCAGGGATAACTGCTGTGGAGAGCTCAGCAGGCTGGGGCTGAGCCATTTCCCTCCCAAAGCCACCCACCCAAAACTCACATCCCCCTTGCCTGTGCCACCACACTCCTTGCAGCCCAGCCAGCCCCACACCACATCGCAAAAGCCACCCAAACATTCCAGCTGAAAGGATCCAGAGCCATTCCCCTGCTCCCTAACACAGGTAGATTTGGGACCATGAACCTTGAGAAGCCTCTCCATCAGCTCCTGCCAATGGTGGGCTCTGCTGGGGTCCCAAAGTGCTGGCACAGGCAGGTGGGTACTCACAGTTTCATCCTTGCCCTTGTTCTTGAACAACTTCATGTGCTGGCTGTGCTTCCTGACTGGCATCTTGGCAGAGTTGAGAGAGGTGCTGAACACCCTCGTGTGCTCTTGGGGGTCAGGACAGAGCGGCATCAGGTCACAGCTGCCCAGCAGCATCCCCTGCCAGCCACTGAGGGGGCTGGGACGCCCCACTCCCACCAGCAGCCTGGGCCACTCATTTCCACCCCACACTCCCAGCAAGGGAGACACTGGAGATCCCCTGCCCCAAGCAGGGCTTGGTAGGATCCTCACACACTTCAGCTGAGCCACTGAACTAAATACAAGCACAAACTACCACTTAATATCAGGCTACAGAAATTACAGCTGCTGCTGCAGTCCCAGGAGGAAACAAGACACAGACTCCCCACGGTCACAGGAACATCCACTTCCTCCAGCCCGGATCCTTGGGCTTTTACATTTCCTTTGACGCACAACCCAAGCCTAGCAAGGCCTCTTGCCTCCAAAAGGAGCAGCTCAAGGTCTGATTTAAGGACACACAACCACATCCAAGCCTCTCTCACTCTACCACAGAGCCCAGCCTGGCTTCCTCCACCAGCATCCCCAGCTAGGAAAGACACATGGTCATGTGCAGGGACATGAAGTGACCAAGGTCAGTTGATAAAAAAGAGTTCTGGAAACCCAGGAATTAGTACAGACTGCCAGGTGAACATGAAATAGGGACAGGTAAAAATAATTTCTAAGCACCTCCTGGTAAAAGCCAGAGATATACACACAAATAAACAAAGAACTGGCCTTCAGAAAGCTTTTGTCAGAAAAACAAGGCTTCCAGCCAGCATTAAGGGAGATATTTTCAGAGCAGACACCATCATGGGACCCCTAAATGCAGGTTGTGCATCAACACACTCAGGGGCTGATCCCACACAGATGGTGCCTCCTCTCCTCCCCTCCAGGCTTACAGCCAACACCTGCAGCTCAGAGCAGCCTCCAAGGGCTCCCTCACACCATCGCTTTAAGTTCAAGGTTTTGGTGGTTTTTTTCATCCTATCTCTCCCTGTTTCCTGTCCCAGTAACCAAGGCCAGGCAGCAGTAGCTCTTATCCCATCCATCCAGCTGCAGACCTCCTCCAGCTTCCAGAAGGACCAGGCTGAGCCACCTCTTGGCTCAATCCAACATCCCCCATAGCCTTAATCCCAACACTCAGACCTCAAGGGCTGCTCCAGCCTCCCCTCCTCTGTTCCCCCAACAGAGCCACACATCCCAAAAAGCCTCTTCTTTTGGGGAGCTTTCTCCACCACACCCACTGACACCAGCCAAGCAGCAGACCCAGCATAGCCCCAAAGAGCCAGGAGGGCCTAGCCAGCAGCCTCATTGTGGGATAGATAAAAACCACCCAGTACCCCAAAGGGGAAGGGAAACACTTACCCCCAACTCTGCCTCATACCCCACCACCCTCCACTGCCTCTTTTATTTCCCCCATGGGGCCACGTACCCCCCAGCTCCCCTCCCTGATTGGCTCTTCCCAGGACAGCCCCTCGTTACCTGCACCTGCTCTGTCACCTGGATGCACTGGAGGAGGATGGATGGTGGTGGCTGCCTTCTTGTCTGGACTACCACTCACCCTCCAGATCTCTTCCATATGTTTATGCTTTGCCAGATTTGGCCTTGTTTCTTGGCCAAGACCCTTTGTGGGTCATGCCGGCCTGTAGCTGTACAGTGTCCTGGCCTGTGGGGGACAGTCTGGGCTCTGCCACTCCATCACTGTGCAGGGCACAGGCAGTCTGGGGGTGCCCCTTTTTTTTGTCTGGGTAGCTTGTGGGTGGTGCTGCAGGCCAGGAGAGCACCTCCTTTGGTCAGCAGGGCCCCGGACCACACAGCCAGGCAGCATCAGCTGCACAGAGGTTGCAAGTGAGCCAAGACTGGATTAAGCAACTTGGAGCATCGTCAGGCACTGAGCTGCTGGCTAGCACAGGAGGGAGGCGGCGAGGAGAGAAACCCAACAGGAATCCATTATCTCCATGAGTCCTTTAGCTTTTGGCCAGGAGCTGCTGTGTTCTGTGCCCATGACAGTCTCCACCAGCTTCATTTATGGAGCCCTTGCCCCAGTCCTGCTCTTGCTGCTCTGGCCAACAGGGAGAGCAGCTCCCTGACGCCCAAATAACCACTGTGGCAGGGCTTGACTGCAGCACTGTGGGCAGTTTTGGGGACTCTGAGGTGCTGAAGACATCCTGGCTTGGCACCTGCTCCACACTATCACCCTTTTTAGCAAAGCCCCATAAAATCCTCTTGGTGTGTGCAGGGGTGCCAGCCTGGTCCAACCAACAGGGAAGGGAGGAGCAGTGTTTCCCAAATGGGTAGGGAGAGCAACAATTAAAATATTTAATTAAAACTTGACTTTAAACTACTTGACATCTTTTTCTACTAGGGAGATGGGGAGGAAAGACTCTGAGAGCTTCAGGAAGCTGATGCTGGGATGCCGATGGGAGCAGCACTCACCACTGAGGTCTGCACCCTCCAGACCCCTGGGCCTCTGCACCTTCCAGCTGGGCACACAGAGCCATTCCAATCCAAATTTTAGGAATTCGGGGAACAACTTGTATTGCCCAGCATGGAAATACCTGTGGAGACATGCTGTGCAATACGCTGCTCTAAGTCCTGGATTCAAGTCCTGGGGTCACACCAGTTCTGCATTTCAAGGCAAATAAAATGAGTTGTACACAGCTTTATGTGGAAGGTGATAGGGGAGGTTTGAGAAAAAACCTTCAGATAAATCTGTTGTTTGTAGGCATTAAAAAGCCAGTTGTGCTAATCCTGGCTGCTGTGATTTTAAGCTTCAAGTGCCATTGGTTGCATTATCTTGTTTCTTGGCTGCTTGAGACATGAAAATTACATTTCAATTACTTTTTAATTCAACTTAATCTGGTGCAAAAGTTAGCGTGCACCCTCTAATTTTGTTTTCTGAGAGGTTTGTTTCCACTAATTCCTAATCAGCCAACACTAAATCAAAACAGGCCTGGCTCAAGCTGAAATAGATGAGTCCTTGCGACCTTGCCAAGCAATTTAATTAAATTGGCTTAAAATCATACCCCAAGGTAAGTGGGGGCAGCCTCTGGCACAGGCCAGCCCCCAGGTTTTGGTCCCCTGCCTGGAGAGCTCTCACCCAAGGTGCTGCAGGATGTGAATATGAAACAAAGCTGGGAGAAGTTCATGGTTATCCTGGGCTGCTCTTTTTCTCCCTGCTCCTTCCATTCCCTCTCCACCTGCCAAGCACAATCAGCCCCTTCCTGTTCAGTTCCCTGTCACCTCCAGCGCATGGAGGGAGAGGATGGGGAGAGAAAAACACATATAATGGATGAACATCCCCCTCCTTGTCCTTCACTCTAGTCCCTGATGTCATGAGAGGTGGCACTGCCACGCAATCGACCCCAGGAGCGGGCTGAGGATGAGGGGAGTGGATTTGAACCCATGCTGAGGACATGGAGAGATCAATATTTGCCAAATGGGGAAGTGAACAACCACTGGAGGAAAAAAAGTTTTGGGTTTCAGCATATAAGAAGGTATCACAGCTAATGGAGAGGAAAGGAGATAAAACCCTAAATCTACATGACAGTGTCCCCTGAGCTCAGCCTTGTGTGCTCAAGCTGAAAATCCACATTGTGACAGGTATGAGAAGCTATGGTTTCAGTATAGGGGTTTTTTTGAGGCTGTTGTCCCCCACTCTGTCACCCTTCACCCCACCACTGCACCTCAGTGAAGCTCTGACTGGGGTAGATTTGAAAACACCAATTTTAAGCCCTGAGAGAAAAGCCCTGGTTTCCCCTCCTGTGTTTTTCACGTTTCTTGCATAGATTTATCCTCACTGCATGTGGAGAAAGGTACTGGACAAGAAAGGTGTCAGCGTGTGGCGTCTCTGTGGCGGGGTGAGATGAGGCAGGAACATCCTGGGATCCATCCTGGGGTGCTGGATCCAACCACAGCAGCTGGTTGGATCAACCCCTCTGTGAGAGGAGAGCCTCAGCTGGCAGAGGGGAAGCCGAGGCAGGGGAAGCAGGGGCGGGGGTCCCCCCCAGCCCCTGAGCGGCTGCTCTCACACAGCGTCCTCTCTGTCAGCAACAATGTAGTTCCATTAAATGAACATCAACGAATTAATTTTACTTATTAGTTACGCTAACCAAGGAAATATCCCTGTAGGTTCCTGAAACAGCTGATGATGTAACTACTGGTGGATTATAGAATCATGGAATATCCTGAGCTGGAGGGGACCCACAAGGATCATCAGTCCAACTCCTGGCCCTGCCCAGGAAACCCCAACAAACCCACCTTGTGCCTGGGAGCATTGTCCAAGTGCTCCTGGAGCTCTGGCAGCTTTGGGGCTGTGACCACTCCCTGGGGAGCCTGCTCAGTGCCCAACCACCCTCTGGGGGAAGGACCTTTTCCTGATATCCAGCCTAAATCTCCCTGACGCAGCTTCATGCCTTCATTCCCAAGCGTGGCAGGGATGGAGCCTGGAAATTCCTCCTTTTTCAGTTGGGATCCATCCTCCTGGCACACAATCCACGAGGGAGGCGGTGCTAACTCCACAGACTGCACTGGTCCCTCCTGGAGTGGCAGAGGTTGGGCAGCTTGTGACCTCCCCAGCAGCAGCCACCAGCTTGTTGTCAGAGCTATTGTTGGTGCAGCCACCACAAGCGGGAGCTGGGATCGGAGCTGCTTTGTGCCAGGCACGGAACAGGCATGGAATAATGACAGCCCCCATCTGCTACAGTCTGTCTAATCAGGACATGCAGAAGGTGGGAGAAAGGATTTATTGTTACCTCAGCCTTACTGCTGAGCCAGAGGCAAAGCTGAGCACTGCAGCTGGATTTTCTGCGGCTGAAGGTGCAGTCTGTTGTTTCCTGTAATTTAGTGGAGCAGCCTCAAAAATGTGGTCCTGCTTTTCTGCCTCTGTTCCTCTGCAGCCAGGGAGCCATGGGGATGTGTCAGTTCAGAGAATCATGAAATTGGTTGGGTTGGAAGGCACCTAAAGCTCATCTCATTCCAACCCCCTGCCATGGGCAGGGACACTTTCCACTATCCCAGGTTGCTCCAAGCCCTGTCCAACCTGGCCTGGAACACTTCCAGGGATCAAGGAACAGCCACAGCTTCTCTGGGCAACCTGTGCCAGGGCCTCCCCACCCTCACAGGGAGCAATTCTTTCCCAATATCCCATCTAACCCTGCCCTCTGGCAGTTTGAAGCCATTCCCTCTTGTCCTGTCCCTCCACGCCCTTGCCCAAAGTCCCTCTCCAGCTCTCTTGGAGCCCCTTTAGGCACTTAGGGTCTCTAAGGTCTCTCTGGAGTCTTCTTCAGGCTGAACAGCTCTGTTAGCCCATCTCCATGGGAGAGAAAAGAAGGAGGAAAAAGAGGAGGAGGAAACAAGTACAGTTTTCCATCATTTCAGTTGAAACAGCTCCTGCCGTGGCTGTGGGACTGTGTGGTGGTTTTCAAGGCAAATTGTTCTTCAGGTCCTTTTTCCAGCCAAGAAACGGGATCACTCTGAAATGTAGGCACTGGGAAAAAAAGGAGAAGAGTCATATTGACATTATACACAAGAGATCTATATTTATTGATAAAGAGGCCTGGGAGAGCTGGGAATTCCCTGGGAATTAAGGGAAAGGGAATTTGTGTGCAGGAAGACAGCTTGCGAAGTGTAATACCAACTGATTATCCCATCAGCTGGGCTGGGAGCTCCTGCTGAGCTATCAGAGAGCAATGGGAAGGAGAACAGCAGCAGGGCTGTGTGAGTTGTGGGAGCTCATTCCCCCTTTCCAAAGGCAGCTGTTAATGTCCATTTGGCTCCACTGTAAGCGGATGCCCCAGAAAACCAGGACAGCCCTGGAGCGCCTGTAACTCCACACCAGGCTGAACGTTAAGGAACTAATTTTAACTTCTGAGCATCCTCCTTTCTGCCAGCCACGGAGGGATTAGAGTAACAGTTTTTGAAATTATTTAAAAATAACATCAGACTTAATCAGAGTTATTTATTAAATCCATTATCCTCTGTCAGTTATGAGACACTGATTCAGCTACAGAAACTATAATCACCTATGGCCAAAAATCTTACCTTTTTTTTCCTTAGCCTGGCCCAGTAATAATTAGTCCTTTAGTCCCTGACCCTGTAATTCAAGGAACTGAAACAGAGAAATCTATAGTGCATTTAGGGTTGAGGCACAACAGAGTGATGAAGAAAGCTTGGAATTAATCAAAAACCCACATCATTTTGTATAAATCATGCATGGCCCACAGCATGTACCAGGAGAAAAGCTAAGGTACTCTCTAAAGGAGTGGAGTGCCTTGTAAACCATGCAGGGAAGAGAAACTCCGTGAAAACACCAGGAAAACCATATAAATCATGGGGTCTTGAGCCTCTGGACGCCTCTTTGCTGTCAGGGAGTCCAAGTGCATCTTAATTAGAGGAGGAGATGAGCTTTCCTGCTGCCAGACAGCTCACCTTGCTCCAGCACCTCCGATTATCCCAGCTGAGGACAGCATTTCAATAGAAATTAGTGTCTTTGTTTAAAATGTGTATTTCGGGGCCTGCCTTTGAAAGCCATGCTTAGGAAATGCTAAAAAGAGGATTGGACATGCATATTCCACCTGATCCAAGAGCTGCAGATAATTTTTGCTAAGCCTGGAGGTGATGTTCATCTCTGTTGCAACTTCTTCACATCTCACACACACTGATTTAGGAATGAGCTTTTGGGGAGCCCCCGGTAATTCCATCTCCTTGTGCCACCTGCTTCCTGCCACTCATCTGCTCTGAGGGCTGTCCTGGAAATGTGACAGTAATTTTATGTAAAAATGTAAACCAAATTCTGCGTGACCCACCCATGGCCTGGGCTGATCCCACAGCGTGGGCAGCAGAGAGGGGGAATGTGCACCTTGGCTTCACTTTCTGAGACCCCACTTGGGACAGTACTTCCAGCTCTGGGGCATCCATCATCACAAGGATGAGGAGCTGCTGGAGTGAGTCCAGGGGATGCCACAGAGATGCTCCAAGGGCTGCTCTGCAGCCAGGCTGGGAAAGATGGGGGTATTCACCTGGAGAGGAGACTCCAGGGAGACCATAGAACCCCTTCCAGTGCCTAAAAGAGCTCCAAGAGAGCTGGAGAGGACTTTGGGGAAGGGATGGAGGGACAGGACAAGGGGAAATGGCTTCCCACTGCCAGAGGGCAGGCTTAGATGGGATATTGGGAAGGAATTGTTCCCTGTGAGGGTGGTGAGACCCTGGCACAGGGTGCCCAGAGAAGCTGTGGCTGTCCCTGGATCCCTGGAAGTGTTCCAGGCCAGGTTGGACAGGGCTTGGAGCAACCTGGGATAGTGGAAAGTGTCCCTGCCCATGGCAGGGGGTTGGAATGAGATGAGCTTTAGGCGCCTTCCAACCAAACCATTCCATGATTCTCAGATTCTATAATTCCTTGCATTGAGTGCCACAACTGAAAATGTGAGCACTGAAGTTGGATACCAGGAAGACAGACTTGAACTTTGCTCTCCTGTGTGTACCCTTCCCTGAAGCTTTTGATCACAATGCACAGATTGTCTCCTGCAGGATTCGTGACTCACTGAGCACCTGGTGGGATTTGAAAGGCCTTGGCATTGTCCCCATCAGACCCTCTGTGCCCCACGAGCAGCAATCTGCCCTTGTTTGGTTAGAGCCTCATTGTGTCTCCGTAGAGACAACATCCCTGCAGCCCTCACAGGAATACACTGATCCTCCCCAAGCAAGCACAGACAACAGCTGAGAATGAGGTTGCAGCTTTCATTATTTTCTAAATGACTAATAAATGCAAAACCATCTTGCAGTCTCCTGAGGCAGATCTTTATATAACCCTGTGATCCTTCAGCAGGGCTTTCCGATCTGGATTCCATTCCTCCCTGAACCACCAGAGATCAGTTTGCTCCTGCTGCTGAAATGCAACCCCAAAATGCAGCATCCAAACTGAGTTCCTTGTTATTCCAAGGCTTGTCACAACAGCACAAAGGCTGAGGCTCTACAGTAAGCAGCCATAAACAGTTTTGTACTCCCTGTTCCTTACCTTGTCCTCCTCCATTTACAACCTCCTTCTTTTTAATTGGGAATGTCACTACGAACACCTGGGCCGCGGTGTTTAGCCTGGGATCCCTGGCAGCACTGAGGGAGAGACAAGAGCCTTTCTTATGTGTGGTCTGTATTGGATAGGTGGAATGTAGGTAAGTATATGCAGGAAGTTCTTCCCTGCGAAGGTGAGGAGGCCCTGGCACAGGGTGCCCAGAGAAGCTGTGGCTG
>NW_008238321.1:7303291-7322988 GCF_000691975.1 Corvus brachyrhynchos | reverse complement strand
TCCAGGTGGGATGGGGCTTGGACCTACCTGGGATAGTGGAAAGTGTCCCTGCCCGTGGCAGGGGGTAGAACGAGATGAGCTTTAAGGTCCTTCCAAGACAAACCATTCTGGGATTCTACATGGGCTGACCTGCCCTTATCTGAAGGCCATTTTCCAACCTGAAACAGAATTATGCTCCACATCCCTTCAGGCAAGAGGGCTGGACTCTCAGTCTCACTTTAACATGATGAAGGAATCTCTGTCAGGGCAAGAAACTGAGCCCACACCAAAGGCAAACATCCTGCTTAGCAGACAACTCCCTCTACGATCCGTGGTCTACAGGGCTTGCTGTGCACTGCTATCGGGACACGTCACTCCACAATCTCTCCTCTATTCTCTGAGGGAACCTTCCAACCCCCCTTCCCAGATAATGTAATCACAAAGGGACATGGCTGGGTGAAGCAGCTGCAGCCCAGCCCAGGCTGTCCCAGCAGGTTTTGAGCGTGGTGATGTGCTGGAACAGAGTGTGGCCAGAGAGATACAGGACAGGGCCTGGGCTATGGACACTGCTACAACATGTCATTAAACTCAGCAAGAGGCACCCTTGGAAGCAGAAAGCAGATTGGCTGAGTCCTGGCCCTTGCTGATGTGTCCATGGGCTGAGTGGGCCAGCAGCTATTTCAGGTTTGCCATTCTGCCTTGGATCACTGAGTGGAGAGATCCAATTGCTGCCTTTTCAGGTCTCTCCTCCTGTGTGGTCAAAACATTTATTTTTTCATGTTACACATGAGCTAACAGGTCAGAACCCGTTATTTATTTGATGCATTTCACGTCCTTCTCTAAGATGTTGGGCTGAGAACTGTTTACAATCTCCATTCACAGATTCAAGGTTTGAAATAATTACCTTCAAAAGCCCAGAAAATATGACTTGCTCCGGAGAGATTCCTGAGGAGGTAATCACAGTTCTCAGCATTCAGGACTCCAGCTGGCCATGGTTTCTGTGGTATTATTCTGCTCCTGACGGGGCATGCTGAGTTTCTAGAATCAGATTTTCAGGGTGAATAGTCAGTTACAAATTCAAGAGGTGGGTGTAACACGAACTCTCTAATTTTCACCTCAAAGCAGTTGTTTATCTGAATCTTCCTGCTTGGAAACTCAATCCCAAGCGTGTTCACCCACAACACCCACAATGGCAATCCTGGCAGGCTAACCACATCCCAAACGCTCCAGCTGAGGCAAATATAGCAGAGAAATACTTAGGGCTGATACAGGAGCTGTTGTCTTTCATGTCTTTCAGGGCAGTTCATACCCACTGAGTGACTGAAACACGCAGGACGGTAACACAACAACAGCTTTATCCTTTCTGCTTGCAGCAAACACACAGGGTTTATTCATCATAAACATGGGACACAGAAATGATTTTAAAATGAAACTTCAGTTCCATCACCAGTGTGGCTACTCCTGCCAAGGGTTCAGCCTGAGTTTTGCCTGCCAAAGATCAGGTCTGATGAAATCTGCTGTTCCACCTTGGCAAGAAAATACGGCCAAGATTGTGACTTTGCACAGAAGTTTCTTTAGATGGTCTTTCTATTTCAGCCTCTTGTCCCTACCCCCCTAGAAGCCGAGTTTATAGAACACCCTACGAGGAAAGACAAGAAATTGCCATGAAACAAAGCATTATTTGATGTCTCCTGAGGGATTAAAGCTTCCCAGTCAGGCTCCCAGCGTTATCACCCCACTGGACTTACAGATAAGTAATGTGTTGTCTCTTTTAAAATGTAATCACTGGTTCAGGACCTTTGGACAGCTCTGAAAGAGCCTGGCCAGCCCTTGCAAACACACACCTTCCAGGACCTTGGGTTTAACCTGGTAGGTACCGGCTGTGTGCGGTGGCTGGGAAGAGGTGTGGGATGGAGAGCAGGAAGGACCATGTGGCAGCAATGGGAGGCAGAGGCAGAGAGAGAAAAGGATGGTGCCTGCAGGTGTGTGTGGAGCCCATCTGGATTTATATTCACTGTTTTATGTCAGGTAGACTTGAACTCACAGGTATTTTAACCATAAGTTTATTAAATTCCACATGGCCTTGAGGAAATGAGATCTCAGAGTTTTAACTCATCCCCAGCTGTTGGCATGGCCTTACCCCTTCCTTGACTTTTGGGTCTACATTTACACCTAAGCTTTTAAAAAGGTCACTCCTGGCTTTAGACTGAAAGATCAGAACAAAATAGACTTTCTGTAGGTACATTGTCTGCCAAAACATGGGCTGACACTGGGCGGCCAAGCCTGAAGTTATAAGTCGTCATCATGTCCTGCCTCAATTTCCCCAGCTATGAAAGGATGGTGAGGTATAAAGAATTTAAAGTTCCAGAAGAGTCTGAGACCTGCACCTAAGAAACACTGTTTGATGCAAGTATGAGCTATTTTGTTTCATACACTTATTTTCTGTCGGTGTTTGGTTTAACATTTCATTGATCTGTTTCAGGGACCCCGTCAGTCCCTGTGTTTCAGGGAGGTGACAGATTAAGTGCAGACCTGAGCCAGGCCTCAAATATACATTGCAAATCCAGGCATCCAAACCCAGCCAGCCTACAGATTTAGCTGTGTAGATTGAGAGGGGAAATGATTGCTGAGCTGTTACATTCCTTATCTCTACCTGATCAAAGCGGAAATGGATGTAGGAAATTTCTCCTTCCTGCTTTGTGGGTGAAATTCACCCCAGAGCAGCAGATTGCAGCTGAGGGTGTCACACCAGGATCTTTTGGAGCCGGGAAACTGGTTTCCAAGGGCACAGCCCTGCTGCCTTGGAGTCCTTGCACACATATTTTTAGCCCATCGAGGTTTTCAGGAGGATAGTGGAGAAATGAGATCACCAGGACGGCCAGGGCCATCGCTGCTTCCGACCAGTGCCAAGCTGCCCTAACTGCAGCCCAAGCAGAGGTCTCTAAACCCAGACCGTGGTGGCCAGAAGTCCGTTCCCCAGCCAGGAGCTTCTCCCACTGTGCCCAGCCTGACTCCTGAGCAGGCTGAGTCACTGGGCTGGCGCCCAGCATTGCTTGGGGCTGCAGAGGTGGGATGGAGAGCAGCCCTCGGCCTGGGCAGTGTGTCCCTGCTTCCAAAGAAAGCCACAGCACAGCCCCTGTTCCCTTTAATCACAGGAATGATGAAATCAGCTTCGCCTCTGCAGGGAGCAGCGAGTTGAGCAGGTAGGGCTGGTCCCCGGGGGCACATCTTTGGGTGCTGGACACGGACACAGCGCTCACCATCAGCTGTTGCCTTGTCAGCTCTAAAGCTGCTGCAGATGTGTGGGTGGGGGAAGGAAAACTGCCTGGAGTGTGGGACACAGTCTGCTCCCAGCACAGGACAGGTCCCAAAAAATGCAAAGCCTTGGGACATGAGTCATGTCCTTGAACTCCCCTACTCCCTCCTCTGGAACGGCTTTGCCACAACTCATGTTGTGACAAGAGTGAAAACCACCACGAGACATGGGAAATGGACGTGCTGTGGACTCTCCTGGTAGTTTTCGATGGCTGAGGGCAGGAGGTGATGAACCAGGTCCTCCCTTTCAGTTTCCTCTGAACCCCCATCCAAAAACTGCCCTCACCAGAACTGGTCTAACAGTTTTCAGGAAAAAAAAGATGGGAGAAAAGCCCCCTGTTCTCAGCCATGGGCAGGTTCCCAGTGGCCTGGCACTGGATAGTGAGGAAGGCTGAAGAGAAAGTGAGAATATTCTCCCTATTTTTTTCCACTCAATCTCTTGTTTTCTGACCTCTCTTAGGAGCTACCACCCATATTTGGGATCTTCCTTCTGCTGCAGGTTCCTATTGAACTGGAAGGTATCACTGGTGTGAAGAAAACACCACCACAGGAAATTCCAGGTTTCTTCAATCTGCTTCTCAACAATGTGGGAAGCACTGCTGTCCTTCTCTTTTCCTTCTAGTTTTACCTTCTACCCAAAACGTAGAAGAAGAAGAAGGTAGAGAAGCCAAAATGACCGATGGTTATAAGGAAGAGAGTGTGGATGACACAGACCCCATACAGCTCCTGGCTCTGCCTGGGAAAGAGAAATCTGAGGCCATGAACAAGCCCTGGGACAGATTTTTCCTTCTGGGTGAAGAGAAAGGGTTTCCTTGTTAAAAGCAAATGGCAAAATACCAGAATGTTTGAGTTCTTTGCTTTTCTTTGCCCTCTCTACAAATTAATTCCCTGCATCTCTTTTTGCCCATTCATAAACAGGAATCTTGATCTGTGGCTGCAATGAATCCACACTCACACAGAGCTCTGGGCCTCCCAGGTGGTCTGGAAACGGGAATAAATAGCAGTGGGAGGAATAATCACAGTGTTTGCAGAGAGCACGGAGATTCCTGAGAGAATAGTGCTGTAGAGCAGCCTCAGGGATCCTCAGCCAGGTGGGATTTCCCAGAACTTTATATCCTGCCACCTGCACAACCAAAGCATAGTAAAAAGTGTTTTATCTGTATAAAATACTGTGAAGAGCAGGTTATCCAAATAATGAAGGAGACATAAGCATCAATAATCAGGGAGGGAGACCTGGTCTTTTTTGTCATGATAGCAATGAGGAAAGTTGTTTGGCATCAACTAGAAAGAATTCCACCATGCTGTCTCCTCTCCTCTCCTCTCCTCTCCTCTCTTTCCTCTTTCCTCTTTTTCTTTTTCATCTCCCCTCAGACTCCACTGTGGGGCTCAGTAAAACAATTCTGAATTTAAAGACATGAATAGCAGCTACATTTGGCCATGCAGCAGAAATCCTGTTATTCAAGCCTTGTGGGATTCCTTCGGCGGTTTCCTATTCCTCCTTCCAGCTTCCTCAATGCCAGACCTCTGGATTGTCAAGTCCCAGCTTGTCCCCGCGTGCCTGTTTCCTCCTCCACAACTTCTCCCCCCAGGCTCTCTCCAGGCTCTCTCTATCCCACACACATTCCTAGCCTGTCTTATGCTGCCCTCTATCCTTGGAATAACCTTCCTCCTACTCCAAGCAACAAACCTCATTCATCTTTCCCAGCTTTCTGCCTGCAGATCCCAGTGTTGCCCAACCATTCCCCTGTGGGTCTCTCAATCCTGGAATACCCCGAACCCTCTTTCCTAGAACACTGAAGTACTAAGCCCTGCAGTGCACTCTGCATTTGGTGTTCCTTCTTGGAACTGGGATTAGCCAGACTCCCGCCTGCCCCAAATCCACACGGCAGGACCCCTGTGGAGACCCTCTGGCAGGGCTGAACCTGAATGGAATTCCTGCTCACAGCAGTAATTCAGCTTTTCGTGGGAGCTGACTGACAGAAAATCTATTCCCCGGCTTGGTTTGGATGGTGAGGGGTCATTGTGCTCAAAGCCCAAGGCTTCAGCATTGAGCATCCTGCTGATTTTTGCAGAAATCCCTGGAAGATCAAGTCATCCAGATGAATCCTCTTCTGGAGACCCTTAATAGTGCTAAAAATAGGAGGAAGAACAATTCCTTCCATTCGTAAGTACCAGCCCTTCACTGGTAGGTCACTGTAGAGCATACAAAGATCTTCCCTCAAAAAAAAAAAAAAACCAAAACTATCTTAAAATGCTTCCTCAAACAGTAAAGTTAATTTCTATTTACTAACACTTACCACCGAGCATTATTGGTTCCTATTTTCTTGAACTGAGTTTGTCACTTTCGTTTTGCCTTCCTATTTTTAGATGTCAAATTTTTATGTCAATTAAAAAATACTTTTGAACAGCCCCTCAAATCAATGCCCTTTCAACTGATCACTGCTGCAAAGATTCAAAATGCAGATTATTTTTAATTTTACAGATTTTTTTCAGATTATTTTGCAGATTTTCTGCAGTTTATTTTTAATGTTGAAGTTCTCAGTGAACATGTAAAACATTGGGGGTTTCAGCTGAAGCCTCATTCCCGTTTCTGTGTGCTACATACTTCTGCCATATGCTGCAGAGAAAGGAGGATTTCTTTAAGCTCTAATACAGAATCCAAGAAGAAAGAGGGTTTTTTATAGATCTGATCTTTGAAAAGATTAAATTTCCTCTCACTGACTTGCAAATTTGCCCCTACAGGCAATGCTGTCTGTCCCTGATGAACACTCAGAACCTCTCAGCTACTTTCTGTTTTCCTACAGATATTGCAATCTTGATTAACAGACTCATCTTTTATTTTCTCATCCAGGGCAAATTTATCTGAATTCACTGTGGTGGCACAGGGAGGCTGGCTGGGGCTAACACTGGGAGTTGTAAGTAAGCAGATAATTCTCTATATTAACTTCACTTTGGATTTTTTCTTGTGTTGAATGGACCCTGTTTTGATTAAATCAGACACGAGCAAATCTGAAATGAATTCTGTGAACTGGAGGGATCTGCACTGCTGTAAATTGAACCAAACTCTGTCTCTTCTTCCACAGTGAAGTTACATGTTTTAGATGATGACAAATTTATTTCCTCTTTCTTTACTTGCCTGTGAGACTCTGTGCACACAAAAAGGACACGATGCCTCCCCCAAAAGCTGTACACTTTTCACTCCACGATTATATTCCAACCATTGCTAACACTCATCAGCACAACACTGTAATTGTCTTGCAACCAAGACCCTAAAAATAGCTCTGCAGGGAAGGTGCATTGTTCTGTGCTTGCACATGTGCATCCAACACTAAACTGAGAGCCACAAATCCCAGCTCTCAAGGTAAAAAGACCCCACCACGTTTCCTGACTAAAGCCCTTCAACACACAGAAAAAGGAGAGAGGAAACATATGGACCAGTCATTCTTTAATGTGGGATTGTCTGCATCCCTCTGACTTTCAATCATCCCAGATTTGCATCACACCCAGGAACCATATGTTGGATTTGCCTCTGTGGACAGTTCAAGGCCAAGGCAAGCTGAGGTTGTTTCCTGGCAGGTTTCAGCCTCTTCCAGCCTGGCATGGCCAGACCTTTGCTGGGCAGGCAGCAGCACTGACCAAGGTCCTCCTGCACCTTGGCTGGAGCTCTGCAGGCAGAAGGGATTGTGGGTCCTCCCCAAAGTCACTTGGACGAACTAAAACTGACAATAAAGGTGGTTTGAGTCAACCTAAACTTGCCTGAAGAACTCACATGATGCAGCTCACAGCAGAGTTATATGGAAAGAAGACCCCAGTTCAGAGGGGAGGATGAAAATGCCCAGGCAGGACCTTCTGCAAGGTCTGGTGACTTGGTATCCCTCTGGGGATTTTGGAGTGAACTGATGCAGTGAGGTCTAGAGGAGGATGAGTCTTGTGGAGATCAAAAGCCAAACTATGTTAGAACCTGGCAGAAGGCATGGACAGAGTGATTACAGGGTACAGACCACCTTCTCCAGAGCTCTTCCCTGAAACAAAGGGCAGTGTAAGGATGCAATTCACAGGACAACCTTACAAATCATGCATTGGCAATTCAAAGGATGCTCAGAAGCAGAATGAGTTATTCTGGAAAGCTGTTCCTGAACCCAACAATGACATAACTGGACAAGAATTTTCTGCCTCTCTTTCACTTCCTGCTAAAATATCTGTACTAAAACTTGTGTCAGTGGGAACACTGTGGAGGTTAAAGGCATGTTCTGGGAGAATCACTGAAGGATGCTGTGGTTCTTGCTGCACTCACAGGACTTCCAAAGGATATTGGTGAAATACTGCTTTCACTGATATCAAAAGCCAATTCTCGCTGACATCCATAGAGCTGTGACTTTTCAATCTCTGGCTGCCGGATACATCTGGATATGTTCCTCTCTCTGTCCCATGTCTGCAGAAGTCACATGTCATTTCCCAGGAATGAGCCAAGAGATATTATAATTTCTTCCTTGAATTTACTGGTACAGCATTTTGTGTGTGTTAATCACTGCCTTTAGTGCTCATATCCCTGCTCAATCCTCTGTTTCTAGGATAAAAAAAACCTATTCACCAGAACTGAGCTTGGTCAGAGATTGAAATAGGTTCTCTGCAGTGGGGGGTTGTTACTAATTATCCAGGAAGAAGAGGATTGCAAGTGACTTTTCCTTAGGCAGGCCAGAGTGAGAAAGGAAAGCTGTCTTCCCCTTGTCTTGATCAATGCATGGTGAGGTCTGCCTTGATCTGGCAGGGCTGCCATGAAGGTAAAAGTGATAATTTTCAAACTGGAGTGTTGAGCTGCTTCATGCTAATTGCTTGAATCTCCTCAGGACAGGGAAGACAACCAGGACAAGCTTTTCAATACCGTTTAAAAGGTTTGGGTGCTCAATCCTTACTTGTGGCTGCTATGTCAAAATCTCCTGGGCAGCCTGAGCAACTCATCCCACAAAGGGCTTTTTTTTTCAGTGAAACATTCCAAACATGCTCAGGAATTGAAACCTAGACAAACACTCAGTCTCCAGTCCAAAACCTGCTTGTTATGCCTTGTTTGGACTGATTACAATTGTGTAATCATCTCTTGGTCTGTCTCTTGCTGCAGAAAATTCTGCTTGTGCTCAATCCTAATTCTTAGCACTGAGCGCTTCTAGGTGTGATCACAGCAAAAAACACAGAAGGTGGGGAAGAGCCACTTCTCACTGGAAGCCTGGAGGAACATCAGTGAAAGTGGAAATACAGCAAACAGGATGCTGGCCCCCTGGCCCGAGCTTCCTGTAGGAATAAAATTCAGCTTCTTCAACCTGAGGATAAATAAGCGACTGAGGAGCATCTAGGACAGCCTGAAGATTTGTTCAATTTTGTGTGAACTGAAGCCTGAAGATAAAATATCTGCTCCAGAGCAAATGAGCGTGAGGTAGGAGTGTCTGGTTAACATTCAGCAGCCTGGAGTTTGCAGGACTTCAGACGAGCTGTAACGGGGTTTGTTTGAAGCCTGAAAACTGACAGATCTGAAAGCTGTGGCAGAGACCACGGGTTAAAACCTGCTTGTCTCGCATACATGTGTAATCTCAAGGAGCAGCTTTTGTGAGGAGAAGACTTGACCCTTTGTCTAGTTTTGACACATATTTTCCTTTTTAATATCATTTTGAAGAGTATCTGTTGCTGAGCAGAGCTTATTTGGAATATCTGCTG
The DNA here is from genome assembly GCF_000691975.1 of Corvus brachyrhynchos. Lineage (NCBI taxonomy): Eukaryota > Metazoa > Chordata > Aves > Passeriformes > Corvidae > Corvus > Corvus brachyrhynchos. Next base: position 7,313,988 of record NW_008238321.1, on the reverse strand, counting down.
GCTTCTGAAACTATCATTATAAGCAGGACTTGAGCTACAGAGAGATCAAACAGTCTTCAGCTGCTGAACTTCCAGCGCCCTTTCCAGCAGCTGTTGGTATTTTACAGCTCCCAGGATTTATACATTGCAAACAAGTCTTTTGTACAAAGCAGATATGATTTTCATATGCCACAAAGACAAGCAGTCCCAAATCATGGCTCACAAGTAACACACTGCAAGATTCTCTGGCGTGTTTGGAGCTGTGCACTCTCCCTGCTCTGGGCAGGATGGGGGAGGAAAGCACAGTGCTGGTCTGATGGGACCTGGCTGCTCAAATCTCAGTGGGCTGGAAAATTATTTTAGATGTTTGACACCATGGTATGGATTAAGAATTCCCTTGTGGGGGTCTGTGTCTCTTCTGCCCAGTGTCCTTTGATGTCCTGGGCTCTGGTCCAGAAGAAGAGACCTCTGACTAGGGATGCCATGGAGAAATTCAAGCAGAAGCCAAGGAGGAGCAGGCAGAGGTGGACAACATGGACCTGGGTTGAAATCTCACGCTTGGGGACAGCAAACGAGGACAAAGCCAGTGTACTACGAGCTCAGCCAGTTCACCGAGATTGGAAAAGCTGCTAAAACCTGGCTCTTTTTTCTGGGAAATATAGAATGACCTTAGACAACACACTGATCTTTTTTTAATGAACAGATGTGCTATTGAGAGTCAGAGCTGGCATCCACAGCTGCCACAGGGCAGTGGGCCTAGCAGATGGCTGAGCTGTCAGCTAAGTTCTTGATCCTGCTTTGTCCAACAGCTCTGCCTTGCCGGTGAGTTTGGAGCCACGGTGGAGCACAGGCACAGACCCTCCAGAGCTTATGGGAGCCCAGGGGCAGCAGCACCTTGTTTGAGGTGTGTATTATTGCTCTGCTCCAGCCAGCCAGCCCTGCTGAAGTGTCTGTGTGTGAAGGGATGGAGCTGAGAGCTGCTTCCCTTCTGTCCTTCCCAGTCTGTTCCCAGCAGGGCTGGTCTGCAACCATTTTGCTGAGTATGCAAAAAGGAATGGGGACAATGAGGGATTTGCTCCATGTTATTTAGATTAACATGTTCACCTTCCCTCCAATAGTGGCTGACAAAGTTACTCAGCTCGTGGGTCTGCAGCCTGGAGAGTTCCAGAGGGGTCATCACCAGGCCCAGGGGAAAAGCAGGGAACAAGCTGGAGTGGAAGTGCATCCTCTCAGCATCATAGTGCCAGAATGGAGGATTTGGCAAGCAGGTCACTGATGGCCATCAAAGGCTGCCACTGTAACATCCTCTGGGCAAATCACTCAACCTCCTCAAGCCAGAGGGAGGAGAAGGGGAACATCGGCACAGCCAGTGCAAAGCAGTTCTGTTTCTGCCATGCCCCTTCTCTAACCCTGTGTAAGCTGGAACATGCACTTAGCAAGGTCAGAGATGAGCCCAAGCCCTCTGCATGAATAGATCACCCCAAACTTCCATAGGTTTTTCATGTACAGCGACACTGGGAGAAGTACAAGCTTGTCCCAAATTAATGTGTCCCTTTTGCCATAAAGGCAGAGGGTGGCTCTGCCATACAGAAACGTGCATCTCAGAAATCCTTTCCAGTGACAATTAGTTAAAAACACTGATTACGCAATTGTCTGACCAGTGACACCACAGTTGAGCGTTTTAATGCACAAAGAACAGCAAGGCTGTTCCATGACTCCCCAACATGTTGCCACTGGCTTTGATTAACAATATAATCCTTACAGAAAATCCAAAAAGGAACAAACCCCCCAAAATTAATGGCTTGTTTCTAGTAACACAGAGCTATAGGAAAGCTACCTAAAAGGCACATCAACCAAAGATTAAATCAATTTTTGCTTCCCTTGCTTGCATGTTGCTGAAGAGCCAGAGCCCTGCAGCTCACTGCAGCCTGTCTCGCCTTTCCTGGTGGCTGTGCCTCGCCTCTCTGCTGTGCTGTCACACAGCCATGCTAATGCTTAGCAGCAGGAACAGTATTTAAGCATATTAGCAAACTCCACCAGTTATTCATATACTTCACTGCACAGACACACTGACAGAACATGATCAGAGCATGAATCACAGGCCCTTTGGTCTATCCTTTTTACACTCAGCAACTATTTCCTTTCTTTGCTACCAAGCAGGTTTTTGAAAGTGACATTTGACTATGCCAAAATATATTCTGATTGTGCTTGGTTATAGCACATTGTCCTCTCCGTCAGTGTATCAAAGTATGAGCCTAAAAGGTAAAAATATAATCTCTCCACAACACGCTTTCCTTTGGCAGTGCTGCAGAATCATTTATTCAGGGCAAATGGGTTTTCCACAGAAAGGACCCCCTGTGAGGACTGAGACTCTAAGGATTGCTTTAATGCTATTCCCATGCCAGCATTAACTCATATCCTTTCCCTGTACCCATAGGGAGGATTTGTGCCTCTCCCTGCACAGGTTAACAATCATAAATCTGCTTTCTCATGCACTACCAGGCTGTTCTCTTGCTGTATCTGAACTGGTCATGCCTTTCCTCCCCTGCTCCTTTCCAGTGTGACACAGCATCACAGGGTGGTAACAGAAGAACAAGGATCCCACCAAGCAGTGATGGATTTGCTCCAGAAATCCAGCGTGTCCTGCTCTGAATCCTCCTTAAAGCAGAGGAGGCTGCAGGTAGAGTGAACATCAGGGTACAATCTATTCTGTCAGCTCGATGTGTCGGTGCACAAATGTCACTGGTTCTGGTGCCCAGCGCTTCCCCATCATTCTTTTGTGGAAAGGATAAAGCCTGTCACTGTAACACTCCCTTCATCCAGGTAACAGCCTGTGTCTGCCCCTGTATCCTTCCTTCCATGCTGAAAGACAATCTTGCTCTGACCTTGAAATTTCTGCCCCTCCAGCATGAGAGGCAGACGGTGTGTGCCGTGTTCATGCACTCCAGGAAGGCACCACAAGCACTGCTCCAGAAACATTCCTGCACAGATGGGAGCATGAGTGCAGTCCTGGATTAATGACAGGCTACATAATCTCCCCCTGGCAGTCAGTGGCCTTCTGCTGCCCAGACAAATGTCAGGTTTCGATCAACCAGAAAAAACCGCTGCCTACCAGGACTGTCAACAGCTCAGCCCAGCACTTTGCTGTTGAGAGGTGAATGGGAGAGATGGGGAAACTGCTTTTCAGATATTGAGCTACCAAATGAATGCAGGGTTGCATCTTGCATCTACTCCCTGGTTGTGGAATTCCATCCTGGGCTTTGCTAAACTGATAAAGCAGCACCAGCATAAAAGGGGAGACTGACTCTTGAGATGCAGTCCAGCACCCAGAGAATGTGATGTTTCTTTCTGAGGCTGCTGTCACAGCACTTCCATTAACTCTCAGGAGTGCTAGAAACAGGACAGGAAAGCTCCAGAGAATCCTGTTAGTATTTTGCCTTGAAAGACACAAATGAAGATGGGAAATACATTACAGGGGAAGGCTTGTGTTACTTTTCTCTGTATCCAAAGCTAATGCCAGTTGATATGGGGCTATGATTCCAGCTGGGAAATGCAAATGACTTTATAAACCAGAAGGTTTTCTCTCTCCAGCATTGGTAACTCCTGTTAGTTCTTTCACTCCACTCCTCTTTGTCTCATTCCAGGAGCAGCTGGACTAACTGATGGTTGCTTTGCACAGCACATCCCTGCATTTCACCCACTGCATTGTTCCAAATGGATTCAAACAGTCTGGTACAGCAATCCTCAGCAAAGCACACAGTGCCTTCTGCACAAGCTGGCGCTGGCTGAGCAGATCCTCATTCAGGAATGAAAGAGGTTGGGTGATCCCTTCACAGGTTGCCTTGTGCCCAAGGGGATGTTAGGCTGAGAGACACTTCCAAGCGCCAGGGCCAGAGACAGGATGTCTAATAAACCTATCATTTTGTGAGAGAAGCACAAAGAATTAGGAAATACACAACCTGGAACTAGACAAATCGGCACCATTTTTTTATTGGGCTGTATTGCCTCCTGCAACCACAGAAACAGGGAGTTGCAGAAGGGGAAGAACAACATGAGTTTTCACCTATGACATATATAAAAAAGTGGAAGGGCAAGTAATGGAAAGCAGTGAACAGCAAACAAATGTGCTGTGAATAGGCAGTTACTCATGTTGTTTGAATTCCAACACCATTACTGAATGCACATCTTCTACCTGCAGATGTCAGAGGTCTGCTTCCTGTGCAGGGATCCTGTCCCTGATGGGAAATCACAGAGGGAGTGGGTAGAAATGCCTGCTTCCATTGCTTCTGCTTCCCTCTCCAAGAACTTCCACAGGTGTAGGAATATGCACAGGCTTCCTTACAGCAGTATTTCAGTGCCTGTAGGCCTGGGAAGCTACACCGGAGAAGGTCATAGGCAGTGATGAGAATTCTGCACTGCTGTGACTTGAGTTCTTATATCATTATACCTGTCTTTCCATGTTAGAAACCAAAACCTGAATCCCAGCTTAATCTCTCCAGGGTTTGTGGACAATAAGAAGGCACCAGAGTTGCTGCTTGGCTGTCCTGACCTGGGGGAAAAGGAGTGCAGAACTGGCTATAAAAGGGTACTGTCTACTCCTACCAAACTGGGCTGACTAAACTGATGGCAGTTATGACTCAGGATGCCTTCGGTGTAGATAGAGCTGCAGAGTCTGAGTTTCTACAGCAACCCACTTCCTCATGCATATAATGTTCTCTCTTAAACATGCTCCTGAAACTGACTTTTAATCAGACAGTTCAGTTAATAAAATGCAAATGAAGTGCACCTCCAGCTATGCGATAAATCTCACTTGCTCTTTACTATTCCTTAGTCAGGCAAAAATCCTACTAACTGATCATTTATCCAATTTAAGACTGGAAAGTAAAATGGAGAGAGATTGTTGTAGTCGTCTAATATTAGCAGCATGCGTCATTAATTTTGCACATATGTTTTTGTCATAACATAATGAAAGTAGCTATTGTAACAGCCACACAGAAGGGAGCATTCTGTTCTTTCCAAGAACCTAAAATCTGCATTTCCCAACCTTTATAATAATTACACAATAGTCATCACTCCTCCAACCTACTCTATCCTTAGATTTCAACTTATGGATGGAGATCACTGCCTCAATATTACTTTAAAGCCAACAACCACAAGATTACTACCATTATTTTTCATTGCTACTAAAACTATTTAGTGCATTTCCTGTCGCAGGACAGTACAAGGTGTATTTTGGTTTTATCAAGGACAAAACCTTCACCCCTGCAGTTGTTTCTAAGCACCACTCATTCTGTTTGCCACAGGCTTGGCCTGATGGCAATTCACAGGAATGGCCACAAGTTTCTGCAGCTGCTTTTCTGGGAGGAATTAAACATTAGGGTGAGGAAAATACACTGAGGTTGTCCTGTTCTGCAGAATTAAACAGTGGCAATTACAGGCACTGAGAACCTTGGGATGTCTGGGCAGGAAAGATAAGGGCTGGGAGAAAAAAATAACAGCCATGTTCACTTAGAGACACTGAAAAAGTCAGTGACTTTCTTGTTAATTACTGATAGGGCAAGGGGCCTGAATAATTTGTTTCCAAATCAATGCCAGAAAAGTTAGTAAATGGAGAAAATCCTGAAATCTGAGTCTAAGCCTGCTGCCTCTAAGGAGTGGAAAAAGAATGTCTTCAAAATTCAAGGCCTGGACTTCCCACTTCTCAAACCAGCACAGAGAGGAGGGGTGAGGATATAAGCATGGGAATACAAGATTTCACTATTCATTAATATTTAAAAGCTGAAACAAAGATGTTTGGTTCACTTCTCTTAAGCAGGACCACACTGCCATCACAAAGGGGCAGTTCCAGCTCAGGGTCTCTTCACTTAGGCCCAGGATGGATGAATCAGTTGGGTTTATGGTAAGAGAGGAAAGAAAGTGCTGACCAAGACATAAAAGTTAAAGTGAAACAAAAATTTTAAAGCCAATTTTCCACATATAGGTGAATCAAAATCTGCCTTTTTATCTGGGTACACACCTTCCCAGCTCCAGTGTGAGCCAAATGAACCTCCACAGCCTTAGAAAGTAAAAGCTTTCAAAGGGTTCTAGTCCCATTTGGACTGGTGTGAATCTAGATCACGACAAGAATCATTCTGCATTTATATCAGTTCAGAATTTGGCATACAGTCCTGACTTCTGTGCTGGCACACAGATCTGCTCCTGTGCTCCATAACAACCTTTTCTAGGAGCTGTATTACTCACACCAGAGATATGAAACTCTGTACTAAACAGGCATTTCAGGAAACACCAGGGCTCCCACTGGTATGCAAAACCCACTAGGATCTGATAATAAAATGACCACCTCAGGGCTTTCGGGAACCATTAAAATAGAAAAGGCTTGTTTTGGGAACCTCATTGCTTGAACTCCATAATTCCAGGTGAAGCTGCTGCTGAATGTGGCCCAGCAGAAGAAGGAAATGTAACTGAAGGAATGGAAGGTGAAAAGCATCATGCCAAAGACTTGGGAGCTCAGAGAACACACAAAAGAGCAGAGGAGCTGACAAGCCACCTTCAGCCAGGAGAAGGATGACCTCTCCATCCAGCTGCAGGCTGTTATCCATAGGGGATGGTTAAAGGCTCAGGATTCATTGAGGCAGGGCATCAGCTCCCTCAGGTGACTCATAAAAGGCTCCTTTTCAGAATATGGAATGAATAAAGAGCACATGGGGATGATGCATGAGCTTCACAGGCAGCTTGACTGTAACTCAAATAAAGTCCTTAGATAACAAAGGAGACTGAAAAGCCTGCTGGTGAAAGCAAAGGAGCTGCTGTCACAAGTCCCAAGTTCTGTCCCTGGTCCACCACTGATATTCAGTGTGAGCCACAGCAAGTTGGCGTGGCGCCTTTTTGAAGTGCAAACTCTTCTTTAGGAACCTGTGTGAGTACAAGCAGAGTTTTTGATGCTTAACTTTAAGAAGCTGTGGCTTCTTCTGTGAGATCAACTGTAACACAGGTATGTTAAGGGAATCTTACTAGCAGCCTTTCATAGGATGAACACTGGATTCCCACCTCTTCCTTAGGAACAAGGGAACTTGTTGGATGCTGAGGAATGCCTGGCCCAAATGATGAAATGAAGGAGGGACCTCCTGAGGCAGCCCCTGGATGTGAAGGAGATGACAGGAGGGCCAGCAAGTGGATGCTGGAGGATTAGCTCAGCCATTTGAAATGGCACTTGGAAGGGCTGGAGGATATCCTGGAAAGAAAAGTGGGTATGAAGCTGGAGAATATCCTGAGAAAGAAAAGTGGGTATGAAGCATAACAGGAGGTTTTTTCTGCCTTATTCTTCAGGGAAATGAACCCAGCCAACCATTACAGCTCTTCCATTCAGAGCACCTTTTGGGATGCTCAGATTTACTCATCTCATCTCCCCCACAGTTTCTTATACTGTCTTCCAGCATCTCATACAACCTGGGATGGATTTAATTATTCACTTCACCCTCCCACCTGATAGCAATAGTCATTTCACAGGAATTTTTAGGGATCTCTCTACATAAAGACATTGTATTTCCTTGACATTCTTTATTAACTAGACCCACTTTTACATAATGATGCTGGTAGGCCTCTGCTTATAACATGTCTCCCTCTGCAGCCGTGTAACTCTTTTCTATCCAGCCCTGGGGAATGATTCTCCCTCTCCGGCACCTGAATTGTTTTTTATTTAATGTAATTGGAGAAGTTTTAAATCTGCACCAGAGCAGCCATGTGGCTGTCTGCTGCTTCTTCTGAAGTCAGTGTTAACTTCCACAGGATGTTAAACTCACAGATGCCTCATATGCTTCAGAATTTATTAAACGAGTCTCAGATTCCTTCTAAAGAAGCACAAGTTTCCAGTGACATTTTGTCCTGCTGCTGCTAACGGCTTGTGTGATCCACAAAATCCTTTTCCTGTCTGCAGGCATTAGACCACAGGGTTCAAACTTAGATGTCTCTGCTTGGAATGACTCAGTCACTAAATGCCAAAAGGAGAAAAGGGCTTTGGAGGGAGTTCATCAGGCAGAAATAACCATTTCATTTTTCTTTATTCTCTCCCATTCTCATTCTCCCGGTCTGAGGAAAGGAAAAAGCCCCATTGTCTACTTGGATCAATGCTGTGAGACTCCAGCATGCTGCACAAACAGGAAGAGGTCGTGTTCTTCTAGGTATTAATTCATAGCAGCACAGAGAAGTGTTGCCAATTTGTGCCACTGCCCAAAAGAGCTGTGTGAATTCTGAGGGCGAGCAGGATGCTTTGGGAAGAGTCACTGCTGGACCGAGCTCTCGTGGGCCCATTGAAAACCACACATGAAGCTTGTGCTGCCCTCCAGAAGCACCTCAGATAAATTCTTTGGGTTTTCAGTCTGTTGCCAGGGCAGGGTTTAGCTTCTCACCCAACTCTGTGCACTAGTCTTGGCCTCTCCCTTCTTGGAAAACTGAGGAGAACAAGGTGAGGAGAACAAGGACAGGGGAACAAGGTGAACCACCTGCCCAAGAACAGCAGCCAACCTGCCACTCGAATACCTGAGGTGAGGTGCAGTTGCCATGTCTCTATTTTAGTGTCTCTATTTTAGATGACCCTCTTTGGTCTGGTTTCAACATGTTGGGCCCTTCTGATAAACATCATCTATGTGTTTGCTGTGGCTGCCCCATCCCTGGACTGTTCAAGGCCAGCTTGGATGGGGCTTGGAGCAACCTGGGATAGTGGAAGGTGTCCCTGTCATGGCAGGGGCATAGAATGGGATGGTCTTTAAGTTCCTTCCAACGCAATCATTCCATAATTCTATGATTTTATGTTTGTTACAAAGTCTTTTTTCACACTTATTCCCCTTTTTTCAACTAGCTGTAGGACAACTCTGAACAAGAAAAGAAAATCCATGGCAGGATGAAAAAGGCTCATCCTAAAGCAGAGCATGACCTCAAAGTGACAACTGCCAACCTCATGAGATGAAATGAGCTAAACTTAGAAGATGTTCTAAGGAATTTTCATGGTTTAATGTGTCAGTTGGAATGGAATTTCCCAGGGTACAAAATCCTACTGGGTGCAGTTGTGCTACGTCACAGCTCTGACAGCATCAGATGCAGCTGAAAAGTCCCTTGACCATAAATTCACTGGGAAAATTCACAGTTATACCCAGATTTCTTCAGCATTAACCCAATGACAAGCACAAGTACAGTTCAGTAATTCAGGCGGGCAGAATCAGAAATACAAGATTTTGTTTCCTAAGTCTTTCTCTGACTCATTGTCTGATATTTGTAATTCATCTTCCACACTCACCCACATATGAAATGTGTATAATAACCAGGAAGTTATGAGGCCTAAATGATTCATGTTTATGTAAGGCCTTCTGATCCTCAGATAAAAACTGTTTTAGAATTTCAAAATATTACCACAAATTAGAACTTTATTTTAGTGTCACTATTGACTACTTCAGTGATGGGTCTGCCAGCACTGCTCTGAGAAACCTCCCCTTAGAAATTAACTTTCTGAAACACAAATATCCAGCTCTATATTATCCAAACCACTAATTTACCTAGTTAATGAACTAAGTAGCAAAGGCAATGTGTACAGTCATTAATACACACTGCAAGCTTTGCTAATTCAAATTCTCCACAGGGAGTACAAGATCCTTGTACTTCAGAGCAAGGCCACCAGGACACTTAAGTGACAGAAGAAAAATTAAGTGGTTTAGTCCTTCAGAGCTGCAAACAGCCTCAGCTTCCCAGGCTGCTTGAGCCTTTCTGTGCAGACCACTTAATGATGGGGTAAGAGGAGCTTCCACAAAGGAAAAAGGGACTTAAATGCTCTGCCAGTCCCACTAAGGAGACAGGACACTAAATCTCAGCTGTTCACTACAGAGCAGAAACACTGATTTGGCTAAATTCATTTGCTGTAACATCCTACCTTTGCCACCCCACAATAGACAGCTCGTGCAGCTTTGACTTTTTGATTAGACTGAGTTGGCATAAAAGATTAATACAGCCCTTTAAACCTACCCTGTTAATATGGAGTCTGGAGCCTATCACTCCTAAAAACCTTAAATAACAGAACCAGCTGAGATCTAGTACTTCTTTTTCCCTAGGCAGATGCTGATGTTTTTTTCTACAGCAGATTCTGACTTCTCTATGAGCTTGTGAAACCCCTGGGCTTGGAAACATTTGCCTTTTAGCTTCCAGTTACTAAACAGTTCAGCCAGCTCTGAATCCAGCTTGTCTTGTGTATTATCCACTCACTGGAAACTCTACTGTGAAGTCTAGGGAACTCTGTGTTCACTGCAGATCTCCTGCCATGCTGCTCTGACCAGGAGAAAGGTGATGTGCTCCAGGATCCCCCTCAGGCAGTCAGCAAAGTTGTCTGAAAGACCTTTCCATGGACTCTACTTTCCTCCAAGGTACTGTCCCTCTCACTCTGGAAGGAAAGGTGATAAATCAAACAAGAAATGAGGCCACAGTTCACAGGATGCAGTGTTACCATTCTGAATTAAAATATTTATTTCATCCAAGTATTTCAGTGTTCAAATATTAAACACTCAGCATTTCAACAAAAGCATGACACACAAACCTAGATTGCAGCTATTTCTATGAACAAGCCTCTATTTTCCTCAAGTAACCAAATCAGCTTGATTATATTCCTGAAGGCCAAATTCCAGCATCATGCAGGAAGCCAACCATCAGCTGTCTGTTGAAACACCTGGCCAGGCATTCCT
>NW_008238321.1:7290594-7303048 GCF_000691975.1 Corvus brachyrhynchos | reverse complement strand
TTCCTGCTTTTTTGGCTCAGTATTCCCAGCTGTAGATCTCTCCCAGGAAATAAAATCCAGTTGAGCTGACAAACATACAGAGAAGGGAGTGAAAAAAGTAAGATTCTTGTTCATATTCCCACAAATTTCTCACACATCTCCTGCTCAGAGACACTGCTGTGCTCGTGTGTGTACTTCAGTCACTCCAGATAGTGAAGAGCTGGAAGAAGACCTGGAAGCTGAGGTTATATTTGAATAGAATGCTCTGAACATGTTCTAATCACTATTACAAATTGATAGCATCAATAATAAAGAACATTTCCATTTCAATTCACTTTAGAAATGTGAGCTAATTAATTCTCATCCCCATCAGGAGATAGGTCCATGTTGTCAGACACCTTGCAAGTGGGAAAGCATGTAGAGGAGCTTGTCCAGTGGCACAGAAAGCAGCAAGGTCTGTTCAAGCAGGGCAGGGCCACAGGAAGAACACAGTTGCCATGGCTGAGATGGCAGAGCTCACAGAGATGTTCCAAAGTGAAAGCAAAGCTGGAGATGGGCAAACAGCTCATGAAAGCAGAAAAGGGTAATCTCAGTGTAAGCATGGATTCTCTGCAGAAATCCAGGGGGAGAGACCAGCAGGGAATTCCTCACCAAACCAATGCAACCACAGGTGCAGCCATGAGTGCAAGGCAGAATTCAGCACTCCAGTGGGAGCTGCTGATGCCAGGAAGCAGCTGCTGGCAGCTGATGCTGAACACTGCCCATCCTGGCTGATGGAGCAGGCATCCCCCTCACAAAGGTCAGGACACTGCGCTCCCCCAGGCTACTACAGTCATCCCAGTGCAATTGCCAACTGGAATAAACTGAGTTTGCCAGGGAGGGAGGATATCTGGGCCCCTGAGGCCTTACTCAGCATCATATGACTGACCTCTCTCTTCCAGCTGAACTCCCATGCTCATGTTCACCAGCTGGAAGATAACCTGGCTGAGGCCAGTGCCCAGCTGGCTGCAGTGGAGGAGAGCCAAGCTGAAAATAAAGCCATCAGGCTCCAAGGTAAATTCCGTGACAGCTTTGTGCAATGTTACTTCCCTCGGATCCTTCTCTTCCCCTACATTTCATCCAGCTCTGGCAGCCCTGCCCTGTCTCCTCTCGCAGATCTGCCCAATCCATCTCTCTCACTCCAGTCATATTGAATTAGTTCCTCTCCTGTTTCTTTATGCAGTTGTTGCACAGCCAAAACGAGCCAGCTGAGTTGGGAGTACCAGGAAGCTCAGAGCAGGCTTAACCAGATTGTCCAGTAAAGATTTCTCTCACTTTGCAAGCAGATGACTTGAGGAGGCTGCTGGATGAGGAGTCCAAGATGCTGGGGAGCAGCAGTTGCCTGCAGCGCCTGCTGCTGTCATGGGTCATGCACTGCCTGCTCCTTTGAACGTTCTCCACTTCAGAGTAACAAATCTGTTCTGTTAGCCCTCACAAAGAAGAACTTCCTCATACAAGTTATTCTCTGGGCTTGTCACCAGCTGCACTTGGAGGGGATGTGGGGTACATGAGCCCTGTATGGATTTGGAAATAAGATATGGAGTCTCCCATGAGTTGGCAGCAGAGCAGAATACACACAACCTCCTGATTCTCAGTCCACTGTCCATTTGGTGGATTGTGCAGCAGTTTATTTGCAGAGATCACATAAATCTGGCTCAAAATATATCAACATTTCATCTCCCTGTCTGACACCTGTGTCTTGGAAATTTCTGCTTATCTCCAAAGAGTAATTCTAGTGCTGCACCTGTATATCACCAGTCTGGCAAGGATTCTGTGTTCAGAACAATCACCAAATGGGTTTACTGTCATAATTCTTTGAAACACTGTTTGAGAGAAAACAGGGATGGTGACAAGCCAAGTTCTGTTTTCAGTTGTATGAGCTCAATTCAATTCACTGCAATACAGCAGAAACCAGGTAAGGAAGAAAAACTTGGCTCCTGAACAGGAAGATATTTTGAAAGCTGAGATGTTTCTAGATGGTCCAGAGCTGAGTGGTTCAAGTGGAGCTGGTGCTACTTTGAGTGCTGCATGGCTGCTGTGGGAGCCCAGCCAACACCGAGCAGGATTTGGACCTGATGAAAAAACAGCTGGAGGAAGAGGAGAAAAGCAAAGCTGAGCTGCATTGCCTGGTTTCTAAACTCAACACTGAAGTCACAGTCTGGAGGACCAAATAGAGGATTGATGCCACTGAGAGAACCAAAGAGCTGGAGGAAACCAAGTGAGCACTCAGCTTTCAGGGAGTCTGGGGCTTAGGGCAGTCTCGTTATTTAGTTTGGCTGCTGAGTCACAGCTTATGGATGTGGTCTGTTGGGATGTAATTTGGTAAGAGAGAGAGAAAGCAAAGGGCTCCAGCCAAGAGAAGGAAAATAATACTTGCAATAACAGAGACTATTGAGACCTAACACGGGTATACTGACAACAGAAAACAAACCTTTCTGATAAAGGCTTGAATTTGTGTAGCCTTTTTTAAATTCAACAGGACTTTACTCTTCCATTAGCCCTACAAAAGCCACTATAAATTCCTAAGGATAAAGCAAGCACCAAAGTTTTTATAGTCTGTTGTCTGAGACTGCTGTCAAGATACCATCTTTTCCCTGGCGAAAACAGTGATGGTGCTCAGGAAGTGAGGGCTGCTGATTCCACCACTCTTCAACTCCATGAGCTACTCACCAGGATATTTCCTGCCATCTTTACTTCAGGACAAAGTTGGCTGTGAGGCTCCAGAAGCAGAGGAGACAGTGGGATCAGTCCAAGCCTGGGCTGCCAACATGGAGAAAACTAAGCAGAGGCTTCAGAATGAAGTGGAGGAACTCACTGTTGACTTGAGAAGGCAAGAAATCCAGCTACCCAGGATTGTACTCAGCCTGACCACCAAGATCTAAGACCTGGTACCAGAGGGTCTGGGAGTCTTTCTGTTAACTCAGGTCGGCTTTGATCCAGTCCCTTATTTCTTAAAGTCTCTCTATTAAACGTCAAGCAATCTGTATGGCCATGAGAAGCAAGGATAAGACTTCTCACATCAAGAGAAAACCCAGATGAGAGCCACAGCTAATTCCTGGGAGCACACAGCATGCTTCTTATAAGCTCATTAGCTGACTTCCAGAAACAAGAGTACAGCTTAAGCAAAAGCCCTTCTTTACTGTAAGGCAAGGTATTCATCTTCCTTTAAAGGATAATGATATCCTGCTTTGAACTTTTCAGTGTTGCAGTACTGCTGGGTTGGCCACTGGTTATTAACCACCAAACTCAAAGCAGACCTAAACAACACAGTTTAAGCACCAGATCCTTCATTAAATTAGTATTTCCACTCTTGCTCATGTTGGTGTAAGATCATGAATAGTAGTGCAACTGTGGGATATTTGAATAAAAATGTTACTTAAAATAGGCACAAAGGCTGCTCCAAATCCATTGAAGTCCTTGGGTACCTGCCAATGCCTGCAGTTGGGTTTAGAACAGATCCCAAGAGCCGAAAATCCCACATACAGCATTGCATTACTGGGCTGAAAAAATCTGTTTCCCCATGCCTTTCTTTAATGAAGCAGTTCTTTAATCTATGGTTCCTGTGGTGTACTTGTCACCATGGTATCTGAACACATGTGTGGATCATAAGGATATGTAGAATATTTGTGATTAAAAGCTCCTAGGAAAGAAAAGTGTACCTTTATTCTTTCCCTTCATGGCAAGCAGTTAAACACAGTCTAAAATAGTCATGAATAACATCTTGTTTGTAACTGAATCTGCTTTGAAATAGAAAAAGTGACACTGATCAACCCAGGCAATTACCAACAGCACATCTGCACAAGGAACATCTGAAGTGGAAAACATTAGCTCCACAGCAGCATCATTATAACCACAGGAGCAAGGAAGACTATCACACTGATGGGAACTGGGTGATCTTGTTAAATTCCTAATGGTGAGGAAAGACAGCCTCATAAACATTTTAATCATCCATTCAGAGTGACCAAGAGAAACAGTGCCAGTCTTTAGAATGGCTGCCAATTTAACTGTGACTGGCTGGCAGGACATGCAGAGAAGTGAAGTGTGAAAAAACTTGTGTCCAGTGAATGCTTGGCTTTATTTTTCCAGGCCAGTGCTGCTTGTGCTGCTCTGGACAAGAGGCATAGAGCCTTTGGTAAGATGCTAAAGGAATGGCAAAAAAAGGGCAAAGAGCTGCTGCAGGTGGAAGTAAAGTCACAGAAAGAATGTACACAACTGAAAATGTAGAGCTTAAGGCTGCCTATGAAGAATCCTTGGAGCACCTGGAATCTATGAAGAAAGAGAACAAGGCCCTTCAGGTTAAGTACTGGTTTGACGTACAACAATTCTGTATGTCATAAGCCCCTTGATTCCTACTGAATGGTCTCTTGGGATTATTCCAGCACCAATTCCACTTTCCTTATTTCTAGCAGTGCTTTCAGTGTCTGAGGACATTAATTTGGTGCAATGAAAGAGAGGCTGCAGTGCCAGTTCTGGCTACCAGCATCCTCTAATTCTGAAAAATTCACTTGGGGGGCTGTTAACAACAGCTAGCTTTACCGTGGGAAGATGACATTCCCTTTAACCTCCGTGGAGAGGATTCAGCATCTCCAGCAATCAGTTCAGAGCCAGTCAGTCAGATTCCTCTCTGTCTCCCTCTTTGCATCCCTTCTCCATCCTGGCTGTTCAGTGATAGCAGTTCCCTCCCCTTTTTTTTCACACTTCTGTAAATTACAAAATTTGATTTCTTACAGGATGCTGGAAGGTGACACTGTAAACTGTAAACATTTAAAAGATTCTACAGCCTGCTGTCTTTGTGGCCAAAAGAAAACAGTGAGGACACTCTGGCACACACCCAGTGTTTCCTGGACTTTCCCCCCAGCTCTTTGCTTCAGCCTCCATCAGCTGGCAGAGAGCCCCTCTGCTGCAGGGAGATGATGTGGTGTCCTGTTCCCATTTTGTGAGAGCAACCATCTGAAAGGGGGAGAGGGGAAGGCTGGATAAAAACTGTGAAAAAATTCTCTTTATTTAGTGGGCTTCATTCTTCCACCTCTGTGAACACATGCAGCTAGCAGGGCTCACTCAGAAATCCAGGATAATATTTAGCAATGAAAGAAAAGGGCAGCTGATATAAAGTGACTGAAACCATTTCATGCTATTTCCAGTGAAAGGATCTGTCTGGTGCATTTGGTAAAGATCATAGTCCTGAAATAAACCTATCACAAGAAATATCTGTTTTCTTCCCTAAGGGAAATTAAGCATCTAATCAATCAGCTGAGGAAGGGAGGGAAGAACACTCAGGAGCTGCAAACGGTGAGGCTGGAGATTGAGAAGGACAAACTGCAGGTGGCACTGGAGGAAGCAGAGTCTTCCTTGGAGGTATCAATGCTGCAGATGTGAGAGATTCCTGCCAGCCTGGTGCTTGCTGCCCACATACCACCAGATGGATTTTGTATGTATAACTGGATGGATTTTGTATGTATAATCACGTAGACCATAATTACATTATGTACATAATAAGGCTGCAGCACGGAGGTTTTAAGTTAGACATTAGGAAAGTATGATAATCATTAAGGGGAATTACTCCTTGGACCAGATTGTCTGGAGGTTACAGGCTCTGTTACTGGAAGTTGAGTGCAGTCTGGTCTCACATCAAGTGGGACTCATTTGGCAGGAGGTGATCCAGTTTTTATGCAGTACATTTTTAGGATGACCTCTTGAAATCTCTCCAGCCCTGTTTTAAAAGAAGGTATTCTTGAATAGCTTGGTACAAAGTCCTGGTATCTCAGTTTTAACAGGTTTGAAAAGTTACTATATTTTTATTACTTGGTGGGCAATAATTTGATACAAGGGCTGGATCAGACTCAAGATAACAGACTGCTGTACCATATGCTTCACTGGAGTCCACAGAAACACTCACCAGCATGCAACTGAGTCTCTGCAGGCGAGTCTGGAGACTGAAGTGGAGTGCTGAAGACCTCTGCCTGGAAGTGATGGACACTAACCTGACCAGAATGGAAATGCAGCTGGATTGTGCCAGCAGGAACAACAGTTGAGCTTGTCTGGACCTGAATAAACTGCAAGAGCACGGCCAGGTAAACCAGAGAGGCTGGATGCAGCTCCTGGATGGAAAATAACACCAGTTCTGTTTTATACTTCAGCAACAAAGCAGTAGATTATGTACTCTTGTTTAGACAGAAATGTTGAACACGCTGAGAATTTATATTCAAAAGCCCTGACTCTCCCACTCACACCAATTTCAATCTGCAGTAGTTTCACCAAATCTTATACAACACAAGCATTACTATCAGCTTTTGTCAAACTGAAAACCCAAGAACTATTTATATGTAATTAAACCAAAAAAGTTCTGTGTTTAAGAGAAGTTGTGATTGTTGTTTGAATAGGATAGCCAAGAAATGGACTGGAAACTAACAGAGACGTAAAACTAGAGAGCTTCCTTCAGCTCTTCATTGCTAAAATAAAAGTAAGTAAGAAAATTAGTAAAAAGCTGTCTCTTTGTTGGAATAAAGTGATACAACTGCTGCCAAAAATCCAATTCTAGTAACTTAAAGACTAACAACAAAGATTCTATCTTCCCATACACATCAATACACACACAGACACACACACACACTCAAACCTAACCTGTCCTCAGTTACATCAGCCTCAATCAGAAACAATTTTCTTAAAGTCAGTGTGGCTACAATGACAGGCAAACAAGATGCTGAGAGAGCTGGGGTTTTCATGAGGTTTGGTTTTAAGGTTCGCTTTTTCAAAAAAATAAATCTGGCATCACCTTAAAGAACAGCTTTGCAGAGAGACCCTCTACAACTTTCAGCATCCTCTCTCTCCATTGTTTACATTAATCTTTCATCTGCTTTCAGGACCTTTGGATCCAAAGGGATGAGGATGCTCGCCAGCACAAGGAGCTGCAGGAGCTGTACGTGCTGCCTCTGCCCACCTCAGAGAGAGCTGGAAGAAGTGCAGGCTGACCTGGAGGGCAGTGAGCACTCTGGAAAACTCTAGGAGCAGGCAGAGGTCATGGAGAAGGCATGATGAACTCAGTGTCCATGCACAGAGAAAATACAACTATTTATGCATCAGAGTTTATGTGCGTGTGGTTTAACATTAAATCTTAACTCTGGGTAAGAAATGCAGGATTAGGCCAATAATGGATAAATACCAGTGGTCCATAAGGCAAGTCTGATAACTCTATGGTACATGAACAGCTCAGTCTTTAAAGATATTACACCAATGACAGGATTTTCACAAAAGCACCATCCTGGCCCAGCTTTGCTCCTAGCAAGGCTTATGGAAAGATTTTTAGCAAATTTGGTGGAACAGTAAAGACACTGCTGAGGGAAAACCCACCCTAAAATGGACAGCATAAAATTCTGCCTCCGTTGAAACCACAGTTTTACAGTTGTTTCCATGGTGCTCAGATTTCTTCCATGGACTGTAGCCCTCAGTGAGATCCACTGTAGTGAAATGTGAAGCCTCTTTGCAATTACAGACTGCAGTATGAAATAACATACCTGCCACTTCAGTTTGTGCACAGATTTATGAAGCCACTTTAACATTCACCATTAGAGTCTGCAGTGCTTTTCCATCAAGACCACCCATGATAACATTTCCAAGGAGAAGAGTGTAACTTCTGGAAAGGACTGATAATCCAAGAAGCACTTCTCAGCTGCAATTACGGTACATTGGTTATAAAAACTGAGTCGTAAACGTGGCTTTTATTCAAGCAGGATAAAAAATACAACCAATACATTCCCCTCCAATTGACCAATAATAAAAGGATATGTTTTAAGCAGGTGAGCTGCTATCTCCATACTAAATTGGGGGTTTAAAACTTATTTGTTTTATAAAACCCACATAGCACTGAACTTGTGCAGCATTCTGGAACACAATGGCACATTTACATGATGTTGTTTTGCTGAAGAGCAGTCTGTGTTACTAGAATGCAATTTTTCTATTAAAGCCTTTGTAGCTCTCTTCCATAGAGTGTTTTTATTATTATTATTATTATTTTTACAGCAGCGACAACAACAGTCCTCCAATGATTCAGATCAGTAAGCAATAAGTGCTAAATAAGCTGTGGGGCTCATATTTTCCATGAGATAAAAAGACACATCCATATCATAAACTGTGGAGCAGAAGCTATGTTTGTTGAGAAAGCAATTAAATACAGCTTCAGTTGGGTCTAAAGCCAGCTGCTGATATTGCAGCAGAGCTTTGAAATAAATAATACTGGAATATAAACTCATATCCCACAGAAATTCAGAAAAATGGACGCAGACTTCAGGTCTTGGTAAACAATAGGGTCTGTTTCTGTCTCAGTGGTGTAACATTTTATCATTCACAAATCATCTCTTTGGCAGCTGATTGGAAGAGAGGAGCAGATAAGAAAGATGTTTTGGGTCTCTAAGAATTCTTTCTGCCCTCTAAAATCAGTTTGTTTACTATTAAATGAAAGCTGGGGCCTGACCTTCAACACATTACTAATGAGCACAAGGCAATCATCAGTGAGCACTGAGCAGGTGATGAGGGAGCAAAGAAAGCTGTGGCTGATGTAAGTCACCTCCCCACATTTCTGCCCTTTATGGTGGTAGCTGGAAACTTTCAGGTATGTATTCCATTATTTCTCTCCAGTGCTGATTTGAAAGCAGTGTTAATAACAGATGTCAGCACTTGCATTGCTTTTTATGATCCTGAAAGGCAGAATGCATGTTAGCTCTCTGATTGCAGCCTGACAGAATTAATCCACAAAAGAAGAAATACACTTTCACTCTGCCTCCCTGGTAATCTGCATCACAGATGGCACCCTGAGGAATTCCTCCATTTCCTCTTGATTTGTCCTTTCTTTCACTTATTACACAACTCCACTCCTCACACCTATGAGCCCTCCAACAAAGAGTAGGCTGGGTTCCCTCTCCAGCGAGTCAGTAGCATTCGGAATTGGCAGAGGGGAGCAGAGCTGCCAGCACTGAGCAGATTGCTCCTTTGGCACTGTGCTGACAACTGGCACTTCCCAAATATCACAGCTAGCTGGGGATTTAATGCACAGCATTTCCTCCCAGACTGACACTGAGCCTTCTGCCACCTTTGTGCTTTCTGTTACTGTGTGCTCAATGTCTTCACCCTCCACCTACAGCACATGTTCAGCCACCTTCTTTCCACTGGAGGGTGGAAACAAAAGCCTGAAGTGTCATTAGAATCTAAACTATTGATTTAATAACAGGTGGGGATGACACCTTTGGACTAGTTCAGTTGTTCAAAACAAGCGCCCCACCACCTGGTTTATGGTTCAATCTAGACTTGTCCAAAATGTCAGGGATTAATTCCAATTATTTCAGTGAACTCTAGAGCCAGCCTTCAGAAAGGCAGCCTGTGATACACAATAAAATTAAAGAAATGGCAAAATTCCTCAGAAGGTAACGCACAGATTTCAAATCTACATATCCTGGCTTTCCATGATCTGTATAAATAGCTGTGCTCTCAATCTGTTTCATACCTTCCTCACAGGCTTCCTGTGTGGCAAAAGATCTGTGTCAGGAGCAGGATCATTATGTGCACCTGGAAAAGATTAAGAACAACTATTAAATTGCAATAAAAGACCTGTAAGTCAAGATGGAATAGGCAAAACAGTTAGCCCAGAGAGGAGGGGGGGGAAAAAACCCCATTATGGAACGCCAGGGTAAGAAAAACATGTACAAATATATTAGAAAGATTATTCCAACAGAGCAGCTATGAAACTCTGTTCTGCACCTGAGCTTCCACATTCAGCACAAATACCTGAAAAGGAATATTTTCATTTAACAACCAGGATGTCCCAAAGGGAATGCACTAATTCAAGGAAATCCAGACTAGGCAGAAAAGCTGCATGTGGAATACTCTGAACCCACTGAAGCACAAGGGAATTTCAGCACTTTGCACCCCGTGCAGAACTCATCTATCAGAATCTTTATGGTGCCTGAATGCAGCAGTAACAAGCCACTGCTTTCAGCAGCTGATCTACACCCACAAAGGAGAATTTGGAAGGTGTGCTGTCATCAGCAGCACGACCTGCTTTTTATTTTTCAACTGCAACAAAACTCTAGAGCATGAACAACTTCAAATTCCTGGGTAGATACCATCATCCTATTTCTGACCCTCACAATGGCACATCAATTGTCCTTCTGCTCCTCCTCAGATGAAGGAACTGGAAACAGAGCCAGACGCCAAACAGAAACACTGTGTGGAGACTGAAAATTCTGCACAAGAACAAGAGATCTCCAAAGGAGATGGTCTTCCACACAAAATGGCTACAAAACCAACCAGATGGGAAAGATGCAGAAAAACTGTAAATGAGGAAGCTGTAGCTCTTCCTTGCTCCAGTTCATTGTTTCATCACTTGGGATTTTGACTGGATGAATCTGACAGGTCCCTTCCAGCTTGAGGTGTTCTGTGATCACACAATGGCACCTGGTACACACCAGGGGTATTTTCCCTCTCCAAAACACATGCTGCAGGAAGCACATGTTCAGTTCATACTCACAGCATCCCTACACATGTGGACCTTCGTAGACCTTTGCAGACCTTTTGAGACAGTCACTGGAATGCATGCATCGCTCTCTACAAAGGATTGTTCTCCTCTGCTTCTGTGCAGCCACTTCCTGTCCTCAAACACAGTCTCTGATGTGTGCACAGACATGAACACACAATTTATTAAATACTTATTAACTGCCACTCTTCAGGGTCATGCCCATTCTCCTCACTTTGGTGTCATCATGCACAAATTTCAGGCATGTTCCAGGTCAATTTTTTCCAGTGCAAAGATTTCTCTTATTAAATCAAACAGTTTCTGGTACAGGAACAGAGCCTGGCCAATTAAAGGAAGTCCATACACGAACTAGAAGATGCAGAGGAGAGGGAGATGGGATGGCTGCATTGGCTCTAAACAAACTGCACACCAGGCACTGTGTCTCAAGCTTTGGTTCCTGGGGAGGTTATCCAAGGCCTCCATCCTCTTCCTCTCTGTCAGTGGCTCAGGGAAGCTGGAGCTCACGTGTTTGAATCCACCTGCCATGAATTTATTAGAGCAGAAAAGGGTGTGGGATGGAGATGAGGAAAACATAGGTGTGTTCTCAACACCAGCTGACTCATGCAGCTCCCTGTGAAATGGAACAGAGATATTCCTCAAGTCTCTTTAGGCACAGAGGTATTTCTGGAACACCTAATGGATAGTACAGATATGTTTTCACTAATGGTAAAACAGAAAGGGAAAAGGAGAAGCATCCTTCTGCTCCTCAAATGGATGCACAGTAAGGGCTAAATCTGTTCTTAAGGGCACCAAAACTGCACAGCCAGGACCACTCTTAGGAAAAGCCCCCCTCATCCTGGCACAATTCCCCAGGATAGTTCTGTACACTCCAGCAGGGAAGACAAGGAGCAAATCTACACAAAGCAAATACCCAATTCCTACACCCTCTCCTTCCTCTGGGTCAAAAACAAGAGCTAGCATCTCAGTGTTTCTAAAAGTGATTTCTTCCCACAGCAAGAGGTTTGATGGGCCTGTGCCTAAACACTGTAGCATTTCTACCTTCTTTCTTAAGAAGGTTTTGAAAGGTAAAGAAGGTATTAAGGCAACACCACTTCAATGTCCTCTTTTCTTCCAGAGTACTGTTCCAAAGAGCTGCCCACTGAAACATTGCTATAGCATGAAAAAAGACCCAACAGGTTTGAGATATCAAAGTGGCCTGCAGGAGAATTATAAGACAGAAAAAGTGTGAAAGAATCTGCAGACAAAAGAATTATCTGTGTGTCAGACCCAAAACCTTGCAAATAATACCTCCCTGGTATATCTGGAATGATGGAACACATCCAACACTATGTGAAGGATCTGTGCTAACAGAGATTTAGGATTTTTCAAGTCAAGGATAGGAGATGTGATCCAGGTCATCTCTTGCAATTCCTCTCATCAGTAGCCTTTATTCATAGTCTTATTAAGGCTTATTGTATGGGGAAAAACTTGTATTTTTCACAGTGAGAAAGCAGTACATCATATTCTGCTCAAACTTCAAATGCAAGGCATAGCAGGGTGCTGCAACAGGAGGGTAGAGAGCACAGAAAGAGCAAATTCAAGCGAGCTGAGAGGCAAAAACAGCTCCTGTGGCAATGCACACCTAGAATGCACTCAAAGCATGACCTTTCATCACCAATTAATTACCTGTTTGTGTATCTAACAGCCTGCTTCTGGAAGATCTCTCTTTGACTAGCTGCTACCCTGCAGCTGAATGAGGATGTCTCAGCTTAAATCTTTTTCATATATATCTTAAGGTCAGATTGCATCTAAACCACTTTCACTAAGATCAGTTCAGCCTTGCTTGTGAGGCTTTAATCTCAAAAGCATCGGCATCCTTCCTGGATTAGCACAGCGCAATTGTATCAGCAGGGACAGTGGGGGGAAATTCTTTGG
>NW_008238321.1:7287649-7290580 GCF_000691975.1 Corvus brachyrhynchos | reverse complement strand
GTGGAAAATTCTTTGGGAAGCTTTATTGGAGACAGGGTCTTAGCTTTTAATGCTTAAAACCTCTGCAGAGTTCCTCATTTAGATGCTCTCCCTCCATCTGGTCAAAGTCATTTTGTAAACATAAAACCGTACTTAAAACGTAATTTCGTTGCTGTTGCGTAACTCTACTCGGCCTAGTTGTGTGTCTTTAATCCCTGCATCTGAGTAAGTTTTATTGTTAAGCCAATTAGGGCTGCACTGATTACACATCTCGCAGCCACTGAGCCACAGGACCACTGACAGAGGCCATCGACTCTCACCTCCTTCCTGAATACAAGACCTTGTATTGCACTTTTGCCATCCTGACAAATATTTCGGATCCATTCTTAAAACTTCTAAGAGCAGCCCTACATCCTGTCAAATCAGTTCCTAACGCAGGGCTTCACTACTTCAAAGGAGTCACTGGCAATTTTTTACCTAGATCTGCCTTGTTGTTATCTTAGCTTATGACTTCTCACCCTACCCTGTGGACATAAGAGAACAAATTGTTCCTTTCCTGAGAGCAGCAGCCTTTTATCTATTCCAAGACTACACACATCTTCCCTCAGTTTTCTGTTCTCTCAACAGGCACGGCTGAAGTCATGTGTTCAAAGACCCTGATCATTATTGCCACCTTTTTCTCCAAATCATCCACTTTTCTCTGGTGCACAGGTCTCTAATGCTCCTCTAATGCAGCTCGCAGAGCAGGATTCCTCTGTGTGTGTTACTTGGATTTTCTTACCCACATGGACCTGTGTGGTGTTTACCTCATCTGCAAAAAGATATTTTTTGTTCCTGTTCAGCTTTTGACCCTCAGCAGCCCCTCCACCCTTCCCTGCCTGCAACACAGCCAGCTGCCCTATTCTTAGTGGTGTAGCTCTGAAGCTGATGGTGTTGAAGTGAACAGCAGTGCACCTGCTGTTTAACCACATCCCATTTTTTCCAAAGAGCTCCCATTTTGAATCCTGGTTCAGCCACTGTGTTTATTCTGAACTTGATCTCAGCTCCAGAGGCAGTAATTGCATTATTTCATCATAGATGAGTAATGCACAGGTAATTCCTTGTACAAGCACTGATACTAAGTACTTCTTCTCTCAACCAGTTTTGCAACTCCTTTAGAGCAGTATCACCTAGACTGGTTTCCCAGTTTATTATTAGAATATCCTGCAAGCCAGTGTCAGAAGCTCTACTAAAAATCAAGATATATGACATACATTGCTTCGCCCTTATCTGCAATCCTTGTTATGCTGCCAGAAGAGGAAATTAGATTGGCTCAATTCATTCCTGACAAAGCCATACTGGCCAGCATTCACCTTCTTTTTTTTCCTTTGAGATGCTTATAAACAGTTTATTTTCCCTCAGATTTGAAATTAAACTCGGTACTCTATTGCTCCCCAGTATATCCGGGAGCCACTTATCTCTCCCCATTCTCCCAGACTTTTTTGTTTGTTGTTGTTGTACTTGAGCTCACAAAATCTCAAGAGTTTGAAGGAGACAAACCATGGGATCTCAAAGAGAAGGCAATTCCTTCAGGGAATTAAGGGCAGGGCAAATTATTGCTAGTGCACTTATTTTGATATTCCACCCCCCAATCACAGAATCATAGATTGGTTTGGGTTGAAAGGGACCTTAAAGATCATCCAGTTCTACCCCTCTGCCATGGGCAGGGACATTGTCCACTATCCCAGGTTGCTCTAAGCCCCAACCAACCTGGTCTTGGACACTTCCAGCTTCCCTGGGCAACCTGTGCCAGGGCCTCCCCACCCTCACAGGGAACAATGCCTTCCCAGTATCCCATCTAATCCTGACCTCTGGCAGCGGAAAGCCATTCCCTCTTGTCCTGTTCCTCCATGCCCTTGCCCAAAGTCCCCCTCCAGCTCTCTTGGAGCCCCTTTAGGCCTTGGAAGGGGCTTTAAGGTCTCGTTGGAGGCTTCTTTTCTCCAGACTGAACACCCCCAGCTTTCCCAGCCTGGCTCCAGCGCAGCCCTGTCCCCCCCAATAGCCTGTTGGCCTGTATCGGGGATAGTGTGGCCAGCAGGACCAGGGCAGTGATCATTCCCTGTACTTGGCGTTGGTGACGTAGTGCCTTGAGTGCTGCGCTCAGTTTTGGGTACCTCACTTCAAAAAGGACACTGAGGTGCTGGAGCGTGTCCAGAGGAGGGCAAAAGGCTCACGAAAGGTCTAGAAAACCTTATGAGGCATGGCTGACGGAACTGGGTTTGGTTAGTCTCGAGGAGACCCATGGGGGACCTCAACGTGGATTTATTTGCTCTTGTAGTTGTGGCGTTTTGTCTCCATTATACTGGTGATACCTCACTTGCAGTACATGTTCTCTGTGATGTACTCTGTAGGATGGGTTTTGAGTGTTGCTGGTTGGGACCTCGATCTGGTGTATGTGTCCAGTATTGTAGCACCTCTGTATTTTGGGAGTCACCTACTGGGAACAATTAATAATCACACCTTTGCTTTTTTCTCCTAGGAGAAACAACCAGAGGGGGAGAGATACCTTCCTTTTTTTCCGTCTTTTTTTCCTTCCTTGTCCTCCAGGCTGACTACAGTAGTAGACCTGAAAGGGGAGTGTATTGAGGTGCGATCCAGTCTTTTCTACCGTGCCTGCAGTGAGAGGACTGAAAGAAATGGCCTTAAGCTGAGGCACTGGAGAGTCAGGTTCGATGTCGGAAACTTTTTTCACTGTTTGGGTGGTCAGACATTGGAACAGCTTGCCCAGGTAGGTGATGGCCTCGCCACCCCGGAGGCGTTTAAGAGGCGGCTGGGCGATGTGGTTTAGAGGGTCACAGTGGCGGGGGTAGATTGACAGACGGACTTTATGACCTTAAAGGTCACTCCTTACCGGGTCAATTCCTTAATTCCCAGAGCCTCCCGCCCCGCCCTGAGGGGCCGCGCACGCGCCGC
>NW_008238321.1:7269693-7287450 GCF_000691975.1 Corvus brachyrhynchos | reverse complement strand
CGCCGTGCTCCTGTGTTGGCAGGGCCGCAGCCCACAATCCATCCCCATCCGGCGGCTTTATCCTGCTAACGGTGTCCTGTGGCAGAAGGTGCCCGAGAGGAGTCACCCCCCCCCGGGAAATCTGCGCTGAGTGACTTGGGAGGGAGTGACAGTGGTAGGAGGCTGTCCTTAATCACAGGTGCTTCGCTTCCAGGTGTTTGGAAGTGGTGTAGGTGCTCTGAGACTAGGCAAGGATTAAAAAGATCCCTTTCTCGCTGTCACACACATACACACATTCCATCTCCACTTCTGAGTCCATATCCTGGCTGGTTCCTTGTCCACGGATGAGCTTCCACCACATATTTCTCACTCCACTGAGAGGTGACAGCAGCCGAGTCCTGTACATCCCAACCTCGATCCTTTCAGGCCTTGTACTGAATGAACTCCTGCTCTGCATAGGTGCAAGATTTCCCTTTTTTTTCTTCATTTTAAAATATTTTTTTGAAACTCCAAGTCGGTTGCTTTCCATTTGAAATAAAACTCAGAGAGAGTTGCATTAAGTACTTGTTAACAAAGTCATACCAGTATCTTTCCCATGTGAGATTCTGAGGTTGTATGACAGGAAGGCTTTGAGGTTATTAATTTGTCAAAAATTGTAAAGCCAGTGGCATTTTCCCTAGTGAAATATGAGTTGGATTTTGTCTGTGTATTAGTAAGGAATAATATAACTGGAAAAAATATAACTGGAAAACTTCTTTAAGATTTATCTTCCCAAAGAAAATATCACTGTACCTATGAGGACACAGAAATAGCACTGCTTTTTGAGGTTATCATCACTATTGTCTTTTGTAGGTTTGTAACCAAACCAAAATGGAAAACGGTCACTTGTAGCCAGTTATGGAGCTCAAGTAACTGAATCAATGGGAAGGAATGGATCATACAACTTTGGGATGGTTTTGGGAATAGCTAAGTAAAAATACCTGAATAGGAGTTAGGATGAGACTGTATTTTATATGTAATGCCAATCTGTGAATAAAATACCACAGTTGTATTAGGAAGTGTTTCAAAATAGCTGCATTCCTTGGGGAGAGGAGACTGGATATTTTTACATTTTATTTCGGAGAGAGTAGCAAAGGCTGAGCATTCCTTGTTGGTGGAGCAGCTCTTGAACTTTTCCTGTATATGGAAATGTGCTGCTACTGAATGTTGGCATGAGCTAAAGCAAGATCCTAGAAAAAGCACTTTGCAGTTGTGTTTTGCTTATATTCACATGTGGAATCTCAAGTGATGGATGTCCAAGGGCAGAGGTAACCCAGATTATGTCAACATTTTCTCATTAACAAAAAATAATTAATTATTTTGCCTAGGACTGTGTGTATTTAATACTTTGTTTGATTGGTATGTGGTTATTATAAGAACCATTAAAATCATGATGGTTAAAATTGTGAGCTGGACCTAAAGCTCATATTGTTAAAAGTTGTATTTGAAGTACATTTGAAATGCAACTGTAATTCGCCTATTTTTAGAATAACAGTACTTGATTTCCTTAAACAAAAAAATAAAATAAAAACTCTCTCCAGTTACTTGCGTTGGTGAAATACTGTCTCACCTATGCTCCAAGATTCAGCACTTCCAAGATATTTGTAAAACTGTTGGTGTGATGGTAATTCCTGAGGCTCCGTAAGAGCGTACTCATCCTTCTTTCACTCCTGAGTTTCTGTTGGATTTGATATTCATTTCCTGTTTGCTTCCAAATTCCTACCTTGTCCTGAAGTCTCCACCCTCTGCTAACATGGCCATACTTGGGTATGTTGTAATTCCAGGCTATAATGGGTGTGGATGTCTTGGAATGACATCATGGAGATAGTTCTTTTAAGATGGATATGTGGGGGTAAAAATGCTTTGATCCATCAGGCAGTAGTAAATTGCTGTGAAAATTAGTGAAATATATTAAAGGAATTGACAAATCCAAGTTGGATGTATTGAACTGTGCACATTTTTATTATTACAGGTGACCATGAGTTCTTATGATATTATCTTCCATCCATTTATGCTGCCCTGGTTAATACAGGACATAGAATACTATATTTTAATACCTAAAATAGTTTAATACCTAAAATAGTTTAATGTTTAAACTCTTTTAATTTCAAAAATACACTATTCGATGTCCTGTATTAACCAAGGGCAGCATAAATGGATGGAAGATAACATAATAAAAACATTGTAAACAGCTTTGTCTGTGGATGGATGTGCCTTTAATTGGAGATGTTCAGCACTGTCTCTTTTAACAGCCATAAGTTAAAAGAAAAAAGTAGGAATTTAGCTTTTTTTAAACAAAATACTCACAAACTACAGTGATGCAGCTTGTTCTTGTAGTGTTTGAGTCTCATGGGGCAAAAGCCCTGACTATCAAACAGTTCAGTGCTAGAATTAATTTGAAGAAATTACAAATTAGTTAATTACTAATCTTAATAATTTTTCCCTAGGATGCATATAAATGGTTCATGCATATAATGTCAAATAATACATCAGTAGATCACAGTTACACATCAGTTTGGCCTACTGAAAGATTTTGTTGTACTGGATACAAGTCAGGATTTAGAATCAGTTCACTGAGCTTTGTCCTAGATATTTATTTTTTAAATTATTCTATTTCCATAGTAAAATTAATAGATTTATTAGATTTCTTGAGGACCTGCTCTCTTGTCTGTGAGGATACACAAAGAAGCAAGTGTATCTGGCTTTTAGGGCAGTTGCAATTAGCTAAAGTAAGCAGGACAATGAAAATCCATCATCCTACTGAAAATATCTGGGGGTGTGACACAGGCATCTCTTGAGCAGCCCTAACATATTTATTAAGTTGTGGTCTGTAAATAAATTGTAAAACCGCACTGAAGGATGCTTGGTAAATGTTGAAGGCTAACTTTGTTTTATTACTTCTCTCATTTTGAAGCATTTTGTTTTCAATTTTACATCTTTCAGCCTTTTCACTTTTTACAACATAGGAATCTCTTTAACTCGGAATGTCTCTACATCAGTTCCTGCTGGAGCCAATCACCTGCCATGCCTGGAACAGAGACCGTACTCGTAAGTAATAGGTTCATTTTCATTTTTAATTTTTTTTTTTCAATTGCTATTTTCTTTCTGCTGACAGTTTTTGATCTTGTGATGTTCTGGGTCACATTCAGGGAAGGTATGGTCAGATACATAGTTCTACCTATTAAATGTTCCACTTATGATCCAAAAAGCACGTCTTCCAAATCGGAGCTTTTCTAAACCTGTTGCTGGAACTCTGTCATAGGAGGTAATTGAGTCTTCTGCTGTTCCACAAAGCTTTGCCTCTTGGCCAAGTTTTCTGTGTTGTGGATTGTTGTGTTCCAAATGTGTTGTCTTCCTGTGCAGAGTACTCATGACCGTGGTATGTGTACCAATATCAAACTGCCAGAGGGCAGGGTTAGATGGGATATTGGGACGGAATTCTTCCCTGTGAGGGTGGTGAGGCCCTGGCACAGGGTGCCCAGAAAAGCTGTGGCTGCCCCTGGATCCCTGGAAGTGTCCAAGGCCAGGCTGGACAGGGCTTGGAACAACCTGAGATAGTGGAAGGTGTCCCTGCCCACGGCAGGGGTTTGGAACTGGACGATCTTTAAGGTCCCTTCCATCCCAAACCATTCCATGATTCTATGTCCATAATTATTGGAGATTTTCCAGGGATTTTGTCCCTTTTTTTAACGAAGCCCATGTCATGCTCTCAAATTTGCAAATAGAGGTTTTTAGATGTGGAAGGTCTTTCCAAATATAGCATTTGGTATTAAAAAACCTTCTGTACAATTGGATTGTTTTATTTCTTCTTTCAAGAGATTGCCATTAGCCCTAATAACCATGAAGTGCACATCTACAAGAAGAGTGGGAACCAGTGGGTGAAAGCTCACGAGCTGAAGGAACACAATGGACACATTACAGGTGAGATTGTGCTGAGCCAGACATGAAGTTTTCCAACCTCCTCTGTTTTCCCCAGTTGAGATTCTGAGCAGGAAATCTGCAAGCATTGAGTAAATAGATCTTTTTATAGGTTGGCATTCCCACTTAGAGAGAGCCTTGCAGCAGTTTTCTGAACTGCATGCAGTGAATGTTAGAAAGAAAAGCCCTATCTCATTTCCAGACATTTCAGTGGAGTTACTGAGCCATTTTTTCTTATCTATGGCTTATTTTTCATCTATAATGACATAATGAGAACACATTTTCAGTCTGCTGAAGTAATCTGGTTGTGTCACAGTGATGCATGCTGCTCCCTTTCAAGTGCCAGTACTAAAATTTCATCAAGTATATGACTGCAGCATTGCTTTGTGGTTTCCAACAACAATAAATACCCTTTTTTAGGGACTGTATAAACATTGAAGTGGCCAGTCCTGGACTTAGACCCAGTGAGCACATTTATTGCAGGCCCAGAGTATCTGTATATCCACAATGAAAATAAAGAAGAGCTGCCACGATGAGTTATATAAAATAACAAGGTGTTATTTTAAAAAATGTGATTATCCTGTGGCAGTCTTTTGTATTATGGGGGATTTTTTTTCATGGTGATATTTTTAAAAGGGCTTTATTATTTAAGAAAATGAAAACAATTAATACAAGCACTTGCCCAAAGCAGCAAATTCTGTTCTCAGCTCACTAATGGGCAGAAGTATCTGCGCAACAGCATTTTGTAGCAACAATTTTTGCTGTCCAAGAGCACAACTGTCCCTGCTCCTTCGTGAAGAGTTGCTTAGGCTGCATTTACAAAGGAAGTGTTTCCCTCAAAGACATTTCTTTGCATTTTACTTGTACCTGTTAGCATTAGAAGCCAAATATTCATGACTTGGGAAAAGAGCTCTCTCTGCTTTCCTGCACGGTGTGTACCTTTGGAGTACAAAACACTGTGGTGGTTGTAAAGAGTGGAGTTAAGCTATGGTTACACACAGGAGATCCACTGATCAAACTGCTTGTAACCCCTGACAGGAGTGAGTCAGCTGCTGCCACTCCAGCCCCTGATCACAGGGGACAAGGTCCTTCTCTTGACTAAGGTTTGTGGTGAGCTGCCTCTGCTCACTCACAGGAAGAGCTTTATTCTCTCTCTTGGCTTAGTTTTCTGCTAAACTAAAAATCTAAACTTGGAATAGATCAGAACAGGTGGGAGGAGATGGGTGAACAAGAGAAGGAAAGAGAGGCAGGATGGTCCCTGTTTCAAAGGCAGTGCTAGAACTTCTGTAACTGTGGTTTCAGGCTACTAAGCTCTGCACTTTTTAAGCATAAACCTGTTTCGAGGTAACACTATATGAACAATATAACATTAGTACACATTCTTTCCATCGCTTTTATCCATTTTCAGTTTGTGAGCTTAAGAGATGTTTTTAATACTGAATGTAGTAATGGAAAACCACTGACATATAATTGGTGGCAGGAGAGTTGAGGATTGCAATCTGCATCTCAAAGGATGCTAGAGAAAAGATGAAAAATAATGTTCCCATAAGACTTTCCAATTGGCAAAGGCATCCTTCGTTGCCTAGGAGGGGAAAAAAGCAATGGCAGCCTTATCAAAGATTTTATTTTATTCTTTGAACTTGAGTTTTTTCTTTTGGTAAACCTTTCTCATGACACAGGTTAAATAGGCACGGAAAAAATGTAAGCATTGTGTCAGTACATAAAGATTGATAACATCTAACCAAAAAAACCCTGTTATCTAAACTTTAGATCATGTCTGCAGTCTGGCAGCAAGCACACAACGTTGCTAGATGTTGTGCAGTTTTAGAATTGCTGGGTTTCAGCTGTTGAGAGGGATCTTGCTGAAGTCAAGAGGTTTGGAGGGTGCTGGTGGACGGGCCTTGGCCAGTCTGCAGAGCTCCACCTGTTGGCCAGCCCACGGAGCTGCCTCAGGCAGCAATCCCTGGGATCTGGGAATTTGGGATCTGCAGGTTTGATGAAAGCTAAAGGGAGAAACAGGTATTCCTAACAGCTTGAAATGGCTCCTGGAGAATAAGAGATGAGGGGGAATAACATAACAGTAATAACTGTCTCAGTGATCAGTTCATCAGGAACTGCAGTGACAGGACAAGGAAGAATGGCTTCAGACTGAAAGAGGGGAAATTTAGGTTACATATATGGAAAAATTATTCCCTGTGAGGGTATCGAGGCCCTGGCACAGGTTGCCCAGAGAAGCTGTGGCTGCCCTATCCCTGGAAGTGTTCAAGGCCAGGTTAGACAGGGAACAACCTGGGATAGTGAACAGGAGTTAGCACAGAGTTGGAGCTGGATGATCTTTAAGCTCCTTTCCACCCCAGACCATTCTGTGATTCTGTGACAGAAGGCTGTGAGGTGATCTCTTGTTTTGCCTTAATGTAAAGCAAACAACATGAGGGGAAAGGTAATTCCTGTGAACTCTTCACTTGCAGGTATTGACTGGGCTCCCAAAAGCGACCGCATTGTGACGTGTGGCGCCGACCGCAATGCCTACGTGTGGAGCCAGAAGGACGGCGTGTGGAAACCCACCCTCGTCATCCTGAGGATCAACCGTGCCGCCACCTTTGTCAAGTGGTCTCCCTTGGAGAACAAATTTGCAGTGGGAAGTGGAGCTCGACTCATATCTGTGTGCTACTTTGAGTCTGAAAATGACTGGTGAGCTGTTTTTATATCTTTATGGTCTGCACGGGAAAGCTGAGCCTGGTGTTACCAGCTGAGCTGGTAACTGGGTTACTATTTTGCTAATTCCTAAAATATTAAAGGAATGTAGAGGGATGGCCTCATCAGTTCTTTTGTGGACTTTATTGTTTTGGGAAAAAGGTTCCCTCTCCTCCTCACTCTGGTGTAGCACCTAAAGGCCTTTGATTTTGCCTATTTTCAGGCAGTTCAAGTTGGCGTGGATGTGTTCTGCCTGACTGTCATAAACATATGTTGCTCTTCTAAAAGTGCAAGAATTTCTGCAGAGTAAAGATTTCTTTACTACAACTGTATGTTTGAAAAAAGATAAATATTTCCTTCCCCCACCTCGTGCCAGAATGAATGAAGAAATCTTCACTCAAGTCTTTCTTCCATATCTATTATTTTGGGCCATTTCTTGTCATTAGAGGCTTGAGTCTGTCACATCTCCAGGGTGGTCTGTTAGAAGATGTCTGAGCTTGCCATTGACCTGTTCTGTGTTTTGTTATGTATTTTTATCACAGTTTATAGATTTCACACAGGAATATCACAAAATATTTCCACCATTAAGATTTTTCTCGTTTTGGCATCTAAACGCTTCTGATCTTCTCCCTTTGTAGCTGCACATGTTGGAGCTACGTTTGCTGTATCATCTGTAGGTGAAATCAGTGTGTGGAGTATCTCTCACTTTGGGTTACATAAACAGGCACAAAACCACAGGTGTCCTGTGTGCAGTCTGCCATGTGGAGATGAAAAACAATGACACCATCTGCAAAATACATTTTAAAGATTTTTTTGGACCTTTATGCTTTCGAGCATATTTACTTATCAATAGTTTTCTCTGCCTCACTTGTCTGCAAAAGAATCAAAACTCCATATGCTAAAGAAAGATAATTTTAAAAATGTGAGCCTTAAAACTTGTGCCTGATGGAAGTAAAATAAAAGAAAAATCACCATCATCCCAAAGGCCATCAAGTGAATAATAGATTTCATTACTATTTTGTAAATAGTTCAGATAAACTAAATCTGCTGAGACATATTTAGGCCACTATTGATGCATTCAGCAGCAGGACCACTTTGCACTGCACTGCAGATAATTGAGATGGATGCACTGGTTGGATCACTGGCAGTCCCCCCATTTTCTTGTTGTGTTTTATAGTTAGTGTATTATTAAACAGTAGAAAAGTCAATAGGCAAGAGATGTGACTGTAAAACTTGTTAGAAGGAGCTGGAGAAGGACTTGTACTTGGTGATCCATGAAAATAGGGCTGCTTAGCTCAGTGTCACAGTCACAGCTGACCTTGTGTTCACTGGGGGAAAGAGACCTGGCAATTCCTGTGCAAAATTCACATCAAGGAGTTCCATCTGGTGCATTATAAAAATTAGTTTGAAGGGGAATAGGACTTAGCTGAGGAGATACATATTTAATGAGTTTGTTCATAGTATTTCAAAGTTTAATTGAGCTAACCATAAAGTTCACAGATTGCACAAGAGAACATGAAACATTTGTAGATGAAGTTTTTCCAAAACTGATGTGTTTAGTCGTTGACAAGGAGAGAGCTTTTTGAGGAGTGCTTCATGGATTTCTGGGAATCAGGTAAAATATGTCCATATAAACTTTTAAATCTTTCTTTGGTTTGTTTTTATTTTAGGTGGGTGAGCAAACACATTAAAAAGCCCATTCGTTCCACTGTCCTCAGCCTGGACTGGCACCCCAACAATGTCCTGCTGGCTGCAGGATCCTGTGACTTCAAGTGCAGGTGAGAGAAACGAAAATACCTGTCTACAGTTTGGGTTACTGGATCAAATCAGTAGCTTGAGCATGTTGGTCAGCCATTTGCACTTGCTGTTAGAATAAAAGATGGCTCATTGTGTTGGTACCAAAGAAAGATGTCTAGCTCAAGAATGTTGGCTTTGATGCTGCTGTGTCCTGACTTTGGACTGCCAACATGGATCTGCTGCTGAATTCACACCTGAATTTAGGGAATTGGTGGGTTCCTTCCCAGCATTACACAGCAGTGTGTACTGAGGCTGAGAGCTGGTCATTAGGCTGAAGTTGGATTAGCAGGTGTCATCTTGTGGAACACCAACACTGCCAGTTAGAGGTTAAAAAGCAATATCCTAATGGTGCAGTCCCAAAATTCAGAGTATCTGGCCATTTCCAAAGGTGTTACCCCATCTTTTTGTTCCCTAACTTCCTTGTTTCCTCTCCTTTGCCTGTGCTGGCCCTAAAGCTCTCACACCTTTGTGGGGAGCAGAGTCAAGAAATTGATGCATCTGCAACTCAACACAATAAAAGAGAATTTTTGAAGATCATTAAAAAAAAAAGCTGTTTAAAGCAGACTGGTGTGAGAGATGGATGGGGCAGACTTTGAAACTAATTGTGAAATTACAGCATGAGGGATGGGCCCTGCAAACTGCTCTGTGCTGAGTGATTGGGGTCACTGCAGGGAAGTCTGCATGGGGAGTCTGCAGGGCCTGACTTGAATCCACATTGACTTAATCACTTGTACCTTGAATGGTAATGAAAGCTTCTTTTCTTAAATTCTTTATGTAATAGGGCAATTTTTAAGCTTCAAAGTGTGTACTAAAAATGACTAAGGAGGAGTTGGAGGGGGAGGTGGGACTGACTATTACAGTCCTTATTTCAGAATGAAAGCCTTGCATCTAAACCGCATCCTTTGATAGCTTTTCATGTAAGGAAAGATATTAAATGGAACCTGGGAAGGAGGGGAGAGTTGTCTCCCCTTTCCTGCCTTATTTCCAGTTTTAATTACATAAACTGTATGTATTCAGTTCCTTTCACAAAAAAGGTGATGTGAAACAGAAGCAGCTACTTTTCTCCTTACAGAAGTAGCCACTTTTCACATGCGGAAATTTTTTAATTTGGGTTCATAGAGGACCTCAGGACTTTGACATTAGGTCACCTGGAATATGTGTGTGTGTGTCCAACCCAAACCATTCTGGGATTCTAGGATTCTTTCTCTTCCCCAAAACCATGAAAAACTATTCTCTTTTGTGAATGATGAGTACAGATCTCTGGAATTCCAGTTCTCCCTTCTGTTCCATATTAAAAAAAATAAAGATACCTGAAGTGGGCACCTGTTCTGATGGAAATTAGGAAATGGATCTGCCAGAGCCGCTGCCATGTAATAAGCAGCTAAGTGGGAAACATTTTGGGGAAAGAATGGAGGGCAAGAGGCTGCAAATTGCTGGGTGTTTTTTGGTGGTTGGCCAAGATAAATGAGCTCCCCTTACATTTATCTGAAATATATATGTATCTATAGCTATGAACACCACATAAGTATGATTTCATGTTCTAGGCTGTGGGAATGAAAGTAATTTCCCAAAGTTCTTTGAAGGCTGGGGCCTTCAAGCTGAGGTGATTTTGGTTTTAAAAGACAGGGAGACTTTAATAAGGGAAAAGACTTCTTGTATTTTTTTTTAACTAACAGTTAAATTCAAGGTCTTCCCTACTTAGGTATGATTTTCCTGCTTTGTGTCAAAGGCTGTTGCTTTAAACATCTTGTCCTATTTCCATACATTAAGAGAACCATCCTTTTAGGTGGCTCTATAAAATTCAGTTTTTTAAAGGTTTTCATTAGATTATATTTAAACTGATAAAGCCAAATATATTTCCATACTTAATTCCCTGAAAATCTGTACCTAATATAGCTGCAGTTAAACCCTTCTCATTGCAAATGAGCAGCTTTATTGAGATAAGCACTTTGGAAGTGCTTACCCCACACATACAAAAGATACAAAAAACAAGGAGAGGGGAGCTACATTTCCTTAAACTCACTATAAAATAATTCCTGTTTGTGTGTGACTGCAACCATGAATATTTGATCATAGTTTTTCATTTATACTGATTTTTTTTTTCTCTGGTAGTAGCATGGTGTAGCTGCCTTGCTCCTCCTGTTCAATGGACTCAAATCCTATGGTTGTGACGTCCCATTAAATTCCATGGTAACAGTCAAGAACACCATATTGTGGCATGTCTGAATCATGCAGAAGGAATGTGATGAAAGGGGGAGGCTTTCTGTTTAAACATATCTTGAAAATTGTAGTGCTGGGAAAAAAAAAACCCTATAAAAACACTGCAGTATTTCAGGTTTTCACGGCATTTTTGCAAAAATGAGCCGGAAGAAGGTGGCTCAGAGCCCCTTTGCTGGCATTAGAACATCACATTTCTTTCTTTGAAATCCTGCTAAAATGGGAATGTTCTTAAAAAGTGGGTAATTTTGTAGGTGTTTGTATTAGCTTCTAATTATACAGTGCCATTCCTGGGTTTTCTCTAACTGAAGGATTGACTCCGGAGAGCTGTTAGCACCACAAAAAGATGAAAGGGAAATCTTGGCACGGGGAAAAATGCACTGACAACGTGTATTTTTGTGCCATCTTCTGGAAAAAAAGGGAGAGGACTACAAGAACAGCATTTATGAGAAACCTGTGTGCTTTACACCCTTTGTACTGCTGCTTTCTCTCTGCACACTGCTGCTTCCAGGCTTGTTTAAAGACACCAAAATACTTTATTTTGGGAGAATCGGGACGCATCTCTCCGCTTCCAACATGAAATGCATCCCATGCTCCCAGGAGCTTTGTTCTCTCTTTGTTCATGCTAGAATCTTTTTATTTGCAGGGTGTTCTCTGCTTACATTAAGGAAGTGGATGAAAAGCCAGCCAGCACACCCTGGGGGTCCAAGATGCCTTTTGGGCAGCTGATGTCGGAATTCGGGGGCGCGGGCAGCGGAGGGTGGGTGCACAGCGTGAGCTTCTCCGCCAGCGGCAACCGCCTGGCCTGGGTCAGTCATGACAGCACTGTGTCAGTGGCTGATGCCTCCAAAAACATGATGTGAGTATCCCCTTGATGGTATTATTAGCCTGATGATCCTAAAGGTCTTTTCCAACCTTAATGATTCTGTGATTCTGTGTGGAATACCGTGCTCGCAAGCATGTGCCTCTCTTGCCTGTTTTACTGTAGATTCCAGGAGTCTCTTTGAAGCTTATATAAATGTAAATATTCTCTAAATAAGGTTGGTTCTGGGAATTTTAGATTATATCATTTAAATTCTTTGTAAGAATCCTTCAGTGAGGGTATAGCCAGTTTGTTTTGGGGGAAAAAAGAGTCATTTGGGAAAAAAAGGTATATTCAGTAACTGGGGAAACAATATTTCCTTTTACAAAACAATATTTGCAATACAAAATATTCCAAACAATATTCCCAATTCAAATGTCATAGTTCTTCCAGCACACTTACATTAGACTAAAACTTTTTATTACAAATTACAACCTTCTGGTGTCACCACAGGACAGCCAAGCTACCCTGACTTTTCCAGTAATCCTTGGATGGGAATGGTGCCTATTTTTTGTTAGAGCCGAAAATGAGAGGTTTCAATGAATCCCTCTAACAAATGTTCTTGTGCTCAGGGTTTCACAGCTGAAAACAGAGTTCCTCCCACTCCTGAGCGTGTCCTTTGTCTCTGAGAACAGCGTGGTGGCAGCTGTAAGTGTCTGCTGTTTCCTCCTTGTAGAGCTTTGTCGTGTTTTGGAGGGGGAGGAAACCCCGTATTTTGCACAGCTAATAGTAACAATAAAGCTCTGCCCCAGTGTCAGTGTTTGCATTTGGAAGGGCAGGGTGGGAATGCTGAGCTGGTGTTTCCTAACGGGTGTTTGGTTGCAGGGCCACGACTGCTGCCCGATGCTCTTCAACTGTGACGACCGTGGCTTGCTGACCTTCGTTTCCAAACTCGACATTCCCAAACAGAGCATCCAGCGCAATATCTCCGCCATGGAACGCTTCCGGAACATGGATAAAAGAGCCACCACAGAAGATCGTAACACCACCCTGGAGACCCTGCACCAAAACAGTATAACGTGAGTGTCCTGCTGCCAGCATGAGGACAGGGAATGTTCTCCATGGCCAGTGGGTTTCTCAGGATGTCCTGCAAAACCCTCAGATTTGCTGTACCAGAAGGGTGTAACTCTTATCCCTTTTTCCTGGCGGTCTTTCCCTAACAGCTCTCTCTGTTTGTGGGATTTACGTGGGTGCTGGTGAAGTTAATCATTGACATGGCTACAGCTGTTTGCTCGTGGTTAATGTGTTGTGTACCTTGGACACTGCTTATCTTATCAAATAAGTGCATAGTTCCCAAGAGGCTGCTGGCACTGTGCAAAATCCAGTCAGCAGAATCCACCTGAAACAGGAATTCACATCCCAGCTTCCTATTTCAGATGTTAGTGCCTTGTGTATTTATTTACTGTATTTATTTCAGTTTGTTTTCAAAGTGAAAGAGGGGAAATTTAGGTTAGATATACAGAAAAATCCTTCCCTCTGAGGCTGGGAAGGAGGCCAGGTTGCCCAGGGAAGCTGTGGCTGGCCCCTCCCCGGAAGTGTCCAAGGCCAGGTTGGATGGGGCTTGGAACAACCTGGGATAGTGGAAGGGGTCCCTGCCCATGGCAGGGGGGTGGGACTGGATGAGCTTTAAGGTCCTTTCCATCCCAAACCATTCCATGATTCTGTTAGTCAAAAGGATTGATTCAGGTTAATTGGGTAAAATATCTTTCCATTTAAAAAATTATGTGATCCCAAAGGATGTTAAGCAATTTCTCTTTATTTAAGGAAAGCATTTAGTCTCACCAAGCCCTTAAAGAGCTTCCAGCATCCTTTTCTTTGCTTATTTTTCTGAGGCATTCTACCAAGAATCTAGTGTAGGCTCTGGTATAGTCATGTCTCCATCTGAAAGAGTAGGAGTAGAATTCAACCCAAATTTCCCAGTTTTCTGGCTCTCTGGAATGGGTGTTGGAGCTCTCATTCTCTGTTTGCAGCCAAGTGTCTATTTATGAGATAGACAAACGGGATTGTCGGAAATTCTGCACCACCGGCATCGATGGAGCAATGACCATCTGGGATTTTAAGGTAAAAATGTGCTTTTACTACCATGTTTATGTGAACTAGCTGGGGTGGTGGGGTTCTTCTTTTGATCTCTTGAGTATCAACTCCTGGGGCTCAGCCTCAAGCCAGGTTTTATTAGCAGCAGGAAATCCAGACTGGAATATTCAAAACCATTAGTGAAGTCAATAAGAAAAACAGATCCAAGAATCAGCATAAATGCAGATGCAGTTTTTTTAGCAGATGGTGCTAATACAGACTTACTTTTTAAATTGAATTACTTAATGTCCCTGTAGGAATCCCCTTAATTCTTTCCTTCTCCAGCCTCAGCCACAGTTGGGCTGGAACAATTCGTACAACACAACCCTCTTCCTCTTCCTGCTCCCATCCCTTGGGACTCTGCTCATTGTCCTGCTGCAGAACATGGTCCTGTCCTCTCAGAATTAACTTAGCCAAGGAGTAAGAAGTTGCCTCTAACAGCTGGAAAATACAATATTGAAAATCCTAGAAGAATGTAATAATTTCTATGCTTGCTTTGCTCAGGCCTGGCCAACAGAGGTCCCTGTTGGTCTTCCCAAAACTGGGATATGGGATCTGATTTAGGGAAGGAATAGATTGTCTCTGTTCTGTGGTCCCAGAGTGCTCTGGTGGAGACAGGAGCCAAACATGAAGTTGAGGTGATCTCTAAGCTGCTTTAGTTCAGTCTCAGGTCTGTATCACTGGTCTGCACATGCCTGAGTTTGAAAGAAATGACCATTGGGGTCTCTGTCTCTTGAATTAGGAAGAAATCCTTTAAGAAGAAATTCTTCCCTGTGAGGGTGGGGAGGCCCTGGCACAGGTTGCCCAGGGAAGCTGTGGCTGTTCCTTCCCTGGAAGCGTCCTAGGCCAGGTTGGACAGGGATTGGAGCAACCTGGGATAGTGGAAGGTGTCCCTGCCCATGGCAGGAGGTTGGAACTGCATGATTTTCAAGGTCCCTTCCAACCCAAATCGTTCTGGGATTCTGTGACTGAGTCTAATTTCAAGTACTCATGGTTTTTACTTGGTTTTTTTAGCATTTACACTGAATTATTTAACCTGAAATATTTACACTGCAAGCTACTGCAGCAGATTGTGATCAAGATTTTTTTTCTCTCCTTCAAGACTTTAGAGTCCTCCATCCAAGGGCTACGAATCATGTAAAGATGGATTTCCATGATCTAGCAGGACAAACTGCTTGACAGAATGCAGCTCCCACATCTGCACGAACCTGAAAAGGGAGGAGGAGGAGGAAGGTGAAATATTTGGAAACACAGAGAAAATACAGCTTGGCAGATTTTCTTTTGAATCTAAATTTGGTGAATTGTGTTGGTTTCAAAATCAGCTGTGATTGTTCTTTTTTTTTTTTTTTTTGGTTGGTTGTTTCATTCCATTCTTTACCAAAGCTGCTCCTTAAGTAGTTTATTGCAGGAAGTTATGAATCACTAACTTAAAAGGGGAATTTTATGTAAATTGTCTGCTAGAAATAATAATAATAATAATAAAAAAGAGAAAAACTGATTCTTTGTTTTGACGCTTGTTGGCAGTGATTAAAAAAGGGATGTTAAGGATATTGGGAGAGTGACAGAGTGGGGAAGACCCTGCACTGATATTTTATGGCCTTAAAACAGGAAAAGTTCATCTTAACTGAAAGGTTCTCAAAGTTGACAGATGAAGACCCCGAGTTCTGATGATCTGGGTGTGAGGATTAGATGAGCTTCTTCCAGGAGGATTGTTCCCTTGAAGTGATGATTTTGGAGGATGAATGATTTTATCCTACTACTCTTCATTCTGTCTGCCTTGCATTTAATCCATAATAACAGCAAATTGATTTTTATTGTCTGCTCAGTGAGTCACAGTTTTCCAAAGGTGAATGACCAGAATTATTTGTAGTTGCCTTTGGGTTTGGTCCCAAGCCTGCTCCCAGGGCAGTGCCCGGGGGACAGGATGTAAGGCTCTGTGTGGAAAGTGAGACAAAAATCTGTTGAGCCTGGGGAAGACAAATTAAAAGCAAATCACTTTGTAAGTCTGTGAAGCTGCAAGGCTTGGGAATCACCATCTCTGGAGGTGTTCATGGATGTGGCACTCTGTGCTCTGGTCTGGTTGACAAGGTGGGGATTGGCCACAGGTTGGATTTGGTGGACTTGGAGATCTTTTCCACCCTCAGTGATTCTGGGATTCTGTGTCCTGTTAGAGCTGAGCTCTCGGGCTGTAAAACCCTGTATGTGTAATGACTGGTGGGCAAATGAAGTTCCAACCAGAGGTGTCAATGTAGTCTGGCTTCTGTGCTGATCCTTTGTCTCCAGGTACCTTTTGCAGTTCAGCTCTGAGCCTCAGGAGCTCATGGAGGCATTTGCACACAACTTACTTTATTCACAGGGTGTAGTTTCTCCTCCCTGTGTTGCTGCCTTGCTGTGCTCCGAGGGGATTAGCTGGCTCATGGCATTGCTTTACAAGGCCTTACGTTGTTATTTCTGCCAAAAATGCAGAAGTGTCTTAGAAAAAACCCGATGACTAAATTTACCACTTCCTCTGGAACCCAGAGTTGCTTCATACCCTGCTCGTTTCTCAGCTCGGGGGGGCTGGAAGGGGAGGGTGGAAGATCAGCTCGGAGTGGCACACCTGTGCTCACATCCTTTGTGTCCAGTGTGAGTGGGAATTCCTGAGCATGGTGAGGGAATCAGCACTGGGCTCTTGGCACATGTTTGTGGAGCTGGGATTGGTATTTTCCCTCTGGAAGGGATGTTCTCAGCTATCCCAGGGCTAGCTGCTGGCTGTGTGTGCTGATGTTGCACACTGCCTCATAGGCTCTTGGGGCTGAGCAATGGGGCTCTGCACAAGCAGGGATGCCAGGGAATGCTCACTGGAGCCTGCCTGAAACACACTCCACCCAGAGAATCACTGTGGTTCATCACCCACCCTGCCCCACCCGCAGAGAAAACATCACCAGAAGTGTCCCCATGTTCCCAGTGCCTGTGCAGTGGGACAGTTCCTCTACAGCCTTCTTGAGGATGTGACGTGCTATGGGGGCAGGAGGATCTTCCCACTTCTGAAACAGAAGCAAAAGCTGGTAAAGGGTTTGGGCAAACATGAGCTGGGTCTGGCAGAGGCTCAGCAGGGCTGAGCTTCTATCGCTGACCTCCACGGTGCCAGATTGCCCCCCCCTGTGCTGTCAAGCCTTGGAGAGCCCCAAGTAATATTCAAAAGCAGTGGAGGCAGCTTGTGGCACTCCTTAGCACAGGCTCAGGCTGGAGCAGCCTGGAGATGGGAGCGATGAGGATAGGGGATGGCAGGTGAGGGACAGGGGTCACACTGTCCTCTCCCTTCCCTTAGTAATGTACCCCAAATCCTCCTGCAGAAGTTAAAACCAGCCCACAGTTCATTTCCATCCCTACCCGGGTGCCATCTCAGGATCTCCCTGTGTCTGCAGGGATCAGAGCAACACACATGAAATGAAGCACAGCTATGGATGAGGACCATGAGCGAGGGGCTGCCTGCTCTGTGGCAACACCCCCCCCCCCCTCCTTCACCTGCAGCTGACCCCTCGCGTGGGGATCGATTCTGCAGCTCAGCCAATACCAGGTTATTGTATCCAAATCCTGCAGCTGAGAAGAGATCCTGCCCTCCCTGTACGGACCCCAGCATGCTGCTGTGCCAGTGCTGTGACATCACTCAGAGAGGGAAGGGGTGAGTGCATCCCGGCGAGAATGGGATAAAATTTAGTTGCTCTGAAGTAGGAGGGGTGGTTGTCTGGTGCGTGGGGACACAGGCATGGTGCCCGCAGCCAGCCTGGGACTGGGGCCCACTGGGCTCTGTGGGATGCAGGAACCAGCAGCAGCTGCTGCCGAGGGCAGCCGGATCCAGGCTCCGCGGGGTCCTGCGGATCTCCCCGGCCGTGGGAGGCGATGCTGACGGGCATCTCGCCCCGCGTGGGCTCCAGGCACGGCTGTTCCCTGGTGGGGGCCAGCACTGGCATCGGGGGAGTCCCCATCCCTCCGAAACGCATCGGGAGCCGGGGGCGAAGAAGACTCCCGCTGCCAAGGGAGACGACGGGAATCCTTCCCTTCTGTTCTCCTGGCTGTGCTCTTCCCTGGAGCACCCAGGGCGAGTTGCCCACGTCCCACCGAGCGGCCGGGAGCACCCCGGGGCCGGGGGCCCGTCCACGTGCGGCGATGCTGGAGCGGCCTGGGCCGCAGGGACA
>NW_008238321.1:7267717-7269543 GCF_000691975.1 Corvus brachyrhynchos | reverse complement strand
CTGCCCCCCCCGCCAGGACCTGGGGCTGTCCCATGGGGCTGTGGCTGTCACCGCTCCTGGCGCTCACACCCTGCT
Organism: Corvus brachyrhynchos; assembly: GCF_000691975.1. Taxonomy (NCBI): domain Eukaryota; kingdom Metazoa; phylum Chordata; class Aves; order Passeriformes; family Corvidae; genus Corvus; species Corvus brachyrhynchos. The sequence goes on along the minus strand of NW_008238321.1, from coordinate 7,269,468 downwards.
CCAGGGTTCGGGGGGTATCCCCGGGCTGGGGTCAGGGGGGTGCAGGCAGCCCCTTGCCCCGTGCTAGTTTCACTGTCGCTGCGTTTTGGATGTTTTGGGGTTTTCTCCCAGCCTCGGCAGCAAGTTTGAGGGTTTTTTCTCTTGCCGGCGTTCTGACAGCTCTGGCGGGGTGGAAAGAGTCCTCCTGTGGGGGTCCCGTCGGGGTTGGTGCCGGCAGAGGCAGAGCTGCCGCAATCTGTCCTCTCCTCCTCGGGAATCAGCTGCTTCCCGCTTTGCCCGGCGCGAGGAAGAGGAGGGTCAGAGCGCCCTCCGTCTGCTCTGGGACGGGGGTGTCCCCCCAGGGCCAGGCTGGCTCATGGGGTACCCCCCACCAACACTGGGGCCTGAGGACGGGTGTCCCCAACCTGGCTGGCAGGAGCAGGGAGGGTGACACCTTCGGATGCCACAGGGAGCAGAGAGGCTTCCGGGGGTCGGTGTTGGGGTCTTGGTGGTGCAGGGGTCCACCACAGTGTCTGGGGAGAGTTTCAGGGGGTCCCAGCTCCCAGTGGGATCCTCACTGGATGCAAACCCACCTCCTGCCACCCCGCCAGGCTCGTAAAAACCCAAACTCCAGCTCCTCTGGTGTGTGGGTTCCTCCCGGGACTGGGAGGAGCCCCCGGCACTCGCTCTGCCAAGGTCTGGTTATCTCCTCCGAGGATGTTTCCGAACTGCTCGGACTGGCCTGGGAGATAACGGAGCTGCTCCAGCTCCCAATCCCGCCCTGTCTGGCCCTCGGAAAATTCCCATTTTCCTCCCTCAAGAGCCCCTGGGTTGGGGGGGAAGGGGGGTAACCACAGCTCCTCTGATGATCTTCCCAGCTGGGGAAGGGGCTGCCGAGCCCCCGTGGATCACTCCAGGGCGGGAGCAGGATTCAGCCAGCGGAACAGCAGCAGGGAACTGGCTGCAAAGGGGCTGTGGGGGAAATGAAACAACACCCGCTGCAGGCAGCGGCCAAGGCCCTCACAGCCCTCACTCCTTCCCGTGTCTGGCAAAGGCTGCAGGCCCTGGCACGGCAGCTGAACTCATCCCTTCAGAGTGGCACTCAGCAAGGGAGCAGCAGGACCCCCAGGAAGGAGGATTTATGCCTCTGAGCCCCCAAACCACCTGGAAAAAGAAAAAGCATTGCTGTTTTCTTAGTGTCGAATCCGGAAAGCACCTCGGTGCATCCTGCCTCCCATCCCTCCTCCAGGGAGCCCTTTCAGCCGGGTCCCCATTTCAGCCAAATCCCTTTTTCACACATTTTTGCTCTCCTTATCTCTTGCAATGCCAATAGCAGTGTCCCTGTCACTGATGATTTTGTCTGTCCCTCGGGTGCTGCTCCATCCACAGGGCTCAGGGCAGAGGCTCGTGGTGGCAGCAGCTTTGTATCCTCCTTGGGACACCCTGTGCCGTATCCCAGGAGGATCCCTGGGGCTGGGATAGGGCAGCTGCCTCCTCATCCATGCCCATGCCCTTGGCCAGGGGATGTGTGATAGCAGGGCTCGTGCCCTGCATCAGCACTGGAATTTCTCCACATGCAGAAGGCAGGTGATGGAGCTCCTCGGATTTTCTTTTCCCCAGCCCAGGGACGGAGCTTTGCTAGGAGGGACTTTTTTCCTTCCCCTGTAGCGTTTTAACTGCCAAAGAAAACGGGACGTGTTCAGGGAGTTCCCAAAATAGCCGAGAGCGGGCTGTGAGTAATCCCCGTCTGCCACTCCCTGGCGATGCGTGTG
>NW_008238321.1:7253447-7267579 GCF_000691975.1 Corvus brachyrhynchos | reverse complement strand
GAATGGTGGGAGCTCAGCCAGGAGAAGGGATTAGTCCTGAGGGCTGAGCACTGCAGGGATGGAGGTGCCTCCATGGGGCTTTGGCTCTTCCTAAATGAGGGACGGGGAAGGGGCAAGTGGATCTGGCCCTGCTGGGGTGGAGAGAGGAGGTGCTTCCCGTGGTGGGACCCCAGGGATGCACATGGGGCTGCTGGCACTAGGATCCTGGTGTTCCCAGCCAGCTCCTGCCCAGCAAGCTCCAGCCAGCTAGAGCAGGATGACAGCAGGGTTTAGAAGTTCCTGGAAATGGGCAGTTTCTGAGCTTGGAAATCCTCAGGGAAACCCTCTCCCCGGCAGAGGAGGGATGCAGAGGGCTGCAACACAGGGCTGATGGGGAGGATCACTCTGTGAGGCTGGGAGCTGGGATCTTGTCCCTGTGGCTGCAGCAGGATGTCATGACAGCCTGGGGGTCTCTCCCTGTCCCCAGCCCGTGAGCCATGGCCTACCACAGCTTCCTGCTGGAGCCCATCAGCTGCCATGCCTGGAACAAGGACCGCACCCGTAAGTACGGCTGGGGCACCCCGAAATTCCCAAGGACATCCCGAGGCACTATCCTGGCTAAACATCCCTGTGGTGGGTGGTGCTCTCGGGACAGGGCAGTGCTGGCTTGGGGCTGGGTTTGGGGAAGCAGATCCTGCCACGGGCAAATTTGGGGGCTGGGACAGCACATATCCCCCGTGTCCCCTGGTCCAACTGCCGGGACAGAGCCTGGCACAGGGGTGCCAGCACAGCGTCCGGCCCCGAGGCACCGGCAGGGGAGGGACGGACACGGAGCAGAGCCGGGTGATTCACGGCCGATGGCATTTCCCGACCACGGCCCGGGGGATGTGGGAGAACAAAAAGGGCTTTCTCTGCTGCGGCCGGAGCGCCGGGCAGGCGGGGGGGAAAGGATTTGGGAGCTGTGCACCCGCAGCCGTCCTATTCCATCCTATCCCATCCTGTCCTGTCCCATCCCACCAGCTCCATGGGACCGCACTGTAGGGAAGGGAAGACACTGGGCTGTGGGGTGCTCCCTTGCCACAGGGACAATTTGCAGCATCAGGACAGTGCAGGACCAGGGCTGGGGGGCTTGGTGGGACCCCGCCAGGCAGCTGGGGCTCAGTGAGGAGGACCTGGAGCCCAGGAAGGGGTGGGTGGGTGCTGGTTGGCCCTGCGGAGCCTGTGACCCAGGGGAGGGCTTTGACCCGGCCACTGTCACTCCCAGAGATCGCCCTGTGCCCCAACAACCACGAGGTTCACATCTACCGCAAGGATGGGGCCAAGTGGAGCAAAGTCCATGAGCTGAAGGAGCACAACGGGCAGGTGACAGGTGAGTCCCAGCTGGCAGAGGGGACAGGGACACAGAGGGTGGGTGGCCCTGTCCCAGAGCTGCTCCCAGCCCCGCTCGTGGCACTGGCACCCTCTGGATGGGAGTTGTGCAGGGGTGGAGGAGAATGGAGCAGGTTGTGTCCAGCTGAAGGCAGCCAGGGGTGAGATGGAGAGGGATGAGGTGGAGGGAGGGAGGAAGGGAGGGATGGGAAGGGAGATGGATGGATGGATGGATGGATGGATGGATGGATGGATGGATGGATGGATGGATGGGAGAAATGGGGTGAGATGTATTGGGGTAATGTGGGATGAATGGGAAGGGAAGGGATGGTGTAGGGTGGAATGAGAGGAATGGATGGATGATGGATATATGGGAGAGATGGGTTGGGATGGGATGGAACAGTGTAGGAGGCATGGGAATGGGTGGGGTGGATTGAGATGGATGGATGAGAGAGATGGGGTGGGATGGGTTGACATGGAATGCTTTGAGGTGGGAGGGATGGGAAGGGATGGTGTGGGGCAAAGAGGAGCTGTGGAGCAGAGACCACCCAGAACAACCACACCTTCAGACATCCCCCAGCCCTGAGTGCCATGCCCCCATTCCCATTCCCATTCCCTTTCCCGTGGCTCCCTGGGCCACCATCACCCCACTCTGCCTTCCAGGCATTGACTGGGCCCCTGAGAGCAACCGGCTGGTGACATGTGGCACTGACCGCAACGCCTACGTGTGGACCCTGAAGGGCAACGTCTGGAAGCCCACCCTGGTCATCCTGCGCATCAACCGCGCCGCCCGCTGCGTCAAGTGGTCCCCCAAGGAGAACAAGTTCGCCGTGGGCAGCGGCTCCCGCCTCATCTCCATCTGCTACTTTGAGCAGGAGAATGACTGGTGAGGCTCTGGCACGGCCTCAGTGGGTCTGTCCTGGGGGAACAGGAGGGGGCATGGATGGATGGATGCATGCATGCATGGATGGGAGATGGATTGGGAGATAAGAGACTGGAGGAGCTGGAAGTGGAGACAGATGGGAAAATGGAGGGATTGACTCCCCATGCCCAAGCTCCTACTGCAGGATAGTGACCCAGGGCAGCTCCTGGGGCATTTGGAACCTTGACCAACCTCAGCCAGCCCCCCAAAATCGCAGGGGGCTCTGAGGGTGGTGATGCTGCCCCTCTGCTGCCAAACCCTCTCCACACAGGTGGGTTTGCAAGCACATCAAGAAGCCCATCCGCTCGACAGTGCTCAGCCTCGACTGGCACCCCAACAACGTCCTCCTGGCCGCTGGCTCCTGCGACTTCAAGTGCAGGTGAGGAGCAGGGGGTGAATGACCGGGGGGCCTGAGGCAGGGGGACCCTCAAGGATGGGTTGGGGGCCCAGCTTCACCTCGGGTGCTGTTTGGAGCAGGGAATGGAGCACAGGGGAGATGCAGGGAGGTCTGGGGACCATCCCAGGGATACAGCACACAGGGGAGGCAGGGGGACACTCCACGGGCTCTGCCAGGAAACTGAGTCACACAACTGAGGTAAGGGGCAGGGATGAAGGTGGTGCAAGTCCTGCATCCGGGGACACATGACAAGCCAAGGCTCTTCCCCTCCCAGGATCTTCTCAGCCTACATCAAGGAGGTGGAGGAGAGGCCCAGCCCCACACCCTGGGGCTCCAAGATGCCCTTTGGGGAGCTGATGTTCGAGTCGAGCAGCAGCTGTGGGTGGGTGCACAGCATCTGCTTCTCGGCCAGCGGCTCCCGCGTGGCCTGGGTGAGCCATGACAGCACCCTGTGCCTGGCCGACGCCGGCAAGAAGATGGCGTAAGCACGGAGGGCTGGAGACAGGAGGGGGCTTGGGGGGACTGGGGGAGGCTGTGCTGGGGGTGGCAGCAGGGGTTGACCCCCAAACTGACACGGGGATGGAGGTGTTCGGGTTGGGTTGGGCTGAGAGCCATCCCAGAGTGTTCCTGCATGTGGGTGGGGGAGATGGAAGGGTTCAGCTTCAGGAGCTGGGATAGCCCTAGAGCATCCCTGGAGCATCCCTGGGTATCTCTGAGCATCCCTGAGTATTCCCTGAGCATCTCTTTAACTGGGTGGGGGAAGTAGAGGGGTCCAGCCCCAGGAGCTGGCATAGCCCTGGAGCAGCCCTGGGTATCTCTGACCATCCCTGGATACTCCCTGAGCATCCCTGTACGTGGGTGTGGGACATAGAGGGCTCAGCCCCAGGAGCTGGGGAACCCCTGGAGCAATCCCCAGATCACCATGGGTGGAGGAGGTGGTGGCTCCCACCCATGTGATGAGCTGTGCCAGTCTCAGCACCGAGGCTGAAGCTCAGCTCGTTGCTCACACCTCACAGTGTTGCCTCCCTGTGCACCGAGACCCTCCCCCTGCTCGCTGTCACCTTCATCACTGAGAACAGCCTGGTGGCCGCGGTGAGTCCGGGCGGGGGCACGGGGTGGGTGCTGTGGCTGAAGCTGGCCAGAGGGAGCTGAGCAGGTTGGGGTTGTTCCCCAGGGCCATGACTGCTGCCCGATGCTGTTCACCTATGAGGAGAGCCAGGGCACCCTGACCTTTGGGGGGAAGCTGGACGTCCCCAAGCAGAGCTCCCAGCGCGGCCTCACCGCCCGCGAGCGCTTCCAGAACCTGGACAAGAAAGCGAGCTCGGACACGGCCAATGCCACCCTGGACACCCTGCACAAGAACAGCATCAGGTGTGGGCTGGGGACAAGGGCGGGGAGGGACAGGCTTGGGGTCATCTCTGGGGCTGCTTGGGGCTGATGATCCCTGAGCATCCCCTGGGTGTGCTGCTGTCCAGCCCAGGAGCTTGGACAGCCCTGGAGCATCCTTGCATATCCCCAGAATGTCCCTGAGCATCCCTGCAAGTGGGAGGGAGAGACTGAGGTGCCAGCACCAGGAGCTGCGACAGCCCTGGGTGTCCCTGAGCTTCCCTGGGTACTCCCAAGCATCCCTGGGTATCCCCAGTGCCTTCCTGCACATGGGTGGGAAAGATGAAGGGGTCCAGCCCCACTCCCACCCATGGCTGCCAGGCAGCTCCAAGGGCTCTGAGGGCTCAGCAGCGACCTGGGACTGATTCCCACTCCCTCTTTGCACCCACAGCCAGATCTCAGTGCTGACGGGTGGGAAGGACAAGTGCTCCCAGTTCTGCACCACGGGGATGGACGGTGGCATGAGCATCTGGGATGTCAAGGTAAGGAATCCTCAAGGAGGCCCTGGGCTGGGAGTACCCAGCATTGAACCATCTTCCCTCCCAGTTCCCCACCTTTCAGCTTCCCAACCACCTCCGGTTTCTTTGGGACGCAACAAACTGATAAACACCTTCCTGTTTTGTTTCAGAGCCTGGAGTCAGCGCTGAAGGATCTCAAGATCAAATGAAGGAGCCATCCAGGAAGGGCATCCACGCTTCCAGCTGCCCCTGCTCTGCCCCCTGCCTGCTGCTCTCTGCCACTCCCCCCCCTGTGCCACATGACTGGGCCACACTGCCACCAGTGCCTGTCCCCGCTGCCAGCCAGCCCTGGTGGCTGTTTCCAGACAAAGAAAACCATTTTTCTTACTATTTTTTTTACCATCCTTCCCGATGCTGGTCATACATTGCTTGGAGAAATAGCAAATAAAGGATTTTCCTTGATAAATCAAAACTTGTTTTTTGCACTTTTTTAGAGCAAGTTCAGTGCAAACACAGTTGTGATCAGGGAAGATCACGGCGCTGCGCCACATCTCACCACAGGTGGTCACGTCCTCTCTGCCACCAGTGCTGAGGGTGAATTGGGATCGTGGGGATAAGGGGAATGTCACTTCCCCATTCCCTGCTTTAGCATTATGTCAAACCAGGATTGGTGTTAGGGAAAAGGGAGTGGAGAGGATGGAGGTAGCCAGGGAGCACAGGTTTCCTATTGTCTGAGTCTCCCTGGTAAAGTCCTGTCAGGTGGGCAATTCCCAAACCTGGAGCCAGCTCACAGACCTTGGGCTGCCGAACTAATCCTGCCCCTTTCCAGCCAGTTACCACAGGAGCAGATCAGTCCCAATACCGCCCACGGCCTGCGAAGGGAGCACTGGCTGGCAGAGGGACAGTGACATTTAAGTTCTGCTCCAGCCCTCAGTTAGTGGGAGGTGTTACTCTGAGATTTTCCCACCTATTTCCATCTGTTTACAAGCCCCAACCTCTCCCCCTGTGACTCCTGCCCTGCTCCATCCCAGGCATCAGCCCAAAAACTCCCCCTGTCCTGCCCCATCCACCTCCCTCTGCTCCAAGGATCACCCAAACCTCCCATGTCAGGCTGTCCACCCCATCAGTTCTTCCCTCTCAGAGCTGACAGCACAGGCACCTCTCCTGGTAGCACTTGCTCATCCTTCCACAGCTCCCTGAGGATATTTCCTATCCCAAATCTAGGCTTGGTCTGAGCTGTGGCTTGAGCCAGCAGCTCACAGTGACATTCCCTGGGGCACAGTCCTGTGTCACACCCTCGTGCCAAAGTCCCTGCAGCCAGGCATGGACAGGGTGACACACAACAAATCCCCTTTTTCATCCTTCATCTCCACAGCTGTAACCCCCTCTCCCAGTGACTTCCACGGCTCCAAGCCCTGGGGCCATATCTCCTCCAGCCTTTGGGGGAGTGAGTCTGGGAAGCACTGGTGTCCCTGAACAGGCTGGCAGCAGGACTCCCAGACCCCTGGGGCACAGCAGGCTGGAGCATGTCCCCTCCAGAGACATCTGAGATGGGGTGACAGTTCGGTGACTGCCCTTCTGACACAGAGACTAGGCCAGACAGTGGCCTGAGGGTAATTGTTTCCTCCACCCTGGTAAACAGATTGTGCAAGACATCCATCAGAATCTTAAAGCTTTTCCCTCCAGGCTGTGTGTGCTGATGGAGCTCCTGAACCCTGAACCAAACTCCACACCACAACCAGCAGCCCCCAAGCTGCAGCTGTGCCTCCCCCAGGACCCCCCCCCAGCTGTGCCCTTCACACACACACGAGGCCACAGCAGTTCTGATAACTTACAGTTTAATCAGCCAAATATACAAGTTCTCTTGGTGGTTTTTAAACTTGATCAAGTTTGTTTTTTTCTTTTGTTTTTTTTTCCATCTGGATCTGACACAATAAATGTTGTTTTTCTCCTTTAAACAAAGGATGATGTGGTTAAAAACTGGCACTATCCCTAATAAGGAGGAGAAAAAGAAAATGAAGAGGAGGGAAAAGGGGAGACTGGCTGCAAGAAAGGAGGGATGAATCCGGGAAGGAACGGCACTCCAGAAGTCCATGAAGTCAGGCTCCCAGCTTATACTGCAACACCCTGCAGCACAACTTGATGGGCTCTTTGCCAACTGGATTCCTCAGATACATTATCCTTTGGGATTTCATACCAAGTCAGTTCCCCACCCCATGCCCCACCCCACAACGACCCCACAATCTATTTTCTTGCAATCTAGTATTTGAAGCACCTCCCTTCCCACACAGCTCCCTCCCACCCTGCCCCCCCCACCGTCTACGAGTTCTTGATCCTAAAAACAGCAAAAACATTCATGTTTCCGAACTGTTACAGGGAATTGCTGTCCAGCACAGCTCTGCACTGCAGAGAGCAGCTGCCCCTAACCCCACGATCTTATTTTCGTGCAATCTAGTATTTGAATCACCTCCCCTCCCACACAGCTCCCTCCCACCCTGCCCCCCCCACCGTCTACGAGTTCTTGATCCTAAAAACAGCAAAAACATTCATGTTTCCGAACTGTTACAGGGAATTGCTGTCCAGCACAGCTCTGCACTGCAGAGAGCAGCTGCCCCTAACCCCAAATGGAAATCTGTGCCAGGATGAGGACAAACACATCGTCAGTGTCTCTTGGAGGTGGAGGTGAGGTCGATGCTGCAGGACGCTCTGCGTGGCATCGATGGAAGGCGACACGGCAGAGCTCCTGGCAGGACCAGGCACAGTTCCCTGGCGTTTCCTCCTCTTGCATGGCCTGTGCTTACTTGTTAAGGGATAGTGACTGCAGTCTTTTACCTGCCATGGCTGCTTCGTCTTTTGCTGGGGAGGAAAACAACAGTTTCATCATTTCATGCTCAGGGACTGGGGGTGGATTGGCAGCCCCGGGGATCAAAATCCTGCCAGTTGGGTAATGGAAAAAATCCCACCCTTCCCACCAATTTCTCAGAGGTAAGAGGCACAGCTCCTCTAGTATGTTCCCTTCTATCCCTGGCCTTTCTCCAGGTGTCCACAAATGAACTGATACCCAAATTTCTCTGTGGAAGCCACCAAGGAGCTGTGTTCAGACTTCTGGTTCACACCTCCCAGGGAAAGGCCAGGAAGGGAAGGAGTGCTGTGTGAACTCCCTGGGCAGTTCAGATCCCCACATGCAAAGCAGATAAATCACCCAGCACAAGGAGCCTGCCAAACCCCTAAACTGGAGCCAGAATTGCCTGGGAAGCAGGGGACAAGATGGATATGAAGAGCAATTCCCTTCTCTCCTCCCCTGCTCCAGTGCCCAAGTACTTGTTTATAAAGCAAGACTTTTATGAGAGGGAAACAGCTGAGCCCGGTTCTGCTGAAGGGAGTTGATGACACTCAGCAACACCGCACAGGCTCAGATGAGGCATGTGTGGCATGTGGCATTGTGCCTCTTGGCACTGCAGCCATGGCATGGAGAGGTAGGAGAATATGATTAATTATTCTCTAACCTTTTCTTTCTTCTTCTTTCTTTCTGGCAGCTTCTTCCCTTTGCTTCCGAATGATGGCTAGTCGGGCAAGGTCTGCCTTGGCTTGCTCTGTTTTCCCAGCTAGGTGCATTTTCATGTATCTTTCTTTTGCCTTTTGCTTCTCTATTTCCTCTCTGTACAAGAGAAACACAACAATCACCAGAGTATCCAGGAAGCACACAGGAACAGGCAGAGTGGGGCTTTCCAACCAGGAAAAATCCCCAAACTGGGGGTCCTTCACCAGTTTTCCAGCACAGGTTCTGTCTGTTTTCAGGGTTTGAACAGAGATGAGGAGAGAGATTATTTCTACCTTGCTTCAGCTAAATAAGGACATGGACACACAAGGAGGTCAAATAAATTAGCCCCACACCACAACAACTGTGACATGTTTTTCCCAGCCTTACCCTCAAAGGTGTCCTTCTGCTGAAGCAATCAATGCCAAATAAAAAAGCTTCCATCTTTCCTTCCAAACCTCACCATTGCTAATTGAAACCAGAAGATTAAACTTTGGTTTTCAGGTTATTCATCTGCCCAGACAAAATTTCACCACGAAATCTGGAAAACCAGTACCTGTCAGCAGGGTACCTTCTGCAGCAAGACTGAAGTGGATCCAAGGTGACCTCTGGTTAATGGATTTCTGTTCTGATTTTTGGCATAAAACTTCAGGAAAGGAACGGCCTAAATCCCTTTCACAGCAGTATGATTTCAGGATTTCAGTTAGGTCTGATTTTTGGCATAAAACCTTAGGAAAGGAATGGCCTAAATCCCTTTCTCTCAGTGCCCCACAGCAGGCTGCCTGGCTCCAGGATGGCCACAGCTGTTCCCAGAGGACAGACAACTCCTGTGAAGTTTCTAAGGAGCCCCATTTTGAAGCACAGTGAGCCCAGTTTGGTGCTGTTCAGTGCCTGCTTTAGGCAGCAACACACTTTAAGGGCCTCCCTGAAACACTGACACAGAGCAGGGGAAACACCTCCCTGCACCAAGCTGCTGCCAGCAGCGAGGCTGAAATTCCAGGGACGCAGCAGGGAACACTCACCTCTCTCGTCGTGAGAGCTCCTTGGGTCCATCCAGGTCCAGCTGAGTGACTTTTTTGGTTGTCTGAATGACACGGTTGGGGTTCTCTATGTCTATCAACCCCTCCACTCCTTTGCGCTTTTGCTGTGGGTAAAGAACAAGAGGGAGGTTAAGGAGCTCTCACACTCAGCTCTGGGTTGCACCAAGAGCTCTCCAAACACACTGCAAAGCACCCCAAAAGCTCAAGTCAAGATTTTAATACCAGCCAGTAAAACCATTTAGGAACCAAGGCACCTTCAGCCTTTTTAAAAATCTTCTTGCCTTTGTATTTCATTTGTAAATATGCACGAGTTTTCATTCTGAGGGCAGAACGCTTTCAAGTGAGGGCTTTTTGGCTTCTAAAAATAGTTCCGTAAAAAATGTACTCTAGGTAGCTCTGCTCAGAATCCAGAGCATGCATCTCCCCCCTGATCCAAGAATTAGGGGCATTAAATGCCCTGAGAATGCCAGTACCTGATAATCCTCATCATCTTCATCACTCTCATCTGAATCTAAAGATTTCTTCTCCTTTTTGGGGTCTCCTGTTGCTCCTTCGCCTCCTTCTTCTTGTTCCTCCTCTTCCTACAAAATCAGAGGAAATTAGAGGCAATGTATGTCACTAAAAATCCCAAATCCAGCTCTTAAATGAGATTTTGGAGGGACGAGTGACAGCTCTGAGCACTGGCGTTCCTGATGTGGCCCTTGGGCCACCAAGGCAGTCTGGCTGTCACAGAATGAGAGTTCCTCTGCAACAGCATCACCTCCAAAGAACTCTGCTGTTCCCTCCAACAGGAAAATCCCTGTGAAGGACACAACTGGCACTTTACTTTCCCCAAATGAAAGCTCTCCAGGAGAATTTTGGCCTGGGTTTCCAGTGCACAGTATTTCAGAGATTGGAAACTACATGGATGCAGCTTAGAGATGGATTCCATCCTGGATCTGAATAAATAAAAACAACTAGAGAAGGAGCAAACTGACAACCATCAACCAGAACATTATTATCCAAGGAATTACAGCCTTTTTAGCAGAGCTTCCACCAGTCAGGAGCCTGGGAATTAATTTCTAAATCATCAGAAGAACCAATATGGGTATGAATAGCTTGTTTTACACTACCAACATCCCTCAAGCAACCAGCAAAGTGGATGAGCAAGGAACAGTAAGAGGAGTAATTTTGTTAATTGTGGGGGGTTTTTTTAAGCTGTCCTTAATAAACCAGTATTAGCTGTAACCATCTGTGTAACCATCACTATGTGATATGGATTACCACAAAAAATAAATCCTTCTCAAAGAGCAGTTCTCTGGTTTGCTATGAAACAAGACAGGCATTTCAAGTGGGTCCTGCTTTTCTGTTCCATTTCCAATCAGTATTTTTATTAACAACATGGAAGCAGAGAACAGACACACAGTTTGTGAATGACATCACACTGGTAGGAGTTGGAATTATTTTGGAAAACAGGATGAGACTCATAAGTGGTTTCAGAATTTGGAAATATGGAATGAAACCAAGAAGGTGGAATCAGAAACTAACCAAGGGGAGCTACACTTTGGAAGAAGAAATCCAACACAAAGCTGGAATATGTGGCTAAACAGCAAACCAAACAATCATCTCGAATTCCAGCTGGGCAAAACATTAAAAAGGACTCAATGCTATGGCTCAGAACTGCTTGAGAGAGTCATCTCAGAGGTATTCATCAGGACTTCCTACATGGGGTGTAATTATCCTCCTGTGGTCAGTGCTCTGAGGCCTCAGCTGGAATTGTGTATTTGGGCTGAGGTAGCACTTTAGAAAGTCACAGAAAAATATTAGAGTGTCACCAGAGCTGTGGTAATTTGGGAATAAAGAGAGCAAGAGCTGCAAAAAGCAGCCAAGGCTTTCATGACAGCAGTCAGCTCACAGTGGAAGTTGGGGGAGCTGTTACAGTCCAACGCTGGGGCACAGAAACGCACCCAAAAGAGGCCCCACACCAGAAAACTCTGTTATCTCTCCCTGCAAGTCAGAGGCAAACAAGAAAATCATGTGTCCAGGAAGAAGTCAAAGGAGTTTGGTCCCTAAATCTACAGTAGAATGAGGGAAAATACAATAATTTCAACGTACAGTAGCATGTCAAGATGTGGCCCTTGCTCTCCAAAGCCAAGCTGCAGAACAAATGAGCTGACACTCATGGAGACTGAGATGATGAAATATGGAGAGAAAAGATCTCCAGAGCTACTGTGTCATGAGCTCCTGTCCCTTAACTTTCAAAGGCTGCCATGGGTGGTCTCCCAGGCCTCAGGAACCAGACTGCGTGACATCTTGGAGTCTCCCCAGCTGGAGATATTCAGGATCCATACTGTGATCATGGCTGGAATGATCTGCAACACTTGGCTAAGCTGCCATTGCTCCTGAACAGTGAATAACCAGGCTGGATAAAACAGGAGTTAGGACAGAACACACAAAGGAGCAAACACATACCCTTGCCTTTTGCTTTTCTGCTTGGAGCTGGGCATCAATCTCCTCAGGACTGGTGTACTGCCTTGCTCGGCCTTTGTGGCCTCCTTTTCTACCTGCACAAAATAATAAAATTAATACATGGTTTAGTGGTAACTTCCAGAAAGGTCTGTTCCTCCTGCAGCACTCTCTGGATTTTAGGTGTGGATAGGACAAACCAAAATAGGTCCTCTGATAGAACCTAAACAACAAAACCCCACATTGAACTTGGTGAAATGCTCCAAGACTTTTAGGTAAGACACACAGAGAATTGGGATTATTGATACCACCCCTCCCTGCCTGTGCTCATGGCCTCTACAATTCCCTTCCCAGGCTGGCAAGGGGTGCTCAGTCCCACAGCAGATCCCAGTTTCCTGCACAGGAGGAATCACAGTGTGTTCCTGTGGTTACAACCAACATTCCGACAAGCTTGGCTCCTTAACCCCTCCCACTGTGCCAGGGGAAAATAGGAAGCTAATTGGACAAAAGCCTTGGGAATCACAATGGGAGCTGAAGAAGTACTAAAAGGAGCCTCCATGTTTTACTGCTTTATGAGGAAAAATAGGAAGCTCTAGGAAGCAGGAAGGGGAGTCACCGTGGCTGGCACTGCCCCAAGTTCCAAATTCTGTTGATCAGTGAACTGCTGAAGCCACTAATGCTCCCTTCAAGCCACTGCTCTGGTGATGTTCTTCCAGCCCAAAGAACTGGGAAGCAAGTTGAATACAGCCAATCCACAGCCTTGAGTGAGGGAGCTTGGCAAAAAGCAAACAACTCTGGCAAGGCAGCTCTCTGCTGCCACAGGAGTCCTGCAAGTCCAATGGAAGGAGCAGGAAACACTGGATCTCCCTCATCCTCCCCTTCACCTGCCAAGGACAATGGGAACCTTACAGTGATGGGGAGGGATTGAGGGATTGTCCCTCCTTCCTTGGCACTGTGGGATCCATGGGAGATCTGCCACTGCTCTCTCACTGTGCTGTTGGACTGGGAGGCACTGGGAGCCTTAGAGATCCAACATTTTCTGACCAATTTTCCTGCTTCGGCACAAACTCTCATATGCCTTAGTTCTGTCCCAAAACCCCACTGTGAAGCTTTACAGAAACTCCTGAAATATTTTTCCAAGAGAAATGGGGAACTGCAGAGACCAAATTCTTCTTCCTGGATTCAGCTGGGGAAGCTCATGGACTCTCAAACCCTAAGCACAATTCAAAGCTTTGGTGCAGCCAGACAGGTGTTTTCCGTTTGTCTGTTCCCAGCCATCCCACGTGGGAACACTGACACCCTCTGGAAGGAGATCTGCCACTGGAATGCTCCTGGGGAGACATTACCTCACTGCCCAGCACATGACATCACTCCAAATGGAACAACAGTGACATCTGTGACACACCAACCCCCAAATAACCAAAGCCTGCTGTGCTCCCAGCCCGGCCAGGGCCAGGCTCCTCATCCAGCTGCTCCAGAATTCCACACTGGGCTCAGGACCAAGGAACACAAACCACTCATTACTGCAAATAAACAGTGGTGATAAGGGGCAGAAGCAACTAAAGAGAAAATATTTTACATTAAAAGCCTAAAAAGAAGCAAATGGAAGAATGAAGCTGATGGAAGCCCAGCAAGGGCTCAGCACAGTGCAGGGATGGGGCTCTGCTCCCACAGAGAGACCAAACCTCACATCAGACATGGGGAGCTGCTCCTACACCTGCCACTGACCAGCTCTGTGCCTCAGTCTCACCATCTGTAAAACAGGGATAATGGTTCTTTTGCACCTCTGTGAAGCACTTTTAAAACAGAATCACCTGCAGCAAAGCCCAGTGGTGCCCAGGCAGGCCCACGTTCAAACACATCTGTCTTTGGCTTTCAACAGCCTAATTAAGGAATTTAGATGAAAGAGAACGGAATGATACTGATGGAATCTCTTCTTTTTAAAATCAAAGTATTAGGGGGAAAAAAAGGAAATTAATCAGAAATAATCCTGTAAAAAAATTTATTAGTAGCTGATTAATGCCCCTCCCTTTTATATTAACAGTGAGTGCCAAAATCCACTCTTCTGCCAACAATCCAACAACTCCCACTGACTTAGGGAGAGAACGACCAAAGACCTCTCTTCTTACAAAAAGCCAAAGGTTTGAATCAAACACTGAAATCTGTACAATAAAATAAAGAGCAGGAAATCCTGAAGTTAGAGGGCATTTAAATATGAAAAACGGGGTTATAAGCCCCCACAGTTCCCTGCCTTCACAAAAACCATGTGGAAGCTTCAGCCCCATCTCCCATCACTGTGCAAATGGACCCAAAATGAAGTGGTTAAATAAAATCTAAGCAAGGAATCAGTTTGGTGGTAAAGGCTGGGAAATGCTGATGAAATAAAGCAGAGCAAACTGCAGGGAAGAGGAACGAGAAAGGGCTGGTTTTCAACGTGTGTGACCGAGGTTTGCAAGAGCCAATTATGCAGATGGTGCATATGGAGAAGGTTCTGGGTGGATCCCGCTGAGCCGTGACAGCCCGGCAGTGCCTCATCCCCGCTCCTGAATCACACGAGGAGCAAGTCGGTGCCCGCTCCGGAACACCCAAACGCGGCGCT
>NW_008238321.1:7245364-7252167 GCF_000691975.1 Corvus brachyrhynchos | reverse complement strand
CCTCCCCCCGGTGTCCCAGGGAGCTGAGCGGAGTTGTCACCTCGGGGGAGGAGCGGCTGCCGCGCTTTGCCGAGGAGAAAAACTGACTTATCGTGCAGCAGTCGCCGAGGTTTCCACTCTTTCACGAGCTCTGTAAAGCTCATTTTTATCCTTGAAGTGGAAAACGGGAAGGGGGCACAGAAACCTTAGGAGAAATATATCTGACCGCTGTTTTCCTTTCGTTTTTTCTAGTGATTCTGAGGGAGTGCTAGAGTGGTTCCCCTTGCCTTTCGCCCCCTTCGTTCCCGAGGCAATGCCCAAAGTGAAGAGGAGCAGGAAGCCTCCCCCGGATGGCTGGGAGCTGATCGAGCCCACGCTGGACGAGCTGGATCAGAAGATGAGAGAAGGTGAGTGGGTGTTCTCTGGGATGGGACCCCAAAACAAGCTCACAAGAGCTGCTTCGTGAATACAGGTGGACCTTTTCTGTGTCTGTGCCTCCAGTGGTGCTGCAGGTTGATCCTGGGCCATGGTAGTCCCTATTTTTGGGGTGTACACAGGTTATGGAGCACAGAGCTTTACTTACAGCTGGTTTTGGGATGAAGCTCATGGGTGTGTGGAGGAACTGGTAGTTCCTGTCTGTGTTGCTGCTGTGGGCATGAAGTCACCCACCATCCCAGTGTGGGTCATGTCATCCCACTGCCATTGGTTTGAGATCCTTAAGGAGCTGTTCCAGGTTAGGTCCCTCTCATTTGAGTCTCCTCCCATTAATCTCGGTCTTATCTCTGTCATGTGTTGAGTTATGAACGTTCTTGGAACAGTTCACTGCAAAGGGGTTGAGGGAAGCACTTGGTCACCTGGTGTTTGTGTTCCCTCCCAGCGGAGACGGAGCCACACGAAGGGAAGAGGAAAGTGGAGTCCCTCTGGCCCATCTTCAGGATCCACCACCAGAAAACACGTTACATCTTTGATCTCTTCTATAAGAGGAAAGCAATCAGCAGAGGTGAGGAGGGCAGGGGCTTTACCTGGGGCAGGGGAAAACTGGAGTGAGTGAGGTGTTTACCTGTGGATGCTGCTGAACTGGGAGTTGGTGGGATCAGGTTTCTGGGGAAGGAGGATGGAGGGAAGGCTTGGCAGCAGCCTGGCTGTACTTGCTGGTTACTACAGCTGGTAACCCCTGATAGTGAGACTTGTGACAGTTGCTGGTGACAGTGTCTGCTCCTCCCCAGAGCTCTATGAGTACTGCATCAAGGAGGGCTATGCTGACAAAAACCTGATTGCCAAGTGGAAGAAGCAGGGCTATGAGAACCTCTGCTGCCTGCGCTGCATTCAGACTCGGGACACCAACTTTGGGACCAACTGCATCTGCAGAGTCCCCAAAAGCAAGCTGGAAGTGGTGAGTCTCCAGCTTGTTCCTCTGCTCTGCAGTAGCTATTGTGACTTCTCCCAGCTCAGTGACAGCAGAGGGGGTAGTGCTGTTCTTCCTGGTGATTTCCCCTACCTTTGCTGATAGGGTTGGTATCTAGCTGGTTCTAAAGCTGCTGTCAGCTTTGGCATTCATTTAAAGTTGTTTAAGTATGGGAAATAACACCAAACAGTGGAAAACCTTCCCACCTAGAGCCCTTCCCTGCCTCGAGGTCTGATCCTGCTGCTCTGGCTGGGGCTAGGCTGAAACACCCTCCTCATGTTTGTTTTTCAGGGCAGAATCATTGAGTGCACTCACTGTGGATGCAGAGGCTGCTCTGGTTGAAGCCTTTTGCCATCAGACTTGTTTATTGAACTCTGAGGGACATCTCCTCCTCCTCCTTCTCAATGGACTATGAGTGCAATTTCACTTTCTGTGATGGGATACTTCTGTATAATAATTAAAGCAGCAGCATAATCACCTGGATCGTGAATAAATGAGGGGTGCTTTGGAGTAGGGTTTTGTGTAGCCATTTATTTTAAAATAAAGTTTGCCTTCCTGACAGAGTGGTGTGATCTGGTGAAACACTCCTGTGCCCCTTTTCTCCTGTTAGATCTGTTCTGGGTGCTTGAAGGTTGTTCTGCACGTTGTGAGCTGCTCTGGGGTTTTTCCTCAACTAGGTCCATTTAAAAGGCTGTGTGGAAAGGAAATACAGTTCCCAAATGTCCTGTCTGAGCTCTTCCCTGACCACGTGCAGATGGAAGCTGAATTTCACTGGAATTCTCTGCTGGAATTAATGCACAGATCCCTTCAGGAATGCTAGCAGTCTAGAGTCTTACAGGTCACATGTGAAATGACAGAACACAGGACAGAGACAAAACCAGCACCGAGCTAAACCCCTGTTAAATCTGATTTTGCTTCTTCCTTGTTTTGCGCAGGGTTTGCTAAACTACAGCCCACCTAATCCTTGGCAGTTGAAGGAAATTCACTGAAAACGTATTTGCTCCTCCTTAAAACAAAAGGAAATATTTTATTAAGTAGCTATTGCAAGAAGTTTGCAACTGGGGGTTGGGGAAATATGAAGCAGCTTTACTACAAGCCACTTTAAAGAAGCAAGTCATGCATCTTCCTTGTGCTAGAAAAACTTGAAACTTCAGCATCCTGCTCCCTTTTCCTGCACAGCCTCTGCCTCGCTGTCCTGCCCACCAGGCTTTGCTGTCCTGTACTTGGCCCAGGGGTGGGGCGTCTCCTCTCCAGCCATAACTTTTAACCACCGGTAGTAGTAGCCACGGAAACCATCAATCTTCTCCAGGTATGGGTTTTTGTACTTATACTGCAAAGAGAAATCCAACAAAACAAGTTTCTATTAGATCAGAGCTCACTTGGGCACCAGCCTGCAGGAGCTACAAGATGCTACTGAAGAAACAGCAATCAAGTAACCATCAGCCAGACCAGACAAACCCAAAGGACACCCAGGCAGACATTTATGATTCCCCTCCCTTGTTGGTGTCCTTTGTGATGCCTTCACACCCTGTCAGTCCCGGCTCCTTACCCTGTCAAATTTGGGAGGGTACCGTGCTGCGAACTCCAGCTGCCGGATGATCACTTCATTGGGAGGCACCTGGTTATTCCTCATGTCCCGCAGGATCTCCGTGAGGTAACTGTAATCCAGCTGCCTCACAGCAGCAGCAATGAGGGTGCTGTAGATGTATTTGTTGGGAGTTATTCCAGACCTCTGCAAAGAACAAATGCTACAGTTAAAGAAGTTTATCTGCTGACTAGTGCAGGACTCACAGAAGGAAAAGGCAGAGAGGCACTTTTTACACAAGGAGCACAACTCTCACCATGGGACCTGTGAAGCAGCTTGTGCAATGCCAGCACAGGTGCAGGGCAGACCAGCTACTCTGGAGCTCCATGTTTTTGGGGAGAACAAAACCACTGACCACGAAAACCTCAGCAGGTCTTTCAAAAGCATTAACCTTTCACTTTGCCTCTTCCTGCAGCTCAGACCCCAAGCAGCAGCAGATTTTTCTTGATTACCTTCAAATCTGAGAGCAGCTGCAGTCCATCCTGCTGTTTGTGGCAGGCAATTGCCAAGTTACAAAATGTCTGGAGATTAGGTGACAGTCCCCTCTTCACCAGAGCTGGCAGCACGCTCTGCAAGATACAAGTGTTGGCATCACTTCCCAAAAAAATCTCACTGTAGCTTTCCAAATAGGGAGCTGGACGTGCTAGAACAGAATCCAGAAATACTTAGAAATTAACCCAAGCACCACCTTGTGGAAACAGTGTGAGATCCCAGTTTCTATTGTGGACAGGGAAATGGGTCTCAGTAAAACACAGGAGGCCTGAGACCAGGAGGTGGTGATAGGGCTGGTTCTGAGGTTTTTCTCTCACCTTTGCTCCCTCCAGGTCTCCCTGTTTACTTCTCTTCCTCATTAAAGTGTTAAAGAAGGTCACATCTACTTTTACTTTATGATGATCCAACAGTGCCAGCAAAGAGGACTCTGAGGGGCTCTGGGGTTCCACAAGCTCAGCCAGTAATGTGAACGTTTTGATGTTGGGCTCTGCATTGTCCTCTTTCATTTTGTTCAAGAATCCCTCCACATCCCCCATCAAAGCCAGTCTATGGGATGGCGTGGCCACTGTCCCCAAGGAAACTACGGCTGTGTCAGGCATCCTGGAATCCAACAAGTTGGGCAGGTTGCAGAAAGGCAGCTTCTGTCTTGGGTGTGCCTGTTCCTGCTCCATCTCACTCCAGGCTCGCCTCATCAAGGCTCCAGCCCTGCTGTGAGTGACGCTGGGGCTGTCAGGAACAGCTGGTTCTGCTTCAGCCCGAGCCACATCTTTATTTTGTTGCTGGATCCATTCCTTGGGCTGCACTGAACTCTCCTGAAATAATTGTTTTTCCATAGCTTCCACATCCAGCTGGACAGCAGCACTCTCTGATGCCTTCTTCCTCTGATTTTTCACCTTTTCCTTCCGCCTGCCAGGTGGCAGCTGTAGCTGAGGTGAGTTCTCAGGGGGACTGAGCAGAAGTTTAGAGGCCGTGGCAGGATCGCCGATCCCACAGTCTCTGGCCGCACGCAGCATCAGGTTGTAGGTGTGGCTGTCAGCCTTTATTCCCAGCTTATTCATTTGTTTCCAAACCTGAAGAGGGGAAGATGGATATTAAATACTAAGACCATCTCTAACAGCCTGTAAGCACATCTGTGTGAGAAGGACAGTGACCTTGAGCTGGAGAGCCCTGTGAGATGATCCAGGGCTATTTACCAGCATATGAGATGTCCTGAGCAATGTCCAGTTTTCAGAACTTGAGCTAGGAGGAGCTGAACTCCTCCCATTTCACCACCCTGCTACCTTCCATGTGTTCAAGTTATGGTTACAGCACAGCAGCACTTCCCCCCCCTCTCCTAGAACATGAGGACAAACCTGCAAGGCCAATCGGAAGCCGTTCTCTCTGTCTTTTATGCAGCTCATGAGAAGGAAGCTGAAGGTCTCAGCTGTGAGGACATGGCCCTTCTGCACAATTTCCTGAAAAGAGCAGAGAGAGTATTAAATCTCCCAGTTACACTGTGTGGTGAAGCTCAAATACCACTGTCATCTTCTGGGGATAGAGGTAACAAAGCATAGGGTGAGCTCCAAATGTTTGAGCAGAAGGATTGCTCTGGGAGAGAGCCCTGATGGGAACCTGGGGCAGGAACAGCAACCTTTTTAGATATTTTTGGAAGGGCCCTGCTGACAAGAGCTGCTGTAAAGAGCTCTAAAAAGAGCCAGGTCTTCAAAACAAGGAAGGGACACAAATGGTATCTGTGAACTCCACGAAAACTCTGGTAAGCTTTTGACATACCTTATCAATTTTAAAGCCAAAGCTGCCTCCTTTCAGGTAATTAAGCTTAAAGTTTGGTATGTACAATTTCACTGTATGACGATAAGCATCAATGAAATATAAACACATGATCTGTAATTATCTCTGCTGGAAATGAAATTAAAACCTGATGCAACATGACAACTTCCAGGAGCCATAACCCCAACAGATTACAGGGAAAAAGCAACCTATTTACCTTGAGTACATCCACGCACATCCTGAGGTCTGAGCAGAGGGCACAGACCTTCAGCAGGGCATGGTAGGTGATGAGGTTCAGCTCCTCGTTTTTGCTCTGCAGCTGCTGCCGCAGTTTCAGGGCGCTCTGCAGCCCCGAGTCCTTCCATGGAGACTCAGCACAGGCATTGAACAGGGCTGTGTAAGTGGCCTCTGTGGGGATTAACCCTCGTTTTTTCATCTAGAGGAAGAGAAGAAGGATTTGAACTGGCTTTTTTGCAAAAGGACATCTTGAATTTTTTAACTTGTTTTTAAGAGTTTTAGGCTAAGAAGGTGCCAACACTAACTTGAAGGCATTTTGGAGACAAAGTAACATAATGAATGCTTGAAGTAGTTTTAGCTTAGAAAATGTTTTGAAAGAGAAGTTAAACCTACATCATTGTAGAGCCTGAATGCCTTTTTCACGTAGCCAACCCTGCCACAGCCGCCAATGAGAACGGTGTAATTGCTTTCTTCTGGCTGGACACGCTCCTCCTTCAGCATCTGCACCTCAAACAGCTCCAGAGCCTCTGCCAGCTACAAGGATGAGAAAAATCCATCACAAGGCAGAAGAAAACCAATTACAATGGATATTAATATATGCAGCTATGGGCAGATTGCAGTGCAAGTCCTACAAAGTGTGGGGTTCCTCACAAGAAGGCTGGAGAGGGTCTTCGGACAAGGGCATGTGGTAATAGGACAAGGTGGGATGGCTTTAAGCTGACAGAAGGAGATTTAGGTTAGATATTGGGAAGAAATACTTCACTGTGAGGGAAGTGGGGCATTAGCACAGGGTGCCCATAGAAGCTGTGGCTGCCCACATCCCTGGAAGTGTCCAAGGCCAGGCTGGACAGGGCTTGGAGCAACCTGGGATAGTGGAAGGTGTCCCTGCCCATGGCAGGGGATGGAACTGGATGATCTTTAAGGTCCCTTCCAACCCAAACAGCTCTATTATGATTCTACAAGAAATTATTATTTTAATTCTTTCTGTAAAGATACCAAGTGATAGACATTGGTCAGAGCTGCATCTTTCAACAGTGCTATTCAAAACAAGAGAAAAGCTGGGCTCAAACCTTGTCCTCTTTGATGAGGGCCTTGCACCGTAGGAAGTACCAGTATGGGGTGTTCTTAGGCCCACGTCGAGGTTTTCTTTCTGGTTCTTCTTCTCCTTCTTCTTGAAACTTCAAATCCCGAAAGCGCGCTGTGGTTTTGTGGTAATATTTTCTAGAGGAAAATTTATGGGATAGCGTCCCGAACTCCACGCCTTCATCATCATCATCATCATCCTTCTGCTCCTCGGTAGCTCCAGCGGAGCTGCCAGCACTGATCCCTCTCGGGTCG
>NW_008238321.1:7243008-7244678 GCF_000691975.1 Corvus brachyrhynchos | reverse complement strand
TGTGCGTGTGGGCTCTCTCCGCTGCGGGGTGCTCGGGCCGGGGCTGGGCCCCTCGTCCTGGGGCGGGGGCCATGGGGCCGAGGAGGGTGGGCTGGGCAGGACTGCGGTGGCTGGGAGGTTTTCAGGGATCTGAGCGTCGTCCTCAGGTTTTATCCATAGATCCACCCAACTTCCGCTTTCCCCGTGAGGTTTGTGTCTTAACCCAGATGTTTTTCTTTTCTACTTAGTGAAATCAGTAGCTACTACCCAGCCAGGCTGGAAAATTAAACTTGAGGTGTTACCGTGAATAAACGTAGCTCTCCTGCAAAGTATTTTATATTTCCTTTTTCATTCACTTTTAGCAGATGAGGCATTTCGATGACAAGAGTCATCCTCTTGAGGTATATCCGTGGCTGGCTCTAAATATTTTCATTCTGTCTGACACAGACTCAGGAGACTCGTAGTTTTCTGAATTTTTCTGGCTGGGCTACTAAACTTGTGTTTGACTTCCTGTTGGCCAGGATCAGTAAGGAATAACATGCTAATGGTTGTTTCAGGCAGTTCTGGTAAAAAATACTACAAGACTGTTAATGTCATGACTATAAATGCAGGGTTCAGGAGTTGGACTTCAATGATCCCTGTAGGTCCCGTCCAACTCAGGATATTCTGTGATATGACTGACTTAACAGCAGAGGAAAACCCAGCTGAGAACTTAAATTGCTGAAAAGCAAAACAAGCACCTCCAAATCTCTGCAAATTCCTTTTCATGTCCCTCAAGAAGAAGACAGTTATTTTTGAGTGCCAGGCTTTGACAAGGAACTCCTGCAGGAAAGTAAATTCCCCAAACCAAAATATTACTTTTCTCTTGATGTTGGAGATCATTTTCTTTCTAGGACAGAAATATTGTAAAAGTTGCCATAGAGGTTTGTTAAAGCAAATAATGTTTCCTTGTTCTCTCCACAGAGTCGGGCGCAGCTGTCTGTGAGTTTTTTTTAAAGGCAGCATGTGGAAAAGGCAAGTTGTATGGAATACTGGAAAAGGCAATTATTCTCACAGGGTGGAGGGGTGAAAATAGATTTTCTAGCACTGTTTATAGTGTTCTTGTTTTGTAAAGCTGAGGCTAACCTAGACAGAGGATAAAACTGAAGGATGTCGGAATATCTGCAGCAATTGGGAAATAATGGCATTTTTTAAGGAAGTTGGGAAGTGAATAAGCAAAGCTTCTGTTAAAGGAAGGTTTGAACTTGCCACAAGCAGACTTTGCTGTGGATCTGCCTCTTAGTTGATGTGGTTTTTAGTTGCCAGGATTAAGAGCTGGAGACTTTGTTGTGAAGCTCATTAGAGGGTATCACAAGACTGTTTTGGAGCTCCCCGTTTTGCTGTTATCATTTAAGGCTGAAATCATAAGTGATGTTTTCTGAAACCCCTCTTGTAGAGGGGAACAAGGTGTTGCTGTTACCCGACATGACACATTTTAATTGTTCTTTTTTCCCTTCTCCTTGCCCCATCCACCCTTCACAGGAGGCATGTGCCCGTTCCGACACATCAGTGGGGAAAAGACAGTTGTTTGTAAACACTGGCTACGAGGACTGTGCAAAAAGGGAGACCAGTGTGAGTTCCTGCACGAATATGACATGACCAAGATGCCCGAGTGTTACTTCTACTCCAAATTTGGTAAGTAGCTCCTCCTG
>NW_008238321.1:7228962-7242996 GCF_000691975.1 Corvus brachyrhynchos | reverse complement strand
GATCCTTGCTGGTGTGGGAGGCTGAAGAAGATCCTGGTGCATCCCTCTCATCCATCCTCGGAGCGTTACATTCTTCTGTGTCTGATGTTAGATTGACATTTTTCCAGATCTGCTTCACCTGATTATCCACATAAATTTATGGTGTATTGTAGATGTCTTCACTTGAGAGCTTGTCCCTTGCACGAAGAGGGGGGAAACAGCTGTTTTTACTGCTTTTTTTTGCCTTAAGCTCATTTTTTTGGGTATGACATGAGTAGGCAGAGCAGCTGGTCTTTGCATGACTCTGGTTTTGGGGAGCTGATGAGCAGCAGAGGGCATGGGAGTGCAAAACTTTTATGCACTTGCTTTCCAGCTCTGGAGATCTGGACATAATGAGGCAACTTGCTGCCAGAAACTTACAGTCTTGTAGGTTTCCTTGGATTGAGGTTAGTGTGCAGTTCGTAGTTTCTCCACACTTCTGGTGCACCAAATGTTTGGGGTTTGTTACCATGACTGCTCTTTCAAATTTAGTTCCCCCACTGTTTTAAAAAACAAAAATAATCCAGTCTGGTTGAACTTAGCTCACCAGGGATGAGTCCTTGGAGCTCTTTAAGGAGGTTAAGGCAGGCAGTTAGACTGTTGTGCCTGAACTTACAAATGTTGGTAACAGCTCTCTGGGAGCTACATGATCCAGGTAATGTTTTAAGAGTCATTTTGATCTCAAACCTGCACAGTTGACTGGGAAGTGTGTTTGCCTTTGGTACAGGGGAATGCAGTAACAAGGAATGCCCATTTTTGCACATCGACCCAGAATCTAAGATCAAAGACTGTCCCTGGTATGACAGAGGCTTCTGTAAACACGGTATGTACCTCCCGCAGTCGCTGCTTCTGTGGCTGGAGATCAAGGGCAGGGTGTTGCTGTTGTCTCTTTGCATGACCTGCTGGTGGATGTGCTGCTGGGATATGGATATGTGGAGTGTGAACTGCTGAGCTTTGTGTTGCAGGTCCCCTCTGCAGACATCGGCACACTCGGAGAGTCATTTGTGTGAATTACCTGGTAGGATTCTGTCCAGAGGGGCCTGCCTGTAAATTCATGCAGTGAGTATGCTCCAGGCCTGCCCTGCAGCCTTGTTTGTTTCCCTTGTGATCTGCTACATGTCAAATGAGGGTGCTCCCGTGCTTCCCAATGGTTTGGAGATTTGCCGGTGTTCAGTTGGGCCAAATTTTTACCGATTTGAGGATTGAGAAAGTATTTACAAGAGCATTTAGTGACAGGACAAGGGGGAATGATTTCAGACTGAAAGTGAGTAGGTTTAGATTAGACATTAGAAAAAAATTCTTCCCTGTGGAGGTGGGGAGGCCCTGGCACAGGTTGCCCAGAGAAGCTGTGCCTGCCTCATCCCTGAAAGTGTCCAAGGCCAGGCTGAATGGCGCTTAGGGGAGCCTGGTGTAGAGGAAGCTGTCCCTGCTTATGGCAGGGGGTTGAACTGTATGAGCTTTGAGATCCCTTCCAACCCAAACCATTCTATGATATGGGCCAGGGCCTCTCCAGGGAGCTCCCAGTAAGACTGGCATGGTGATTAGATGCCATCAGTGCAGTGGAATCACATGGATTTATATTCCAGAAAGCAGAGGGATATGCTATACACATGCAAAGAGAAATGGGGAGGTCTGTTTCCTGTGAGCCAGATTTAACTGGCTGAATGTTTTGTTGTTTGGAGTTACTTGACTGAGCTGATGACAAAATGCTGGCATATGATTTGAGAATCAATTTTCTTGTTTCCTTCTAAACCAGCCCTCGGTTTGAACTGCCAATGGGAACCACAGAGCAACCACCACTGCCTCAGCCAACACAAACACAGCAAAAGGTACCCAGATCCCCTGCCTCCCCACACAGCCACCCTCAAACCTCTCCCACAGTGCTTTAAAATAGAATTGATTGTCTAGTGGTCAAAACTGGGCACTCAGGCTCTTGAGTCTGGACAAGAGAATTAAGCAGTGAGCAACCCTGAGTGCCATTATAGTGGTGAAAGCCCCACAATTGTTCCAACTTCACATGGAGATCATGTCACAGAACACTCCCACGCTACACAGAAGCACATCATATGTGGTTGTGCTGCAGTCTGCCAGGTTTTGTAATCAGGTTGACATCCCTCTGTGATGGCAATGATATTTTAGCAGCCTAAACCTACTCTTCAAATCTGCTTTCCAGAGAAAAACAGGATCACTGGGCTTTGTAAGGCTCAGTGCTTGATTTCTTCTCTCTGGTGCTCCAGCTGGCAGAGCACCCACACACAGATTTGGAAGAAAATTGATCATTTGACATATGGGGTGCTCTTTTACCTTCTTAACAAAACAACAGCCACAAAGATCTTTATTCTGGATGCACTTAACGAGTCAGAACTCTTCTCCTACCCAACAGAGGACACCCCAAGTCATTGGAGTCATGCAGTCTCAAAATAACAACAGTGGGAACAGAGGACCCCGGCCGTTGGAGCAGGTCACCTGCTACAAGGTAATGCAGAGGGGAGGGCTAAGGAGGGAAAGGCTTTTTCACAGTGTAGAGGGGTTCATGAATTCTGAGCTTTGCTCAGTAGACATTGTGTGGTGCCTGGATACAGCTGTGGGAATTGGCCGTGAGTTCTGACGTCACTGCCTTGCTAGTCCTGGAGTTGCTGTGACAATGACAAATTCTGTAGGACTCTGCTGTCTGCTAATGAACAGGAAACCCTGCCCCAAAGACTGGAAGGAGACTGTCAAGCTGCATATTTCAAAAATAAGAGTAATTTTTTTGTCTCATAAGCTAATTTGCTTATACTGGTGGGTGTAGATTATTCTCCCCTGTTAGCCTGGAAGGTCCTTGAAAGTAACAGAAATTAGGTTTGCAAAGCCTGCTCAGTATTTGAGTTGTAAATGCACCCTGTGGTGTCAAACCAAGGAATGAGTTGTTCACCTTGGTTGCTCATTGAGGAGCACCAGGAAAATTCAGACACCATCAACTTTCCATCTCTGTATTTTTCCACAAAAGCCCCTATCACTAGAAAAGGACAAAATCTTCCTGTCCCATTAGCCCTGACAGTTACAACATTTTACATGTTAGCTCTGAGCCTTGTGCTTGTTTGGGTGAAAATTGCTGTGATTGGACATTGGGGATATTAAATAGCTGAATCCATTCCACTGAAAACCTTTAATAGCTGCCTGTTATTTTATCTGCAAGTAAATTACAGATCTGGAGAAGGCTGTTGCACCAGATACTGGCATTTCTCTGTGTTTGAGTAGTTTTAAGATGCAAAGTCATGAATCTGTGACTTTCTCAAGTTCAGAGGTGCTTTTCTGTGTTTAATTCAGGATAGCTGACCAGGAGACTCCCCATGGATATGGTGCCTATCAGATGGAGTAGTCCTAGAAGCCTCAAATGTTGAAATCCTCCTTGTGTGCTGAGTGTTCTCTCCTTTGAAATGCCTTAGAATAACATGGCATCAGGTTACTCCCAGCATAGAAGCAGCTTTTGCTCCAAGAAGTGGTAGCAGCCCATAAATCCTGTCCCTCCTGACACCCTGTTCCACTTCACCTGCTAAATGCTGCATCTTCCATGTGTGGAAAAGCTTCCAAATGGCAGCAGTTGCTGGGTGCCTTAATGAAGGTGGCTAGAAGGAAAAAGCTGGAACTCTGCAATAATTCCTGTCTCTTTCTCTTTCAGTGTGGTGAAAAAGGTCATTATGCCAACAGATGCACCAAAGGACACTTGGCCTTTCTCAGTGGACAGTGAAGGTGCAGCAGGAAGGTGCAAGGGAGCTGTTACCACTGAGGAAAGGTTTCTGCCTAGCACAATGTCTGGAGCTATTAATCAGGTTGTTTTTTTAATGCCATTACTGAAAGAACTGGTCAGAGGCTGGCTGCTGCTAAGCAACATTTTTGTAATTGTCCCCAACTTTTTTAAGTTTTAACCTTTTTAAAATCGATTTTGGCCTCCGCCTGTTTTCATTGAGCCCTGATGAAAGGTAGATCTAAAAGCCTGTAGATAAACCAAGCCCTT
This sequence comes from Corvus brachyrhynchos, assembly GCF_000691975.1. Lineage (NCBI taxonomy): Eukaryota > Metazoa > Chordata > Aves > Passeriformes > Corvidae > Corvus > Corvus brachyrhynchos. The sequence goes on along the minus strand of NW_008238321.1, from coordinate 7,238,981 downwards.
ACTGGTGCAGCACTCCATGTAAACACATCTTAGGCCAGTGTTTCTCTAAAGTATTTTCCTTCTGCTACTTCTCTTTGGAGAATCTGCAGCATTTCAGCCCTGCTTGTGGAAGCAGGAAGACTGACTGGGAAAACTTAACACTTACAATGCCTTCTCCTCAGTGAGGAAGCAGGGATTCTGCTGTCCTGTAGCTTTTCAAAAGCAAAGTCCTGTTTCCAGGTCAGCCTGGTGAGCTTGTCCTGGTGGCTGACATAACCCCTCACGTACATCAGGCAGTAAAACCCATGTCCACTTGCTTTGTTTCTGTGCTTCTTGCTGTACTGAAGGTTAGAAATCAGTCTTCTGGGAGAGAACGGATCAAGGGGAGAATAAATTGGCATCTCTCTGGTTAGCCAGACAATAAGGAACAATAATTATAGGAAAGCTGCATCTGTGCTCAGTTCCCACTTGCAGAAAGGAGGGAAATGAGCATGTCTTGGAGTAGGAATAGAAGAGCCTTGTCTCAGCCCCCATCATCCAGCTCACACTGAGCAGGTATTCCCACACTGTGGAGACCAGGAAGTGGACCTGTATATTCTTATGGAACATTGCTTTTAAAAGTGTTGGTAGAGATTCCTTCTGAGAGCAGTTTTTGTTTTCAACCCAAACCCCATTTATTTTGAGATGACTATTTCAAAAGGGCCAATGACAAAATGTGAATTAAAAGAAAAAAATTGCCCACAATGTGAGCCTTATTGATTCTACCCCATCTCTTCATTTGCTGCCTGCCTTTATACTTTGTTTTTATTGAAATGTACTGATGGCAAAAGCTGGCTGTGAATTTACTTTTCTTGAAGAACAAGGTAATGTGGCTGGATTAAGAGAAGTGACCAGAGCCTGTGTTGGTGTCAATGACTGCAGTTATTTCACTGTGGAAGTTTCAAGTCTGTAGTCACAGACCATCACTTTCATGACACTTTGTGCCCCCCTCAGACTGAGCTGTGTGATCTGTGTGCAACTGGGCATGTGGGAAGGGAACTAAAACACTCCAGTGTCTCACCACCTTCCCCACTGAGTTCAGTTTTTGGGCTTCAGTACCAGTTTTCCAACACTGAAAGCCTTCCTGTAAACACTGAAGCTCTTGGGAGGTTTGTGTCCTTCAGGAAGTGTTTTTCACTCTCTGTGCTGTTCAGACAAGGATGGTTCAGGTCAGCCCTCCAGTGCCCAGCTCCAGGTGCTGGTGTGACATCGGGGTGTGAGGAAGCTCAGAGCTGGGGCCAAACCCACAGATGCTCCTTTAAGCTGCATTTAAGTCAAGAAGAAAGTTTTCCTTTGGTTTATTTTGATGGATTTGAAGTCTGAAGCTCATTCCCTCCTAGCTTTGGCAATGAAAGGAGGTAGAGTTTTGGTGGAAATTTTGGGTTATCTGAGGCAGTGACAGAAGGAGAGTGCAGATCTGTCTCACCTCAGACAGTGCTCTGCAATGGTGGAAAACTGCCCCAATACCTTCAGGCCCTGGTGACAGCCTGAGAACCAGAAACACCAACAGGCCCAAAGCTCAGAAATTCTTTCAAATCAAAACACATCCTCTCAGCCCCTTGTCCAGCCTGCCCATAATGGCCAGGAAGCAATCCAATGCTTTTATTTTTATCAAACTAATCAGTTGCAACAGTTCCCCCAGTTCATAATACAACCCAAGGAGCAGCTGCTTTCCCTGTGAACTTACCCTGAGGGGTGAAACTCTCAGAAGACAAATTTATTTGCACAGTACAATTAACAATTCAATTAGGAGAGTGTCAGCTCAGGAAATGTAAAGTGTGTGCACTTTATTATTGGTCACAAGAGTACAGATTTAATATCTATAGTTCTAATGTCTTCTGTCAGGCCAGCTGTGCCAGGAGCTGCACCTCCACCTTCTGATGGTGTTTCAGTGGTACTTCCTCCTGCGGTCATGCTCTGCAGCAAAGCACAGCAAGTTAATTCTGCTGAACTCAAAAGAAAAAAACCCCACCACACCTGAAATTAGAGGCAAGACAGCACTCTAATAAAAAAAACCCCTGAGCATGTATTTTCTACGTGCTGTCAGGTCAGACAGGCACCAAGGTCTAAACTTTCTTCATTACCAAGAAAAGACTCAGTAAGCATCAAGTTTTCTATGGTTACAAGAAGTTTGTTTGCCAACAATCTTGCATTTTATTTCTAAAAGCAGCAGCAGGTAATTGCTTCTATTCCCCAGGCAACCTTCCAAGGTCCCCTGCACACACTCAGCCATGGTTTTTACTTACTCACGTGACTGTAGCTCCACACGTAGCTGAGGACAACATACCCAGCCAGCAGCATGGAGATACCCCCGATGCCCCCCTTCCTCACATTGATGTATTTGTTGTAGTATCTGTTGTAACCTGTGGAGGAGGAAAGTGTTCAGAGCAGCCAGATGAGCTGTGTGTTACCCTGTGTGAGAAAGAAGCAGCCTGGATTCACAGAACTTCAGGAAATTGTTTCTTATGAAACATCTGAAGGTCTCAGAAGCAAATCTGAGAGGAGGGAACCTGTGTGTTAGTTGAGCAAGGTGATCTCAAGTTAACAGCTCTAAGCCTTAAAAAAAAAAAAATAAAAGGGAAAAAAACCCATTTTCCCCTAAGTATTATTGTGACTTTCATGAGCTCAAGCTGCTTTGGAACTATGTAAGTCTTCCATATATTACAAACATACACATGTGTATTATCAAATGCAGACAGTTGCATTTGACATTGTGTTTAAATATACCTGAATGAGATCTCTGCCTATAGCAAAGGACAGTGGTCCCAAGTGATCCATAAGAGCCCTGTTTCCTTTTTTACCATCTGTAGGGATCAACTGCTTTTAAACTATTTTTTATTTACTTGTGATCTTGGGAAACCCCGAGATTTTCAGCCAATGGGTTCAGGACTAAGGGCACCCCATTTCTCCTTTGTACAAGAAAAAAATACTGAGAACAAACATCAGCTGGATAAAACCCACACGAGAAATAAGTTTACAGATGCAAAAACGAGATGTTACAACAGAAACTGCTCTGGGAAGGCAAAACTCGTCATGGAGCAGCCCCTGCGCTGCCAGACGCCCCCACCCCCCGGCAACATCCACTGCGGCAGCCAGGGGCTCTTGTGTGCTGCTCTCCCTGCCTCCGTCAGGAGAACGGATCCAGGGCCCCGCACCTTCCGGGCCTCCCCCGCAGCCTCCTCACCTCTTTGCACAGCGCCCATAATGCCGCCGGGGGTGAAGTCCCTCATGGCCAGCCAGCTGCCCAGCTGGCCCAGCTTCACGTCCATCAGCTTGGTGTCCTTAAGGAGAACTGCGGCAGGGAGAGGGAGAGAAGCCGGTCAGCACGGCGCTGAGGGAGGGAGGAGGGCACCACGGTCACCTTGATCTCTCCGCACTCACCCGGCGGCTGCGCCATCTTGATGTGCCCGGAAGGAACGGGCCGCAGGGGCTCATGGGAGGAGGGAAGGGCGGGTACCCGGATGGCGGGTGGGGCGGGGCCAGCGCCATGTTGGGTGTGTCACGACGCCATGTTGGGTGTGTCACGCCCCCCTCAGGAGGGACCGTGGGCGCCCCGGTGTCGCCTTGAGCCCATCCAGCCCGTCCTAGTGACGGGACAAGGAGTAATGGGTACACATTGGAAGCAGGGGAAATTTCGGTTAGATATACAGAAAAAATTTCTCCCTGTGAGGGTGGTGAGGCCCTGGCACAGGCTGCCCAGAGAAGCTGTGGCTGCCCCATCCCTGGAAGTGTCCAAGGCCAGGCTGTACAGGGCTTGGAGCAACCTGGGATGGTGGAAGGTGTCCCTGCCCATGGCAGGACATGGAATGAGATGATCTTTAAGGTCCTTCAATCCCTTAACAGTCCATGATTCTGTGATCTCCTCTCTGGGGGCTGCACACGCTGCCCCGGATGCCACAGGTGCTGCCAGCCTGGGAGGGAACTGGGGCACCTGAGGGATTTGTCCTTCATTTCTAGTCCAGCAGGTCCCTTCAGCAGCTGGGCCCCTCCTCAAGGGATGGTAAACAACTCCTGAGCACGTCCTTCAATCCCCCAGGGCAGCGCCTCGCACCGTCCCACGTTATGGGGTGTCAGGTGCCCTCCTCGCAGTGCTTCAGATTGTGAGAAAATATAGAAAAATTCACAAGTTGTCATCAGCATCTTCACACGTCTCTATCAGCAATCTTGCTGATGTCCCACAAATGAACCTTTTCCAGTGTGTTCTTAAGTTGCAACTCTAACATGGTAAATATGCGCTCACAGACAGTATATACTGCAACATACATTTAAATTATTGTCATTTATTGTACTGTAAGAGGTCCCTTTTCCATGCCCACTGAGGGCTTTTCCCTGTGGGAATATGATGTGTTCTACTACAGCTCCTCTGGAAGGGTGTCAAAGGCAAAAGGAGAGGCTGGGTTGGGGTATGTAAATAAACCCACATAACCAGAGTGGTGGAGCAGTTAATGTGCAGATAAAGACAAATTTTGCCTTCCTGTAACAGGAATCACAGAATATCCAGAGTTGGAAGAGACCCACAGGGATCATCCAGTCCAGCTCCCGGCTCTGCACAGACACCCCAACAATCCCACCCTGTGCCTGAGGGTGTTGTCCAAACGCTCCTGGAGCTCTGGCAGCCTTGGGGCCGTGACCATTCCCTGGGGAGCCTGGGCAGTGCCTGACCACCCTCTGGGGGAAGAACCTTTCCCTGATATCCCACCTAACCCTCACCTGACCCAAGTCCAGCTGTTCCTTTGGGTCCTGTCCCTGCTCACGAGCAGAGATTGGAGCTGCCCATGTGCTGCCACTCGCGAGGAGCTGCAGCCCCGATGAGTCTCCCCTCAGGCTCCTCCAGCAGAACAAACCAAGTGACCTCAACCACTTCTTGTTTGGCTTCTCCCCTAGACCTTTCCCCATTTTCATAGCCCTCCTTTTGATTGCTTTATATCTTGTATTGTGGTGCCCAAAACTGCACCCAGAACTTGAGGTGAGACTGCACCAACTCACAGTAGAACGGGAAAGGGTCACCCAGATTTATTTCCTGTTCTCCAGAGCCCTTCTGGGGCGCTCAGGCCCACCCTGAGCACACCTGCAGCCCTGGGTGGTGGCACCAGGTGGGACTCCAGCAGGTGTCACTCGCAGGCAGCGGCTGCGGCTGATGGTCCCCGTGTAGTGACCTCTAGAGGCTTCAAATCCTCTCGTGCAGGTTCATAGCAGTGTCAGGGTTTGTTGTTGTTTATTGTGCTGAAGCTGAAAAGCAAAATGCTGCAGAGGTAAACAGGGAGCAGCCGTTCCCCCGCTGCTCCTGACAGGTCAAATAGCACCCCGGGATTCCTGGATATGAAAGCTCCATCCCACAGAGGACTGGTAGAGGGGATCAGAGATGCAAACTAAATTAAGGATGCTGAAAGGAGCCCATAGGGCTCCTACATAAACACTAATCTCTGCAGCTTTTATTTCTCCTAGGTTGCAGAGTCTTATTCCACACTCCTCCCTCCTGCCACTGCAGAATTCTTGAAATCTGCAGGGTTGTGTTACCTGGTATTAAATGAGGTGAGGGACCTGTGCTGTCGCAAGATATATGGAACTGTGTCACACATCAGAGGCTGATCCCCGTGTCTAGCTTCACCCTCTATTTTACCAAAATTAATTTATTTACATTGAATAGTTCTATAACATAACAAAACAATGAAAAAAAAAAGCAGAATTAATACATTGCTGCCTGATTTTTAAAGTTTTTTTTTTCCTCATTAACAAAAAGTAAGATTAGGAAAATACAGTGTGTCTGATCACCTGAAGAAAGGATTCCAAATTTAGACCCTGTTAAATGAGTTTTAAATCCTCTTATTAAATTATCCTTTATTTTATTATTGGACTTTACCGGTAACTGTCATTTTATGGCTGAAGTGTCCCCTGATGAACTACTATGTGCCCTTTTTACAGTACTTGCAGAAAATCATGTTCCAAACTTGCTTCCCTCGTTCTTGCAAGGCAACCTATTGTTTTAAATAGGATTACTCATGCAAGGCAGATTAATTCACCTACAGGAAGAAAGCCAGTGGCGGGGGCCTCGTTTTAAGGAGTTCCCTGCAGAGCAGAAGAGTACATAAAGCTGCTCAAACTGCTTATAGCAAGATCTGGAGAAATTTGGATTGTTAGGGTAAGAATGGAAATCCTTAATGAGGATCTTTCTGCAATGCAATTAGAGGGAGCAGTGACTCAAGCCTTGGCCTGAACTGCCCATGCTGGCAGGCTGAGAGGAACAGGGCTGTTCTCTTTATGCCACCTTAACCTGACCCAGCAGGAAGAGTGAAATGGTACAGATGTGCAGGAGGTTTTGCTGCACATTTCCTTCCTTTGACCTGTGCTGCTGTCCAAAACTCAGGGTCTTGTTGGTTGATCCAGATGGGAGGAGGAATGACAAAGAAAGATGTTTCTGATGTATTTCTGTTTGCTTTCAAGAATTCTCGCAGCCCTTCTTTCCTGACCAGAGAAGAACTCACACACTGAGAACCAGTTGCCTTGCTTAGAGCTCCAGACCTGCTCCAGGCAGCAATGTGACCCCAAATCTTTGTATTCATTCCAGGTCTTATATCAATGATTGTTCAGGGTCTTTGAAGTTTCCGTTCTCTGCTTGTTTCCATACTCTGTCTTTCTGTCTCTTCCTCCACCTGAGCCATAGCATCCACACATAACCTTCTTTCCTTTTAGTATCCTACTCCAAACTGTCCTCCCAGAGCCTTCAGGTTCTTGAGCAATCTTGTATTGTGGGTGGAAATAGACTTAATGTCTCCTTCAGCTACCCTAAATAAAGGAATGCAGTTAAACCTACCAATTTCAAGAAGGTTTAACCCAACCTCTAAAAATAAAAGCCTAATGGAGTGTTGCCCTGAGGTTTTCATCTTAGTGAAGACCTCTCTAGAAAATGCTGTGAAGTTTGTAAGTAATGGCATAGAAATAATAGAAGTAGAAATAGAAATAAGTTCAAAAAACACAGAGTGTTTTGCAAAAGACATCAATGGATACAAAAGAGATTTCCTTTCTCCACTAACAAGGGTAACACATAATGTTGCAGCTTTCAGTCCAAAGATTCAGTTGTGGCCCGAAAAGTTAAGTCACACTTCATTTGAGTTGCTGAAAAGGAGAAGTAAAAAGCAGAACAGCCTCCCTCAGAGGTTGGGATCATTTTTCCTGTTCCATGTGCCACCCTTTGAAGACTCAGGGTCTCCCCTAGGTGGTCAGTGGTCCTGTAGGAATATACAGACACAGTGTCTGTAGCTCTGTGAGGTAGCACAGAGTGGCCTTCAAGAAGGTCAAGAAACGAGGATTCACCTAAATGATCCCATGCCCACTGAAAGAGATGACGAAGCACCCAGTGCTTTTAATAAAGGACCAGACCTTCAGTGGTTTGTAGACCAGATACAGTTCTGAAACATGTGGTTTGGCACAGGATGCCTCTTGGCTCCAAAGCACTCATTTCAATCTGATGAATTCCTACCAGCACAGGTTCAGGAGCTGCAGCCATCAAGGAGAAGGAGAAATCAGGGGCTACCAGCACTTGCAGAAGCTCAACAGAGAGATGCACGTTCTATCAGCCAGTAATTTGGAGAAAAGCTATGGCCCCAGGCTGCTTCATCCAGTCAGTTATTTTTTTAATTGTATGAACAGTTTGGTGTGGTGAGAGCAGAGCAGCTGCTGAGGTCTCAGCCTCATTCATCTAAAATTGTGCTTGCAGTGGAAACCAGACTCCAGCGTTGAAGAGGATAAGAAAAGAGTGTGGAGTCTGAAATCTCTTCCGTGGCCAGACTTCCTCGGGAAAATGGTGAATTGCCTTGCAGAGATAATAATACCTAGGGATTGACATGGCAAAAGCAGTTGAGAGAATGAACCTGTGATTGCAAGCAGATTGCTTGTTCTGTGTTATTACAGAGCCATTTTCCTTCATCAACCTCAAAACACTTTGCAGAGGAGATCACTTACCAATGATTAATAGTTTAGCATGTACATAGTTCTTTTCTCCTTCACAGCACTTGAGTGTTGATGCATCTTCATGCGTCTCTGATAAAATGTGTACATTAATGTCATTATTATCTTTTCAAGTGGTGAAATTTGAGCCCTGGGTTTAGGACTGGGGAGGGGGAATTCCTCCCTCCTCCTTTGGTCCGATCTTGCTGGCCTTTGCTTGTATCTGGTGTCAGTTGCAAAAGTACCTTATTTTATTATTCTTTGATCAGCCCGGTGGTTAGCTAAATATATACCTGTGGGGAGATAATTACATGCTATCAGTAGTAAAATGTACTAAAATAATGTACGTTAATTAAAACACTTGCAAAACCAAAGCAGGAATTTTCACAGAGATAAATCTGCTGCAGCAACAGCTGTATCTGAGGCTGCTTCCCAGAGACAAACATGAAAATAAAACCATGGACCAGTAAAACCCAGTTTCTTCATGCTAAAAAGAGGAAAGACATGTACCCAGTGGGAATGGCACGGTGGTATCAGTCCAGAAGGGCAGGGTGATCTGCCTTCATTAGTGGGGGAAGATTGGTGTGAAGAATCCCATCTATCCATGTGTCTGTTTGCCCAAGTGTCAGTGGCCCAGCAGGAGGGATGTACAAATGGGCTTCATATTATCAGGGGAGGATTTGGAGACGAATTAAATGATGTGACAGAGGCTTAAAAAACATCACCTTGTTACCATCTTCAAATTCACTGCCAGTTCTTCCAGCACAATCCTTGTATTTCTCCTCTCTTCCCACATTTATGGCTGATGAAAATAAATGTGGAAATTGTCTCTCTAACCTTCCCAGCTGAAGCAGCCGATGGCTGTTCTTCCTTTCCTACTTTGTTTCTTGGAAGAAGCTTAGTTGCTGACATTGAACCTTACTCAGACCAAAGGCACTGGTGGCTTTGGGACATTACTACCTCCACAGTCCTGTGGCACCTGTTGATGTTGTTTCCTGCAGATCCCAGACCACAGCCAGTCTCAACTCAGCACATCTTCCCATTGAGAACTGGAAGGGCTTGTATCCCAGGCTTTCTCTTCCCAAAAGCTGCAGTCACTTCACCTGTGACAGCAAGGAGATGTGAGGCTGAAGCAAATGTTAAGGAGCCAAGAAGCACAGCTGTGCCACTGAGACCTCAGGTTTGTACCAGTGGGTGAGCTGAGTGTCTTCTTGGAAGACACAAAGGAATCAGAAAGTTTGTGGGGCTGCAGTGGGAGAGTCACAGCTCAAGCCAGTTGTGTCTCACCACATGTAGCCCAGGCCTTCCTACTTGCACATATGGAGAGTTAGATCAAGGATCTTTCTCTAATTCATACGTGCAGTTGCCATTGGATTCACGGCTGTGTTGATCACTTGGTGAATGAGTTGGTGCTGCTCCATCTATCCCCCCTTTTCTTAGTGCTCTATGGATGCACATGTGTTTGTTTGCATCATTCTCTCCTGGCACATATCCCCGTGGTTTTGTTGTTGTACGTCCTCACAAAAGCGATCCTTTGCACTCCCTCCCCAACCTGCACCAGATCAAATTCTAGCTTTTTCCTAGGCAGTGAAAGTGGCATAACTGATCTAATCAGGCTTGCCCCATGGCCATGTTATCCTATATGCTCCTAAAGCCAGGGTGAGAGGGAGATTCCTCTCTAAAGATCAGCGAAGTGTCGGGTGGGATTTCAGCCATGAGACTCTGACATACAAGCAGGGCACATGGGCACCCCTGTTCCCTCTGTTTCACAGTGCGGACTGGGAGGGATCACAGGGGACCAGGACAGGGGAGCCAAGCAGCAGCAGGAAGCATTTAAATGTATTTCATTTCAGGGTGACCTTTAACAGGTGTGGATTTACTGATGGGGAGGGGAGAGGGAAGTAAGCGAGGGATTAAAGGGACTTTACCCTCCCTCCACTTTAAGCACCAGCTTGCACAACATTCCAGGACTGTGAGATGCAATTTGTGGCTGTGTGGCTTTATATCTTCTGCCTCCTGGGTGCTGGGCAGGTTGTGGCTGCCCCTGGGCTTTAGTA
>NW_008238321.1:7218440-7228858 GCF_000691975.1 Corvus brachyrhynchos | reverse complement strand
TGGCAGGTGCCTCAGATATAAACCTGGGAAGCAGGGTGGGGGGGGGAAAATCCCCCTCTTCTCTGCAAGAATTGGCATTTAACCTTTAGTGGAAGTGCACAGTTCAGGCAAACACAAGGTGTGTGATATATTCCCTGGGTGACTTTGCCTGGAGATGTTCTCTTCTTGATCCACTGCTGCTGTGTGCTGTTGAAAAGCTGCTTTCCTCTAACCCAGTGCCTGCTGCAGTTCAGTGATGGATTAAAGCAACTCTCCATTTTCCTTATCCCTCTCCGGGGGGAGTTGTAAAGTTTAATTAATTACATTTTGTAAAACATTATGAGATTCGTGGATGATAAATGCTACACAAATGTAGAGTATTTTTTAATGAGCACTGTATGACGGCTGCAACAAAACGCTTGTTTAATCAAACTGATCTGAGCTGCAAAAAAAATCCTCACCCTGCTGCTATCAAACAGGAATCAAGTACTCTGCCTTTCATGGGCTATTGGTTTTGAGGATCCCAAGGCATTTTTCAAAACTTTAGCAAAATAAAAAGGCAAGGAGTGTATTTGTGTCTATGTATTTTATAGATCTTTCCCTTTATGTGTGCAGTTTAGATTATGTAACAAACCACTTGGCAACAGGGAAGGGAAAGATCAGTTAATGGTGTGGCTGGATGTCATGGCTGTGTGACAGGGTGTGTGTACCTGCCTCAGTTTTACCTGGCCACATCAGGCATCACACTTCTGGCACTGTATATTTTGTGGTTTAGATGTTTTCCAGTTTTAGTCAAGTGAAATCATCCAGGCTGCAGCACCTTCCTAAGCAAACGAGGATAAGATGAAGCCTGGGGATGTTGGTCTTCGTTGCACGCTGCAATGTAAATCTACCCAGAGAGCTAGAGGTAGTTTCCATACTGGAAACTGGAGCCTGGTGTAAGGGCAAGCAGGATGCTATTTCTTTTTCTGGAACTCAGTCAGGAAAAGAAAGAGTAATTTCTCAGGCTAAAGGACCAGTCTTGGGCTACTCAGTGGGTAGAGCTTCAGCCATACACTTCTTGCAGAAAGTGCCTTCTGCTGTTACTGGAATGCTGAAGCGTCAGATCACCAGTGAACAGAGGATATATGACTTGATGCAGCACTTAGAGCAGAGCCTGGAAGGAGCAATCTAAGATTTCCATCCTGTGATGACACAGCCCAGTCCCACAGCCTTTGGGATCCAAGAATGCTCCCAGCAGAGGTTATTATGGCTTGTGGCACTGGTGTTGCGGGACTGAAGTGATGGCAGCAGCCAGGTCCTCTGTACTTCATACCCAGTTTCCTTAAAGATGCTGTTTTCCAAAATTTGCCTTTTCTGGACCTTTTATAATCTCTGCTGCTTTTGGCCAGATGGATTTTCCCTTAAGGGGAGAAGAACAGGAGGAGAATGGCCTTGATAGAGATATTGTCTGGCTGTGCTGGGAAGGAAAACGAAGACAGAAGAAATGAGCTGTTGAACCCATGGTGTTATGAGAGGGATGAGTGAGATATTTTAGGGAATAACCAACCAATCGGCCAATCTCACAAGCAATTTGTCTTTCCTCATTAAAAGGCAACACCATAGTGGGAGAAATGTAGAGCCATTCTTCAGAAGATTTATTGCCCTGTAGCATCTGCTCGAGAAAACTCTAAGTGCTGAGTAGAGCAGGAAATTGGAAGTAGATTGCGCAACCTGCAGTTCCACAAAGTTGTTGGATCTTCTGTGGAAAGAAAGTGCTGGGATTTCAGAGCTGGCTCTAGCTTGTAAGGCTTGCTCAGTCCTGGGAGAGAAACCAGTGTAGGTTTGGTTAGAGCTGATGGAGGCTTTCTTATTTACTGGTCTAGCTAATAAGAGCATCCCGAAGTGCTGCTTTAGCTGGAACAGATGGAAATACTTCCCAGTGCTGTGATGGATCTAAATGTGCCTATGATTAGTGAACCAAATACATTGATAGGAGCTACTGGAGTTCACTGGACCTCTGACAAGAGAGGGGTGCCTGTGTTCCCTGCTGTGAACATATCTCTTTACAGCGCTCTGTATGTACAGCATTTTCTCAGAAACCAGCCTCAGGGACAATTATACATTAATAGCTACTTCTTTCAGAAGCAGCCAGCCCTGCTCCTGAGAAACAGCTATTTTCAGGCAGTCTTGTTCCTGTGGAACTGCTATTTTTAGTGAGTTCTATTTCTGAGGCCAAAAAAAGAAGAAGAAGCCATTTCTGTATCCCTCCACCATGGCCCAGACCCACTGGCTGTGGTTGACTTGCATTTTGCAATAAACATTTCCTCTTTACATCTCAGTAGCCTGAAGAAAGTGGTTCTCCAGCCATTACAGAAAGCAGCAATCTGAGCTGGGGATAATTATACAGGAAGGGCTTGTGGGAGGCAAAGCTGTGCTCACATACTATAGATTCCATTAGAAGGAGTAGGGAGATGTAATGGGGCTCTCCTGGGAGATGCAGGACTTTTAGATACCTAATTTGGAAGTCCGTTCTGGTATCCATTTTCAACATCCCAAGAGTAATGATTAACTGTACTCCAGGTTTCTCTGAATCAGTTTGTAGCTGTAGTAAATATGGGCTGAACATGATAACGTCACTGGTGCTCTGGGTAAATGACCTGAGGCAAGAGGAGCTCAGGGTCTGTGGCCGTTAACTCACTGTGCACCCTCATCTGGCAGCAACTGCGACTCAGGAATCTGCCATGAAGATAAAAGAGGCTCCGTCAGAGCTGAGGAATGTGGCATTTTGCAATATAAGTATCTCATATGCTGAAGGCCCCATAAATGCACCTCAGCAGTGTGTTGTGTTCTCATTCCTGCAGCATCTCAACAGCCGGGACCCGGAGATCTTCCGTATGTTTTTGTGGCCGTGGCCTTTCAAGGGGCATTTGGTAGATGCAACCACATGAAAATTCCAGTAATACCTTTGTGTTATTCGTGGGTTTAATGCAAACGCTTCACACAAGGGTGAAGTGAGTCTCACCATGCTGAATCTGTTCTGAATTTGAGCAGTGCCTGTGCAAAGTTCATCTCAGGTGTGTTGTGATCTCTTCCCTACAGCTGCTTCTGCCTCTGATCAGTGTGTGGCTGAACGTAAAGGTTTAGATTAATTTTGTTGCCCAGAGAAGCTGTGGCTGCCCCATCCCTGGAAGTGTTGAACGCCAGGCTGGATGGGGCTTGGAGAAACCTGGGATAGTGGAAGGTGACCCTGCCCATGGCAGGGGCTGGAACGAGATAAACTTAAGGTCCCTCCCAACCCAAACCATTCCATGATTCTATGAACAGTGACATCAGCAAAGAACATAGACTGGAACCATGGCTTGCAGGATTGTAGGCACTGGTAGATCTCTTCTTGGCAGGGTGTTGCTTTCTGGATTCAGCAGAATCAGCAACTTGAGTCTTTGTACAGGGTCACAGCAGTACTGAAAATACCCCGCCCATCCTTGCTCCAGCACCGTTTGCTGAGGGGCTGCTCTCAGAAGACTCTGGGCTCTGTGTGTGTGGTCTGAAGGTCACTCTTTCTCGGGAAGAGGCTCTTCTTTCCTATCTGAATGAGAAGGGGAGGCTGTTGGCAGTTCAGCCTTGTAAGCAGTTTCCCTTGTCTTTTGTGCAGGCAATACTGATGAACTTGGTCTCTAAGTGAAGATTATTTATCTCGTTTTTAACCCTCTGCAGGAAAGGAACTCAGTTGTGTTTGTCCTGCAAAACCAGACATTCCTCCCGCCCCTCTTTTTATAAAATATTCCTCCTATCCTCCCATCTCCAGGAAAAGTCATTATCTCTGGACTGTTTCTTGAAACCCAATTGCCTTTATATTCTGGTCATAAGCTGAGCATTGTTCAAAGCACGAGTGAATCGTGGCTGCTTTTATCACAATGAGAGCCCATTATTGGCACTTTTCCCTTTTTACTGCTTCACTAGAGAAAGGCAGGCGAAAAATGGGACAGAAATCTAGGAAATGAAGGGTAATTTACAGTTCACAAAGGAGCAGTAAAAATTAATTAGCTGTCTGAGGATCCGTTCCGACCTGGGCCGTGGAGTTTGTGCCAGCTCCTTGCATTGCATAAACTGGCTGTGCTGTGCTAGGCTGCTGAGATCAGGCTTGTGCTGTGAAATTAAGGCTCGTTGCTGAGGTAGAAGTCCTTCAGGGCATGCAAAATGTGTATGCACACCTAATTTGGTGTGCGAAAGAGACATGATGGTGCATACAACTCGGGTCATTACATGCTCAACTGGCTACTTAAGTTGTTCACTATTAGTTGTCACAGTAACTGCTCATGTAAATTACTGATGCAGTTATTCACATAATTTAGCACTGGGCTCCTTTGGAAATCCAGGCCTAATTCCTCCTCTTTTTCCAGGATGATGTCTGCAGAAATGAAACACACTTTACACACCATACCCATATGGTCCAAGTCCAAAAGGGGACAGAGCCCCAGAGGGATCAGAGAAGTGACAAGACACTGTCCCAGCTGGGCTCTGGGCCAGTTTGGTCCTTCTGTGGGATGCAGGAACTGAGCAACTCCAGCATCTTGCCAATCATGTTGCCAGCCCTCCAGTCAAGCCTGAGATCCCCACCTGGAGAAAGAACTTCACAAATCAGAAATGTCCTAATTTGGATCCTTTTTTGGTACATAATTTTCAAAACTGTAATTTCCATTTGAGAACTATTTGTCCTGATCCTGAGCGTCAGCTGAACTCTTTTTTTTTTTTTCCCTGTAGTTTAATTTAGGCAGCAGATGCCATCAGAATGTTAATGCCTTCTTAATTCTCACCTACATGCTTTTATTCTTATTAATTTGTTATCTGGGGCTTTAATATTCTATTTTTTTCCTGCTTTGATCAGTTGAAATAATTTGATGGCAGCATTTCAACAGGGCTTGCACTGGGGAAGTGTGTAATGGTGCATCACCAATGTGTGTTGCTGTGTATCCTGCAGTGTGCTCAGCTGTTGTACTGCCAGAGCAGGAATCATGTGATGGTTTTAGGTGATTATAGATGAGGCCTTACTTATCCCTGCTGTGAACAACTAGAGAGGGAACAAGCTTTAAGGGCAGTTTCCCTGCTTCAGGATTTTGCCCGCTGCAATCAAGGGTTGGCAATCCAGGAGTGTAATCCCTGTGAAAGTGCAACTGAGCTTGCATCCAGCGTGCTTGGACGGCTGCCTGGCCACAGCGGCTGCTTTCAGTCAGCACCCTTAAACCACTGCTATGGGGAGGCCAAGGAGGTGTCCCCACACCATTCCCTGTTCCCAGCTCGGGGACTCAGGGATGGCGTTTCCTGTGTGAGAGCCATGGGGAGTGGGCAAGGATCATTCCCAGCTGGAGGATGGCACCTCCCAGAACCAAGGGGCAGAGAAGTGGAGGTGGGTGGGTTCTTTGGTGCTCTCCAGGCGATGCCAGATCCAACTGCTCAGGAATGTCTCTGTCACTTGGGTGCAGGGAGGGAGCCGGTTTGGCTTCTGAGACAGATTTAGTGAATGTTACCTAGGAAAGGGTGTTCCAATCTGTCTAGAAGTAACAAAAATAAAGTTAAGGAGTGATAGAGAGAATGAACAGTTTTACTAATTTAATCAAAACACTTCTGAAAAGAAGAGGAAGGGAAGTGCCCAAATCCCAGACAGTTTTTCAGTCAGTGTGGTTCCCTCCCTCCTGGCAGCAGAGAGAGGGGAAGCCTCAGCAAACCTTATTGGCTGCTTTGGTGCAGCCTCAATAGGCAAAGAAGCCCTTTTGCCCATTAGAGGTTGGGAATGACCCAAAATTTACCTACAATGGGGTAAATGAGTAAAGGGAGAAGGGAACTATTTGACCCTTTACCTATGACAAAACTCTGCTCTTAAAGCACTCAGACGTGGGTTTGGGGTGGGCAGCAGGAAGGTTCTTTGATCACGACTGAAAGATACAGTGAAGTTTTTCTAGAGAGACTGTTCCCATTGTGAGAGAAAAGACAGAAGAGAAGGAAAGGGATGAGGATGAATCAACATTTAACTGTGTGGCTTCTCAAGCCCAGTTTCTACAGCGTGTTCCCACATGTGCATGCTTAGTGCTCCCAATTGGCTTTTTCACGCCTTAACTCTTCAGTATGTCCTAGCAAACCTAGATCTGTGGGTTTGCAAATACACCTTTTCCTAATGCCACTGCCTCAGTTTTGGGAGAAATGAATAAGGATGTGATTCTGTGTTCTTGTTATTGCTTGTTATTCGGGGAATGAAATATAGAATGATAGAATCGTAGAATGGTTTGGATTGGAAGGTACCTTATTGGAACAGTCATCATGTTCCAGTCCTTGCCATGGGCAGGGACACCTTCCACTAGACCAGGTTGCTCCAAGCCCTGTCCAACCTGATCTTGGACACTTCCAGGGATGGAGCAGCCACAGCTTCTCTGGGCAGCCTGTGCCAAGGCTTCACATATGTCTTGGGTTTTCCCTTTTCTGGGAAAAGCATGGGACCAGGTTCCATTTTATCCCTACAATACCATTTGCAGATACCAGAGGGTCAGACCAAAGATCTCTTTTCACTGAATATTACCTACGACATGAGGGGTGCAGGAAGTTGCCAAAATCACATGGTTGGCTTTTAAAAGGATTTTAAGGAAGTTTTTAAAGGTCATGTTTGTGTTCAAGTGAGCAGTGGCTGCTTTTGCACTCCCAGATATGTGTGAGCAGAGTCCCACTCCAGATGTGCCTTGTATAGACTGTTCTGAATAACTGGCTGCTCTGTGTGGAGCCTTACACTGGATCTGTGCTCCAAGCCAGGCAGATTCCAGCCAGTACCATGTGCTTGGAAGTTCCGATGGAGTTTACTGGAAGTTCACTGGAGCACAGTGACTGCAGACCAGAGCTCGCTCATGTCCAGGCAGCTTGAAGGGTGACTGAAATGGTAACAATCTTGTGAAGGAAAACCTCTACATTCAGACCAAAGGCTGCGTAAGGCAGGCTTGGGTAACAGCTGTATCCAGCAGTTTGGTTGGAAAAATCTGAGCAGGGTGAAACTGTGGCTTTCATTTGGGCAGATGGAGTCCATCTGTTGATGGGATCAGGGATGGGACAGCATCCTCTGGAAAGCTGGGATTAAGATACACAAGCGGTGCATGCAAATTAGGCATCAGATTATGCACATGAGAAGCACAACGATCTTCTGGTATTTTGGTTGGCTTCCAGGTTCGGATTTGGAGTCCTTTATTTCTGGTGCATGAAGGCAGCAGCTGATGTGCTGAGCCTCAAAAGATGCCTCTGCCTGCAATGTCCGGATTCCAGCAGGACCCAAAGAAATGGCAGCACACACCCAGCTCAGGCTGTTCCCCTTCCCTCTGTACTCCTTCCACGGGACAGTGGATCCTTCTGCAAACCATTCCCAGCTTGGATAGAGGTGCCAAAGGACCTTGCGCAGGCTCTGCCCTGCCCATCACCCTGGCCAGGCAGGCCCATTAAGAGGTGACAGCTTTCTGGCTGCTGTGAGGTGCTGCATGACACATTGGGTATTGTGTGTAGGACTTGAAGAGGTCGGTGAGAGCTATCTGAGTCATTCATTACCCGCTGAAGTAGGTGAGTGACCGCTGTTGTCCTTATCCTTTTAGAGAAGGATGCTCAAGCACAAACAGGTCGGGATATTTAGTGAAAGTCCCGAAGGAGGAAGTATCACAGCTCAGAAATAGTGCTTGGTCCCATGCTCAGACAATTATTCTTCACTTGTTTCTCTCTGAAAATCATGTACTAGGCATTAGTGTTATTAAGGCTGGTCAGCTCATGCTGCATAAACACCATAATGTGAATTTAGTCTTTTCTGCTGTTTTTTGGTAGTCCGTGAATCAATCCCGGTTCACCAAACAGCTCCCACTGCGTCTGCATGATGAGCTTCCTCTCTTGGTGTTCTGTGTGCTTGGTTCATTCACATGGGGTTTTTTTTATGATTCTTGTTCAGAGGAACAAGTCTCTTTTTAAGAACAAAGAAACCCTAAGTATTTGCTGCTAGCATTCCCTGGGGCTGCATGGAAGGATTTGTTCTTTAGGCTTCCTGAATGGTTTCTTTGGTTTGCAGGACCTCTCACACCAGCCCTAAACAATGTTGTTATTTGTGTCATTATTGCATCCAGACACTGGCTTGCGCACCAGTGGTGCAGGTGCTGGACAAACACCAAGCAGCTGGGTGGTCCTTGTCCCAAGGAATTTAGGAGATCAAGGTTTGCAATGTGATGCAAGTTGGATCTGTCTTCATCCTTCTGGCTCCAGTGCCTTGTGAGAGGTAAATAGTAGAAAGAACAGAGTGAGAAGGTCTGAGATGTGTGTCTGAGGTAATCCCAGGAAAATGGGGAATAGAGGAATTAATATACATACACTGGAAATATGTATAAATGAGGGATTTGAAGAGACCTTCTGTCTGTTTGGGAACAACTAGAATTCTTGATAAATAAGACTCAGCAATTCATGTGGCAACTAGGGTGGTCCTGATTTTTAACCAATAAAAGAATCAGCCTCTTGATCCCCGGCTTTTCTGCAGTATCTGTTTCTTTTTCTTCATTCTTTTCCCAGCCAAATCCTCCAATATACCCAGTAAAGCCTGTTCCTTTCCCAGCTGGCTGCATCTCAGCAGGCAGAATCTGTGGCCCTCTCCCATTTCAGGCCCGTTTGACCTTGCCTTGTAACCAGATGTTTCACTGGAGAACATACACTTGGGAGAGCCTGGGTTGCACTCAGCTGCCTCGGTCAAGAGGCTGTAAACAAAACCAGCCCAAGAAAAACAAACCTTTTCTAAACTGAGTTGGCCAAGGATGGAGCTGAATCCAGAGATGCAGATGGCCATTAGCATGTTGATGAGGCTGCAGAGAGAAGCTCATCTGCCATCCCTGATCTTCCACCATGGGTTTCACTCAGATAAGGAATTATTTTTTTGGAGATTACAAATATTGTTCCCATGATTTCCAGGAGTTTGGAGATACCTGACACACTGACCCCTTCCAATGCCACCAAAGGTGCTTTGTACTGTCTGCAGCTGTCCATTCATTTGAGTGAGCTTTTGGCCAAGAGTATTTAGAAAGTGGTGGCTTGGTGGTCTGAAAGTCTCAGAAGAAGGACTCACAAGAACACCATAGCAAAATGAGGCATTTGGGACATCCTTTCTTCTGAGAGGCATGTTGGGATTATTTCCCTGGCTTTTTCAGACAGGTTCTCTGCAGAAATGGTTCTGTCTTCCTCACTTGATCAGGAGAAGATGTGAGGAATGTATTCAGGGGTTAAAGCTACAGCAGGAGTTTAGATTGTCAGAATGTCTTCTTTGGATTTGGGAAGTGGCCAACCCTTGGAGCTCCCATTTTGCACAAGATACAGTGGGATGCTCATTAGCTGAGGTGTGGGGAGACCTTCACTTGCAAAGGTGAACACCATGGGGTCCCCTCATCCTGTAGTGAGATGCAGTTTGGTTTGGACCTGGTGTTCAGATCTGAGAAGGCCTTTTTCCACTTGAGTTGTGTTTGGCCAGGTTAGAGAATGGAGGCAAGATTTGCCCCATCGTCTCTGAATGGAATCTGTTCCTGATCCATAGCCATTCTCCAGTGAAAGGGTGTATTAAGCCGAGTTGATATCTCTGGGAGAGGGATTGCTTGGCACATGGATCCCCGCTGTACCAGAGGATGGATGCCTGTGACTGAGCACTGTACACACAGAATTCTGTTGATATCCACATCAATGAATTCTCCTCCACAAGGGTCAGGCTTGCCTGTCCCCAAACATATGCTACGACTCAGCAGACATCCACCACTGTGTTATTTATCCAATATTCAGTATTTTTTCAGAGGAAAATTTGCCATCTCCTTCGCCTGTTTGTGTACTACTCCACTTTCTACAGCCAAGTACCAGCTTGCTGTAGGAAATATCGAGGTTATGTGGCTACAACCCATGGACAGTTTCTCCTCTGGTCCATCTCTGGCCCCATAAATCATTTTTAATAACCAGAGTGCTCTTAATGCACTTCTAAAGTGGGCTAGATCTGTTTAACCTAATCTGAGTATTAAAGCTGGTCACAGTGATATCTGAGCACCTGTGACTTCCTCAGACCAGCTAGAATTCAGGACTGAGAAGCCAGTGGCTTTTCCTGTCCATGCTATACTGACACATCCCTTGTGATTGATGCCTTCCAGAAATGGCATTAGGGTCAGTTACACCAAGGTAAGAAGTGATAAATGAGGCCACAGGGCAGATATTCCTTTCAGATTCCCAAATAAAAGGGTTTTCAAACTCTCCAGACCTTGGCTTCAGCATCTCAGGGAGCCATTCTTCTTTTGTAAGAAACTCTGGGGGTTGCATTGCTCAGCCAGCTGGGCACAAGGAGAGAGCTGGAAAGAGGAAGGGATCTGCTAACACTATTTTGCCCTCTGTGCTTAGATCGACACTTCGCTATGTTTCAAACATCCGCTTCATCATTC
>NW_008238321.1:7186951-7217943 GCF_000691975.1 Corvus brachyrhynchos | reverse complement strand
TGTCCAATATCCCACTATGGCCCCAGCAAGAGCTATTTTAATCCCTCATCATTCATCAGGAGGCCCCTTCCTGTTCCCTTTCTATCTGCTCCCACAAGCATGTGTGTGCATCTCTCCACCGAGAAATCCCCTGGGGTGGCTGTTGTCAGAAAGGTCACCCAGGGATATTCACAAACAGCAGGTGTAAAATTAACAACTGGTGCAATTCCAATCATCTAGCAGGAAGGAAAACATTGGACAATAGGTAGAGCCAGGGTAAAGTTTCCAGCTGAAGGCTCATTGCCTGATATAGGATGGCAGACTGGTGGGCTGGGAACTCTCCTAGGAATGTGAAACTGATAGGGTATTAGCAGCCCCCCTGCCCCTCCAACACAATTGTTTTCAGCTTGCTCAAAAATATTTGGAAATGTTACCAAGCGGGACGTGTGGGCGAGAAGGCATCCTCCAGCCAATCAGCCGGGGAGATTCCAGCCCTCCCCTTGAATTTCAAGCTTTTGTTTTCCCTGATGGAAGGGAAGGTGAATCCTCCATGATTCATTTAGGGATCTTAAAGCATTTTGGATGAGTTCCTGCAGCACACTAACAAGTGGTGCTCTCAAGGATTGCGGAAATTGCAGAGAGGTGGCGAGAGAGATCGGTGGATATATGATCAATACTGATTCTGACACCTTATCATTTTTGTTAGTGGAACTGATTTTAGCTGCATGAAACAATGGGAGTTTCACTCAGTAATGGCATCTGGATGGCACAAATCTTCTGGAGGCGTGAATGGAATGGTCGATCCTGTTAGACCTTGACTAATGTCAGCAACCAGAACGGTGGATTGAGTTGAGGAGCACAGGAGTAAGATTTACTGTGCTGTGGATGTATCCAAGGAAAGTTGGCAGCACTGAACACAGGGAAGACAATGGGGAATGGCAAAGAAATTTGAGAAGTTTGGTTTAAACTGTGGTGAGACGAGGTGTTCTGCAAGTGTTGAAGTGAGTGCTGTAGCCGTTCCCAGCATGGAGAGTTTGGATAGAGGTTTTACCTAACACATGGCCTTTCCTCTGCTGGAGTTCAGCATGGAGTTCTGGCCTATATGGAGTAAAAGTAAATTATGGGGTTGCTGCACCTCACAAGCTCATTGGTGCCTACAGCTCTGTGGCTTTTTCGGTCTCTTCTGCCACTCTTCTTCCCCACCCTCAAAGCTCTCAGTGTGACGCGACACCAGGAATCCTTTGGCAGAATGTTACCACACCAGAACTTGTAGGCTCCTGTTCAGCTCACACAGTGTCCATCCTCTGTGTAAAACGTTTGGTACAAGCTCTGTCCACCACAGCACAATTAGTGCTGGAAAAGTTCTCTCACGGGTCTCCGAGCCTACATCGGGATCCCGTTGCACTCGCTTAGCTGGGATCGCGCATGTGGACTGTGCTGACAAAGGGTGCTGGGCTGAGAGGGGCCTGATAAGGCAGTGTAACCCTGACAATACGTTGTCAGCAGCGCTGCCATCGCCAGCGAGAGCAGGGGGAGGACTGAAATTCTCCCGTTCAATTGGGCGAATTTGATACCTTCTCGTTCTTGTGTCCTCGTGGCTCGGCCACTTGACATTTCTAAACATTCTCAAGCAAGTTCACTGGAAAACTATCCCATGTCAGGAGCTGGTGATGTCAAGGCTAATAACAGTCCTGGGGTCAAATCCTTCTGATCCTTCAGGCAAGGACCTCAAGATTTGGCTCCAAGTCAACAACAAGGTTTGTCACGTCAACGATGGCTTATTATGAATCCCAGCGCAAGCCTTTCCCAAACAAAGTGCTTTCGTTTGGTTTTCCATGCAGCAAAAGGTTAGCAGTTTCCAAAGGCAGGTTCTCACTTCTCTGTGCGGAGTGGAGAGCAAAACCAGTGAGCTTGGAACGGGCAACAGCACTTTGCCTTAAAGCAGGAGACGGTGGTAAATCATTATCTGGGCAATTCTCTTCCTGTCTGGAATGGTACAAGATGATTGTTTTCATCTCTGGAGGTACTGGGGCTTTTTTCTCTGTCCCCGTCCATCATTTGGATGTAACAATATCACTGGGCTGCCTTTGTTAATGTTACAATGGACCTCAGAAAGCCGAAGGAGCCATACTGGGAAATGCACGGCTGGATGTCGGGGAAGGAGATAGCAGGGATCATCGTACTGGCTCACACTCATGCTGCACTGAAAAAAGGAATTGTAAATTGACATTCCCTTGGCTATTACTTTATAATCCTGGCACTGTGTTGAGAATGATGCCACTGGAATGGTGTCCAAAATGATAATTATAACCACTTCCTATTTTTAATTTCCTCTTAATAAGGGACACAGTGGTCATCATCCTAACAATAATGATTCTGCTCTGCCCTCCCAGATGTCAGAGCATTATAAAGTGTGGATTAACAAACACTGATGTCTCTCTACAGACCTTTCTTGTGAACTGAAAACTTGGGTGCTCCCCAGCCGACACACATACCCCAGCAGGTACGAACGTGAGCACTATGGGAAATGCTGGACTTGCTTTGCTGTTGGCCTCATTTTGCAAGGGGGTATTTGAATCATGGAGAAATAAAGTGACTTGCTCCATGTCCCTTGGTGAGTCAGTGGCAAAGAACAGATTCAGCTATTCACCTCTCCCCATTTTTCTCTGTCAAATGGCATTTTTTTGGCTGTATTTTAGGACACATTTGATATGAGGTTCCTAAATATGTAAGCTGGTGTTGAGAATTGCTGAGTCCTCACTAGTTGCCCTCCAGGCAGTACCCAAACAAGATATCCATGGGGAAAGCTGTCTTGTCTTGAATATCAGCAACCACTAATGGTTATTTCTCTTTATAGACTCGTCTATGTTTTTGAGGCGGACTCCAGTTTTGCACACTCATCCAAGCTGATGCACACAGATTTAGCACAAGGCAATGAGCACAACAGATAGACCCAATTTCCAAAAGGTGACTATTTCACAGCTATTTCCCTCCTAAAAACCTACCTGGTGATAAGAAGTGCTTTGGCTGGGAGGGTTTGAACTCTGGTCATCAAAACTCTTAGCTAAGAGAAAACTGGTCCATGTGGTTGGCTGAGTGACCCTGTCATTCCAAAAAACTCCTGACTCCAGAGAGAATGGATTGCTCATTTTGCAAAGCACTTATCTCCTGCTGGCTTCTAGGAAGTTTATGTAGGATCTTTCTCCATTGAAGGTCAGATTTCATGCATCTCCTGAGGTCCTAGAACCAGCGTGCTTCTGAACGAGAAGCAGAAAGGAGAAGACTATCAGAGGTTAGGAACATCTGAGCAAAGCAGCCCTTTATGGCTCAGACAGCAATTCCAATTATCCAGCACTTAGGCATTGGGAAGATTCAGATAAGAGGTCTCAGATTTAGCTCCTTTCTTCTCTTTGTAAGTTAATGTACCACTTTTCTTCATTTTTTTAAGCAGACAATCAAATCTGTAATAGCAAATTTCAAGTTAAAAGGAAAAGATTGTCTCTGCAGAGAATGGAAAGAACCATTTTGGTTCTAGGGTGAGTTTTGTGATCCACCTGAAGCATGGGTAGCTGTCATTGCACACACATTAAACAGAAGCTGGTGAGCTTGTTGCAGGAGTGGCTGGATAGAATTCTATGAGTTTTTTTATAAAATTATTTGAGTGCACAATACATACCAAACCGAGTTGCTGTTATGCTTCAATCAGGCTATTTATACACTGTGACAGTGCAGGAACCTCCTTTTTGACTTCTGCCTTAAATTTGAAAAGAGTCAATTGAAAATCATGTAGTTCCTGCAATCCTCTGAAAACCTTCACAAAAGCTCTGCTCTGGAGCCCCATCCATTTCTTCTCCATTGCAAGGGGCCAGATTTCCCAAGGAAGAGGTGCCATCACCAAGCTGAGAGGAGCTGTCTCCCTTCCTTCCCTGGAGTATTTGTACAGGTCAGTCCCTCTCATCTCCTGACAGATTCCTCATGGGAGAGCTTCCCACTTTTCCATCTCTTCTCACTCCACAGCTGCCCACAAACAGCTTCTCAGTCATCTGAATGCTTGTAGATCAGTACCATACAGCAAAGCTCTATGGAGCATGTGCAACCTATACACTAATCCAACAGCACCATGTGAAGGCTCATATTTATTTTCTGGGATAGATAATCATCACCTTTTGAAGAGCTTCTTCCTGAACACCTTGCTTCTAGAAGGCCATCAGTCCAATCCAACTCTGATTCTACCAAGAGCTACGGTTCAGAACCTTGTTATCCTTCTGAGTGGTGCCTGTGTCTTTCTCACCGCTTCTGGCTACTTCTGGTCACCTCGATATGTCAGCAAAATCTGCAGAGTCCTGGCAGCTGGTGTGAAGGTTAGACAGCAGCAAAGCTCTGCTTCTCAGAGCCTTTTCTATCTGTCAGAGCTGATGGAATCTCTCCCCTTGCTTGCCCTTTGCATTACACTATGGAGTGGACAGGAGCAATCCTCTGGATCTAACAGTCTCCCTACCCTTCTTTTCCTGCACAAGTTAACTCCCAGCCCTTGCTGCTTCTGCTCCAGCCCCCTTCTGAGCGTGCTCTCATTAAGACCCCAGAGGGAGGAGGTGATGCTCTGAAATTGTCTTAATTGCTCTTGTTTATGCTGGTTACGATGGCAATAAGTTGCCATGCAGAGGAGGCTTTATTCAGATGTGCAGGTTCTCCATTGTTCCGTACTCTGAAGGATTGTCTGTAGGCAGCTCCAAGTCATTTACAACAATAGATTAATATGAAGATCAGTAATCCTGGGTGACTCACAGTCACACACATGCGATACCCGCCAATCGCTGTGACCTGCCACCGGATTTAAAGGAAAGGTTGAATGTTGCTGGCATGTTCTTGCAGGATGCTGAGGAGCTAATGCTTTGCACTTGCACAGCTTCTGCTCTCCAGGAGCTTCCCAAACATGAATGGAGGATGCTCTCTTTCTAGGGCAGGCAATGACTCTTATACTTGCTGGAAAGCAGGGAACTGGGTCAGAGTGTGTCTTTGGTCCACTGTAAGTTAACATGTGCCAAAGTTTAATCATGGGTCAGGAATCCTGAGTTTTAGTCCCTGATCTATCTTCCAGGCACTCTATCACCCAGGCCCTGAGGAGCATCTTTTGTGCATGTTGTGTGCTGCTTGTGCTGTGTCTCATTTATCACCCTTGGACAGCTTTGCCTCACAGGTTCCTCTCCAGACCTCTGCAGTTCCGTGTCTGGATCTTCATTTAGCAGACACCCACTGGAGACAATGCTGAGACACCTCAGCAGTGGGTTTGTCCCTTCTGTCCCACTATTCACACTTAGAGCCTGTGCTGGCCCCAATTGCACTGGATTGGGGGTACTTTGCTTTCCATTCTTACTTTCCTGGATAATCCCAGCCTGCATCCCATTCTACCTCACTGATCCATCCCTTGATTCAAGAGGTATGTGTGCCATCTTTTCCCCTAAATCCTTGTCTCAGGGATATATGACACCTATATTCTGTCATTCACCCTGGACCCACCATTCTCCTTCCATGTGCCAGGCACTCCATACATCCCCTGTCTCCCTCATCCATCACTCTCCCTGCTGTCCGGGACACATCATTCCCCTATCTTTCCTTTCCCCCATGCTGGGTGAAACAGGAGATGCCCGCTCCTATTTTTTCCCTGTTTGGGAGATACATTATTTAACAGCAGGGAACACAGGCAGAGCTGTGAGGGAGGGTTGTGCTTGAAGGGATTAACAACTGTCATCAACCTGCTCTTGACTCTAAAGTCCATTACACAGCCGGGTCAAGCTGTTGAAACTCCTCACCAGATTCCTATTTGCTGCCTATTTTCAGTTCTTGGATGCTGACAACAGCCCCGTAATTTCCAGTGTCAGGTTTGGTTCTCCATGTTACCATATTGCATGAACTCCAGCAGACAGACAAGTGCAGAAATTCTTTCCAGCTGAGTGTGAAAAATTGCCTCGCTCAGTCCATAAGTAATGTGCCTCTTTGAGTTGGGCTAATTTTCCTCCCTGTATAAAACAGTGAGGTTTCTGCATAATTCTGTGCATTACAAAAACACCAGCTCTCAAGGGCTCCATGGTGGGCCAGGCCCCAAGTGTGTTACTGAGCAATTACTGAGTCTTCACCTGCCTCAAGCTGAATAAAACCTTGAGGGAGCAGCTCAGGACCTGACCCCTGCTTTTCAATATTCATACAAACAGGGGTGAGTTTTATTGGGTCAGCAAAGGGCTGATTCAGGATTGTGTCTTATGATACCAAAAGAAGGTGCCTGGAATGGACTAGAGAGACTTTTTTTCCATAAATATGTATTTCATGTAGAAATATAACTTATATAAGTGGTTAGAAGTTCTGTGTAATTAGTAACCCTCACTGGATTTCTCTTCCACAAACTTTTCCAGGTTCTTAAGTTTATATATATTTTTAGCCTTTTCAACATCCTGTGGCAAGGAGTTCCTCAGCTTAACCACATCTCCTTTCTTTTGAACCTGAGATCCCCCCATTCCTGGGAGGTTTTGAACCACCCACCTTTCACAGTGGTACACATTCACAAAGGTCCGGAATTAATCATATATTTAGCTTTAATTTGTTTTCTAATATCTCCATCCATTTGAATGCACCATCTGCTGTGAATCTGCCCTGCAGCGTAGTCACCATTCTGGAAGGAGAAACACAGAAGAACTTGAAACTCTTGGAGTGAAATAGTGCAAAGCACCTGCGTGAGGTAGCAGTGGTCACCTCTGAAACCGCTCCCTTGGAGTCACCACGTGTTGCCATCACTAGACGGTGACATCTCCCAAGCTTTGGAGCAGCCTTGGCTGCAGATCCAGAAGAGGGCAATGGTGACACATCCTCACCGAGGCTCTGAGCACCAAATCCATTGAGGACAGCCACTGCAGGAACGAAGCCAATAGCCAGACCACCGTGGCTAGTGGATCTGCCTGTTCCTGGCTGTTTCGTGGCAAGCAGATTGAAGTGGGAGGCAGCTTTCAGCTACTGTCTCAGGTCAGATGGGACTGTCAGTCAATCGTTAATTATGACTCTTCTTCTTACTAATTTCTCTAACTTCTATCACCATGGCAGCTAACTGCCGTGGAAAGACTCAGCCAGAAAAAGGAGAAGACAACCCAACTTTTCATAGCAAGGGAACAGGAACGAGCTACAGAGGAAGGGGGGTGGAGGAAGAGATCTGTAAATTGTTTTCCAGGAGAGTCTAACACAATGTTCTGAACCCTAAAATGGCTTTTGTTGGAAGGAACCTTGAAGATCATCCTGTTCCAACCTCCCTTCCATAGGCAGTGACACCTTCCACTAGACCAGTCTGCTCCAATCCCTGTCCAACCTGGCCTTGGACACTTCCAGGGATGGGGCAGCCACAGCTTCTCTGGGCAACCTGTGCCAGGGCCTCACCACCCTCACAGGGAAGAATTTCTTCCCAATATCCCATCTAACCTTGCTTTCTGGCAGTTTGAAGTAATTCCCTTCTTTTCCTATTATCACATCTGCTCTGCCCTGACCTGGTCAGCTGATCAGTTTTCATCTTTGGTGATGGCTGTGTGTCCAGAAAGGGCAAGAGGAGGAAAAATTTGACAGCACTTCGAGCTCTAATTAATTTTTAAACTTCCTCCCTTTCTGCTTATTTTGTAGCTTTTGTCCTGGTGCTGAATGTGTTCTTTTCCCCATGTGTCACTTCCAGAGGAGTACTGTGGAGATGAAATGCCAGTTGGTCATCGCAGGGCATTTCACCTGTGGGGGCTGGATGGAAATTCACAGGCTGAGGCCATACAGGGCCCAGGGACAACTGGTGACTTCTGTCACTGCAGCAGCTCTCAGGAACACGGTGACACAGTGCCTGAGTACATCAGTAGCATGGGCAGAGCAGGTTGCGTGGGATCAATAAAACAACAGCCATTTTGTTGCTGTTTTGCAGCAACACCACAAAATTCTTGTTGAAATCACTGTCTGGCCCATTCAGCAACTTTCATTTCTGATTAAACTCTCCAGCCTGTGGGTATCTTCTCTCACACCTGTCTTACCATTTCCATTTACAAGGGCTTAATTTAGAAACCCATTGTACCTGGGCCTGCACAGACCAAGCTAATTTATTTTACATAATGCCTCAGCACTTTAGGGAAACAGACCTATGCTAAGTCCATCCTGGAGGGAAGGATGGACTTGTGCTTCAGGTTTTGGGTTAAGTTCCAGGAGAAGCAGACCCTGTTCTGACAGTGTTCACAGATCTCCCGAGACCTTTATCAAATCACTTATCCTGCTTTGAACCTAACCTTTGAGTCTGGAAAATAATCAATACAACACTTTCCTTAGCTCTGGTTTTAGGATAAACATAGTATTTAGATGGCATCAAAGTCCTTGTGTTCTGTGCTTTAGAAGTAGAATAAACAGCTGATTTTTGTGCTGGGGGGACTTCAGTGCTTAAGTGCAAGACAAGGACAACAGGCAGGTGCAACTCTGCTGAGGAGGAATGAAACAAGGCAGAGCTGACAAGCAAATAGACCCTGGGCATTGCTGCTGTCAGCTTTTCCATCGGCATCTCATCAGGGACATGCAGGGAGAGAACGAATCACTCCGTGGGCGTTCACAGGAAGCGGCCCCCGAGCGCGAGGGAGTGGCACGGGACAACGGTGGTTTGAGAATCCATGTGGGTGATCTTCCCAGCAAACCTGGGGGACAGGAGACTCCGTGATATGCCTGAAGGAGGCACAAACAGCCCCCGCCTCCTTGGCAGAGGACTCAGCTGGCAAGATCTGATGTTTTTGTTCACTTGAGGCTTTTGTTTGTTCACTAAATGCCCCTGGACGTTACTTTTCAAGTCTATTCCTTCTCTGTCGTTGTCACTGCCACAGCAACAGGTGAGTTGGAGAAGTTATACATGGGGAAGATGAGTTGCACTGAGGAAATTGCTCAAATCCTTTGCAGACCCCACTGGAGCCAGTGATCTGAAGACAGGTGCCCTCCACCCACAGAGCTGTGAGCATGGATGAACCATCCAGTAGCTATGTGCCCTCCAGAGCTCTCAAGTCAAGCTCTTCCCCACAAAACAGCAGTGGAGGAAGCTCCAGAAGTATTGCTTCTTTCTTTCAGGGCTGCCACACTCACTGACGTCCTCGCTGAGCCTCTTGCGGCAGCAGGCTGCTAATCAAAAACTCTGCTGCTGCTAATCAAAAACTCTTTGCTCGCCACTTTGGCATCATTCTGGGAAGCCAACAGAGTGCAGAGATGCTCAATTCCTCCCCCTCCACACACCTTCCATTGTCTTCAGGACTGACAGCTCTGATGTGGAGTAGTGATAAAAGCCAGCTGATGCTGTCAGGGCCTGGTACAATTGCACCGCAGGGAAAAAGGCGACTGGCTCTGACTCATCGTAGCCGCCTGGAGCTCAGGATGTCTCGCACACGTGCTGTCTCCTGGCACGGCTCATCACACAGCAGTGCACCTCTGGATGCTCCCCTCTGAGGCGGGATTGACCAGAGGACTTGAGACGGGCCAGGACTGGTGGCCAACTGGATGGCAAATCATCCTTTGAGATGCTAGAAAAACTCACAGGGATAAAAAAATACTTTTCTGTAGAATCATAGCATATCCCGAGTTGGGAGGGACCCACAAGGATCATCAGTCCAACTCCTGGCCCTGCACAGACACCCCAACAATCCCACCCTGTGCCTGGGAGCATTGTCCAAATGCTCCTGGAGCTCTGGCAGCCTTGGAGCTGTGACCATTCCCAGGGGAGCCTGGGCAGTGCCTGACCACCCTCTGGGGGAAGAACCTTTTCCTGATCTCCAGCCTAAACCTCCCTGACACAGCTCCAGCCATTCCCTGGGTCCTGTCTCTGGTTGCAGAGAGCAGAGATTGGAGATGCCCCTGTGCTGCCCCTCCAGAGGAGCTGCAGCCCCTGATGAGATCTAGCCTCTGCTGAAGCCTTTGGGTAAGGATCAATAAAGGTGGTTGTTTGGATGTTCCTCTGCTTGACCTGTGTTCAGGGGTGTTTAGCAAAGCATTTGTGCAACTCCTGAGTGGCAATCTATGAAATAACACCTCTCCTTCAGCCCTTCACATTCCCATCCTTACGGAATGGGCTGAGTTGCAGTTGAATTTCTGGAAGGCTCCAAAATGCAAGGGATCCAAACTTAAAAACACCTCAGGAGTGCCAAGCCAAGCCAGGAAGGACATTCAAAGAGGGGAAATTGGGCTGTGATGTGAACTTCTAAGTGACCTTGAGTAAACTGGCTCTGTGCTGCCCATCCTGCCCAGGTCAGCAGCTGAAATTTCCATTACTGAAAGTAGAAATTCAGGGGTCATTTCTGTTTCATTTCTCACTTTTTCCCAAACATGACATTGAATGAGAGGCATTAGGAGTTCCTCCTATAAATAGGATCACCCCTGTCAAAGCTGGTTAAGTCATACCCAGTGTCAAGCCCATAAACAAGGTGCCTCTCATGCACTGTCTGGAGGGTGCAGAGGGGGTACAGGGAAGTTTGACAGCTCCCTGTTTGACCAGTTTGCACTGGGACATCAGCTGTTTTCAAGGCAACAAACATAATCATCCCCAGCTCCCATATGGAGGATTTGTGGAAGTGGTGCAGAGGCAGAGTAGTTGAGGACCACTGCTCTCTGTTGTAGCAGAAGTGAAGCCTCCCAGCTCCCAACCTCACAGGTGCTGGGCCCTCCATGGCTGCTGTCACAGCTGGGGTTAAACACTCTGATTTCTTCTCTTCCTTCAAAGTCTTTCCCCAGTTCTATCCTAGAAATCTGGGATGACCTGGAAACCCTGCGCTTTCACTTGTCTGTTTCCCCTGGAGGGAGCTGCAGTTTCCTCTTCCTTTAGAGCTTCCCAGTTCTTCTTTAGCTCCAGGAGAAGCAGCACTTCCAGTGACATCCGTGACAAAGAGGCTTTGCTACATGGGAAGTCAGCTGGGGCATGGCAGTGAAGCCAGAGACACAAAGCAAAGAAGCATCTTTGAAACAAGAGACTTGTAAGTGTCCCCCCATGCCAGCTGCAGGGACATCTGGATGGAGCTGGCTTGGCAGGGTCACCAGGGTTGTTCATGGCCGTGGTGGCTCCAGAGAAAGCACCTCAGGATAGCGGGAGCTGATGGAGGTACCTGAGGCTCCTTCACTTTCCTCCTCCCCCATGGGAGCTTCTTTCCACCTCTTCACCAAACTTTGTGCTGCTCTGAGACTGGGGGCTGCTCTGATGAAGTGATGCAAGTGAATATGTCTTTAAAAAAAAAAAAATTAAAAACACCCCAGATAATTTCCGTGGTCTCATTTCCCCATAGATCCACAAGCAGTTGCATCAGTACAGCTGAGGGGGTGGAAAACTGAAGTGGGGGCAGAAAGGAACAAAAACTTTCTAAGTCAGCTTTGAAAATGTTCAGTAACTATATGGAGACCTACAGCCTCTTGTCCCCTCCAGACGTGAAGAGCTGTCTGGTGCTCATGTGTGGAGACATAGCCAGGGAGCAGAGATGATTTGTTTGAAGCTGAACTGAGAGCAGCTTAGCAGGGGAGGAATCGCTACTTGTTCTGAGATAGGCTAATTATATTCTGTGTCCTTGGAAGCCAATCCTTCCCTACTCTGCTTGCATAATAGAGATCCTATAGCTTTGTACAGAAGCACCAGGGTTCCCTCCCATCTCCGCTGCACACAGCAGCCTGTCCCACTGCCAGTCTCCACCCCAGAAGGATCTGGATGTCAGTCCTGCATTCCCTGGAGGGCTGCTGAAACACTTTGGATTCCTGGGAGATGGAAACCCTTCTAAAAACGCAGGGTAGAGTTACTCTAATTCCTTGCTGTTGGGGATCAAGCTGAAGCCTGCTGCTTAATGGGGGATAAGTGGATGTAATGCAGTCAGTCAATAACTTTATGCACACACGCAGAGCCCTTTGGATTACTGATTTCCAAAAGGCAGAGTCTCCCTCACAAACCCTGCACCACACTGAGTCAGCCCTGAGCCTTTTGACTTTGTATTTCCTTCTTCACCTGCACTTTTATTCTTCCTCCCCTTATTCATTTTTTTCCCCACTTATTCATTTTTTCTCCCCCTGAGAAGTTTTCAGCTTGTCAAATGACTCTCCCTCTCCCTGTCTCTTTTCTCTTTGCCTTTTGCAGTGGGAGGAAAGGTAATAATAAAAGGAGCAGTTTTCAAATAAGAAGCCCCACGTGTTACCTGGGAACTGTCTCTCAGCATCCAAATACCTGCTGGGACAGAGAGTGGTGAGTCCCCGCTGCTGTTTTGTACCCACCAGACACTGTTTGTGTTTCGTCACATGTTCCTGTCAGGTCTGTCACTTGGTACAAGCAGGACTGACTGGGCCCTTGTAAAGCAGGATTTCCCTTTACACCTCCCTACTAAGCCCTCCTCACTCCTTCCCTTCCTCCTCACAGGGAAAACTGCTGCTCTG
Organism: Corvus brachyrhynchos; assembly: GCF_000691975.1. Classification (NCBI taxonomy): domain Eukaryota; kingdom Metazoa; phylum Chordata; class Aves; order Passeriformes; family Corvidae; genus Corvus; species Corvus brachyrhynchos. The sequence goes on along the minus strand of NW_008238321.1, from coordinate 7,205,535 downwards.
GCTGCTGCCATGGTAGTTCCCAGGCTGGAGGAACAGGTTTGAGAGTGTTTGTGCTCTTTGCCTCATTGCTCTGAAACTCTGCTCCTCTTCAGGAGCCCTTTATCCCTGCCTTATGTCTCACTGGGGAGGGAAGGCTGAGATGAAGGAGTCGCTGAACCTCTCTCTGTCTTCAGTCCCTGCTCAGCTTCAGGCTGAACCCTTCACAAGTCCAGCACTTTTTATGGCCTTACTGAACTGCTCCTAAAAGGAGAAATTTGCAGGAGAAGGAACTCCAGACCAAGAAATTCCTGTAAGACCAAAGGATCTGAAATGGCTCCCTTGGGCCCCACAGATGGGGAGGTAGAAGAGGGAATGGCCCACGCTGCTGCACTTATCCCAACCCTCTCTGGTCCTCCCCAGGCTCTCAGCTAAAAGGCTCATCTGACTTTTATGGGGCTGGAGAGACCAAGCAAACAAAGCCTCAGGGTTTAGTCAGCGCCAGTGGATACAGCACGTGCCTTTTCCTTCTCTCCCCTCCTTTCTTTTCTGCTGACCGCTTTTCCGAACTCATGTGGTGTCTGCTCGGCTCGGGAGCTTCTCCTCAGGAATGAGCCTCAGGACTGGGGCAGGAGAGCATTTCTTACCATCCTGAGCGGAGGCTGCTTTCTCTTTCACCTCCAGGACTTCTCAATACCTACTGGGCTCCAAGGAAGCTGAGAAAGGCAGGGAAAGAAGGGGAGGGGTGCTGGAAGTGTCTTGGAGCATGAAGATGCTCTGTTGGATGGAGAAGTGACTCAGGCATGAGCTTCCAGGTAGAAGGACATGGCACTTTCCCTCCCTGCTCTTTCCTGGAGCTCTGACTTACAGCCTCAGCCTGTTCCTTCCACACCACTAGTGCTGGGGGTCAGAGGAATTGAGAGACCTCGACTTGTGGTCCCCACACCCTCATCAGGGTCCCCTGCGCTGAGGGTCTGGCTTGGGTCACCACAAAGGTACAGCTGGAGCTGCAGCAGAAAAGCTCCTTTTCCTGCACACTGCTGGGTTTTGTTGACTGTAACAAACTTCTCCCTTTGCTGCTGGGACTGCTCTGGGGCAGGGAGTGAAGCATTGCTCATCCTGCTCATCCGTTCCTTACAGGAGTTTTGGGAATCTTTGTAAATAAGCCAAGAACATGAGAAAGAGGAATTCCTCCCGTTCCAGGCCCTGCCTGACACTGCACAGATCCTTTGTTCTTGGCTTCTTTCTCCCTCCCAAGGCCTCTGAGAAGTTCTTCCAATAGCGCAGCCCCCCTGCTCAGCCTCTTCCACCAATTAGCAGTTATCCATTAACTGACCAGGAATAATTCCATCAATTAGCCCATCTCTTGAGGATCTCTTTCCCCAGGTGCTGGCAGTGCCACTTATGCACCAACAGGAAAGGAGCACTCAAGAGCTATAAATATAGAGAGATGTTTGCATAGGACTTCTTTGTTCTTCAGAACTTTGTGGTACTCCTGGTTTCAGCTGGTCCACAGAGAGCTCAGGATCAGCCCTTATCCAGCTTATTCCTAGGAGTCCTGCATTCTGGGCTGTGCTCCCAGAGCGGAATCAGACCTTTCTGGCATCCGTTTCCTTGCTTTTATTTTGGAGGGATTGTGTGAGGATGCCCAGAAGGCTTTGAAGCCACCCATGGTATCCTGTGATCAGGCCAGGCATGATGGATCCAGGATGGTAAGAAATAGGCCGCATGTGTTGTGAAGGAGACTGTTCAGTAAAATAAATATCTTCAAAGGAGAAGGAAAGTAGCAGGAACGAGTAGAAGAAAGGATGTTTTCAACCCTTGAAGGGGAATCTGGAGAAAGAGAGGTCCTTTTTAAGGTGTAAAATGCTGTCAGTAGGAACACAGTATTGTTACTCCTTTGATGAGAGCAGTTAGCTGAAAATGGGAGGATGTGTGGGTTATCCCAGGTAGAGAAGAAAGTGGTGATGGAGTAGAGGGAGGTTCCTTTGAAGTTTTCTGATCCTACAAAGGAAGGACACACTCCTGCCCATACCATAGAATCCTAGAATGGCTTGGGTTGAAAGTGACCTTAAAGCTCACCTTGTTCCAACCCCTGCCATGAGCGGCGACACCTTCCACTAGACCAGGTTGCAGGGAAATGTGACCATGCTCTGCCCCATCTCTTCTCTGGGCCATGTTCTCAGAGCCCTGCCCAGTCGAGTCTTGTTGCTGTCTCCCTTTTCCATGGTTTATTTCCCCCACACATGTACCCTGCTTTACATTTAAGACATCATCCAGAAAATTCTCTCAGCACTTTCCTGGGTGCATCCATGTGCTTTGTTTTTGCAGCATGTGAGGAGTGCACAGTGCTGCTGGTTTATCTCCTATCAACGCCTGTTCTAGTGCTAAAGGTGGGCCGTGGGGAGAAGATCAAGGCACAGGAGGAAAAGTGAAGGGAAGTGCATTAGCCAGGACAGCTCGGCATGTCTAGGAGCTCTTAAACTTTGTGATGCTCTTGCAGGGGAAATGGAAGATTGAAAATTAGGGATAGCCAAACCTAGCCTAACATGGAGGACAGTGAAGGGAAAAGGATGTGATACTCTACTGACATCTACTTTTTACTGTGGTACCAGGGAGTGAAAGCTGGAGGGCTCAGGCTGTGCAGCACCAGGTGGTCTGAGGGGAGCTGCTTCCATCAGCCAGGAAGGGGTGTGTGATTTGATGCAGAGCTTTTAGTGCCCAGATACCTTTTGAAATCTTCTCTGCCTTGTCCCTCCTCACATGGCTAGTTGTTTCCTCATTCCATAAAGGAAATGCTAAAGAGAGACCCAAAATCCGGCGAGGGAGCTGCTGGCTCAGTGATGCCACGCTCGGTTCTGCTCAGGTAGCACAGTGGCTGCAAATTAATTACTGTTAACGATGCCACCTTCCTGCAGAGAACAGCAATTTCTGCAGCGGGCACAAGGCTTGGTCTTGGTGAGTGCCCAGCCTGCAAGGAGGCCTTCTGGCATCCCTGCACTGCCCGTGAGCCCATCTGTTCCCAGTGGGAGCCGCGGAGCCATCAGGCAGTGCCGGATGGAAGCTTGTTTTGACTCATGGGTCAGAGGCTGTGCAGAGAAGTCTATCGTTCCCAGTCGCTTCTTTAATTGACACAGTGAAAGAAGCCACATCTTCCTGCCTGATTCTGACCAGGTCTGTAATTGAATTCAGCTCAACATCTCCGCTTCGGCCCCCCAGGGACCTGTCAATTAATGATGGATTTTTTTCTCGCCTCGGGAATTTCTCCTTGCTCCATTCTTTTTAGTTAATAGGATCCAGTGCTAAACCCGGTAGTAGTAGTAAATCTCCCACCCCCCATTTCCTACCTTTTCCAAAGGTGCCTCAAGAAGAAAAGGGCTTGGGCATGAAAAGAGACATGAGTGAACTTCAGGGACTGAAAACACGTGCAGCTTTCCTGTCTTTTGTTCATTCATCCTTCCTCTCGCTCCTCTCAGGTCTTTTGTTTCTCTTTGCCAAAACTGCTTGCACACACTTCACTCAGGATCTCATGAGACTGTTTTAGAAACTGCAACGCTGAATTAGAGCCTTCTTTTTCGCTCCTTAGAGCACAATGTCTGTTTAACCTTTCTCCCTTGGCATCTGTCTCTCCCAGCAACCTATTTGCAACTCATGGTTGCAGAGGAATCCCAGTGCTGACTGGGTTTAAAATGGGGGTTGCTGGGGGCATGGGCAGGAGTATGTGATACACTGTAGGCTACAATTTCAGGCTGGCTGCAAGAGGCAGTTATTCCATGGATCTGCCTTAGCCTTGTCTCTCCAAGCCCTGCCAAGATGTAGAGGTTTTTCATGGCTCTTAGAAAGGCAAATTTGATTTGCATGTCAAAGAGAGAGAAAGGACAGGGATACTCAGTTCTCCAGCTTCTTTATCCTCTCCTAGTCCCTCTCCCCCTCCCCACACCTCCCCAGCCTTCCTTTTGGCATTCCGAATGCGTGATTGCTGCATTAACGCACCCAGTCACCATGGGAGAGATCTTGGGGTTTCTTAAGCTGTTGGATCCTGTTGAACATCCCCGTTAAACTTCGCCCTTGCTGCTGCGTGCGGGAGCTGCCCACGCAGACCAAAGTTCGGTCCCCAGCCCACCGGTTCTCCCCCACAGGCGCTGACGTACGAGGCTCTGCAGGAGGCGGTGAGGGAGGGAGGGTGTTTGGGAGAATGTGTCTCTGGAACAGTGACTGGTGAATGTGCACAGACAAGTGGGGTTGGTGGGTAACCAGGTGAGAGCACATCGTCCCCACTCTCAGGGAAAGCCCACTAATCCCTCTGCTCGTCCTCACCAGCTGGTGATGGGTGGGAGGAAGGAGTGGAGGGGGAAATCCCTCCCTGACCCTCCCCTTGGGTGGACCTCTTGGTGCCGCTTTTTGTGTGTGGGAAGGATTGAGGTTGCCCAGGCTTTATAGGAGATCTGTGTCTGTTAGGCTTGAGGCCTGCCTGAAGAACTAGAAGGCAGAGAGCTTTTTCCCCTCCTTCCCATCACTGTGATTCTTTCCCAGTTTCCAGAAGCTTTTCTGGTTTGTTGTTGGGCTTTCTTCTTTTTGTTCTTGAAGGTTTTTTTCTCACGTGTGGGTCAGATCTATGCCACACTTCTCTGTGGGGATCCACATTCACTGCCTGGATCTTCTGGAGTGGGAGAACAAGGAAGATGCTTGTACACAGCTGGGAAGAGTGTATGAACCTCAGGATGTTGCTTCCAGCCACCTGCTCCTGAGACCATCAGGACAGTACCTTCACGTAGTGCTGCGGTTGGTTACAGCAAGAATTCACAGGACAATTCAGCTCTGCAGAGATAGCAGTGCCTGCCATGACTGGCCAGAGGAACAGAATCACAGAGTGGCTTGGATTGGAAGGGACCTTAAAGTTCATCTCATTCCAACCATTTTCTGCCATGGATAGGGACACCTTCCATCAGATCAGTTGCTCCAAGCCCCATCCAATACCTTTGTCTCTGTGTGCTGAGACCCTCTTTTAACTCACAGCAACAGTCCTGCAGGCAGGGACAGTCATTCCACCATGTGCTTGTGTCCTGCCTCCACCAGCTGTGAGGAGGAGATCCTCGTTGTTAGGGTGTGCTGAGACATCACTGGGATCACTGGCTTAGGGACATTTAAGCCTTTGTTTTCTATTCACAGTATCTCACTTTCCCAGGCCTGGCAGAGAGCAGGGAAGAGTCATCTGCAGCCTGAGCTGAGATCAGTGGGAGCAGGGCTGTTGTCATCCTGCTCGTGTACAGGGCTGTTCTCACGCCCCATTTCCTTTGTGGACAGACAGAAGAATTATCAGGAGCTTGCACCTGCTTCCAGCTGAGGAGAGGAAACACTTCTGGAGGGAGCAGATGATGGTGGTGGTATCTCAGGAATCCAGGAAGGATCAGATCTCTGTTGGGCTCAGCACAGTAGAGGCTGATACTGTGAGCTTGTGGTCAGGGTGGTTGGAAAAATCATTGCTGTGTGCAGGAGAGGACTCGGAATTAAAGTCATCACCCTGATGGTTTGTAAAACTCAGCTGCTGGTGTGAGTGAGAGCTGCCCCAGGCCACAGAGGACACGTTCCCCAGCCCATGGGTCAGTGAGGACTGTACCTTCCCTGCTTGGCCTCCCTGTGCCTCGCTGCTCACAGGTTGGCTGCCCCATCACCCTCCTGGCTGCCTTTTGGCATGGCTGAGGCTCTCTGCTCCATCCCACAGCAGTGGTTTAGTCCTGAGGACACCTAGTTCTGTCCTGACTGTGTCCCAAAGGCCCTGGAGATCCAAAGATGTCCAGGCAACTAAACTGCATGGCCTGAGGGAAGGGAGGGCAAATACATCCGAGTTAAGGAGTAATCATGTTAATGTGGTGCAATAATGAGGAAATTGGAATAAAGGACTTCATCAGAGATGTAAACTGAATTCGTGGCAGGCTGGAAGTCTCCTGATGAGTGTTCTCCCCTGAGTTTTCTACCCTTTTGTGAAGCCAGGACATGCTGTTTCGAAACAGTACATTAACTCGGCACTAAGAGGCTTCCAAGAGGTGGGAGGGGAGGAAGGAGCCAGGAGATGGGAAGGAAGGAGCCAGGAGATGAAGGGAAGCACTAAAGACAGCGACACTGAGAGATGCAGCTCAGAGCTCATCTGGGATCTGAACTCCCCTGTGACTTTGGGCAACACCAGAAGCCTGGACACCCCAGCACAACAAGATGTTGACTCAGTTCTGGACACAAGCCCAGCCCTTCCCTAACACCAGCATGCCCTTAGAGGCACCTTCCCACACGAGGAGATGGACAACAGCACCACCAGGTCCCCTCCGGCACAGGGCACGCAGCAGCTCCACTTACCTTTGTGTAATAAGGTTAAATCACTGCCTCATTCGAGCCCTCAAATTAAGTCACCACCTTGGTGGATCGATAGCATTTTCCGTGATGCACTTGTGACACTAAGCCGGGAGATGGATTGATGCTGGGAGGCTGGAGCGCTGCAGGGGAGCGGAGTCAGACCCAGCACTGGGCAGGGTTTGTTGTCAGGGGGAAAAAGGGCAAATTTCCATGGAGAGCAGCAGCAGGCAGCAGAGGCAGGAGGTGTGGGGGAGTGGGGGCACGAGGACAGTGCCCATGTCTCCTGGCACCTTGTGAGGCTTGGTGCTGGTTCCCAGTTTAGACTTTCAGGGCTGTTACAGGGAGAAGGTCCTTGTCTGTGAGAAGCCTGTGACAGAAATTGTTTCCTCCAGGTGCGTCTGTGGGATTTCGGTCTGAAATTGACTGTTCTTCCCACTCCCCCATTCCCCTTCCCTCTGAGCAAGGTCTGGGAGAGGAAAGGCTGAAGGAGCAGCTCCCATGGGGTGGTTGCAGTGACATGAGGGTGCCTGGGGTTGCCCAGTTCCATGCTGACCCCTCTGCACAGGAGGCACAGCCTTGCTGCCCCAGGCTCCTTGTCCCCACTGTCCCCAGGAACTGCCACCATCCACTGTCTGGGATGGGACCAAAAGGACCCTCCAGCTGCCTTGAGCCTTCTGGAAAGATCTTAACTGGTGTCTCTCAGTGGCTCAGCTGGGGACTGGATCCAAGCAAGGAGTCCCTGGGGCTGAGTGTGAGGTGAGTTGGGGCAGTTTGGGATCCCAGGTGCCAGATGGCTTTTCTCTGAGCTCCAGCCAGACCAGGAAAATCTGTGGTCAAAGTGAATCCTGGCAGTCCCAAATCCCAGTCCTGGGATGTTTGTACTTCTGCCAGCTCCCCACACATGGAGGTTTAGAAGGGACCTCTCTGGCCTTTCCAGTGGTGAGGACCAGAGACCACCCATCTCATCCCACCCACCTGCAGCACTCCAGGTGTCAGGGTTAAGGTCACTCTAGCCCCTATCTCCCCCACCCAGTGCCTTTCCCACCTTCCTCACCCCCCCTGCCCCCCAGGACCACTAAGCCCACGATCCCCCAGTGCTGGGTGCTTGTTCAGCTGGCCAGAGGAGCAGGCAGGGCAGCTGGTGTGTGGTCAGAGCAGGGACTACAACCCCTTCTTCCTGCTGCTGCAGCTGGACACCACAGGGCTGGGTGATGGGGAGGGGAATGGGACCAGTCTGCTGCATGAACTGGGTGAATTTAACCCTTCCATGGCAAGCTTGGCTCTCTTGAATAGCTCTGTGAAAAATCAGAACCTTCTGTAGAGCCAGCCCTTCCCAGCCCCCTCTGTGGGAGCAGGGGGGAAATTCAGAAGGGCAATCAAAGCCCTAAAAACCATTCCTCACCCTCCAAACCCAAACACCTCTTGCCTGCAGGGTGCCCACATTGCTGCCAAACCAGAACTCCTCGGTGCTGGCTGTATTTCCTTTCTAAATCTGTAACAGCACAATTTATTCAATATATTTGGCATTTTTAAAAATGCAATTCCTCCTGTTAATCTCTCTACAGACATGCCCAGAGGTGACCTGGAGGCTGCCACAGCCTCATACTCAGGCAGAGGAGGGGGAGTGGGTTTCAGGCAGAGGCTGCTGCCCACCCCAAGGCGTGAGGGGTGAGTGGGTGCCTCGGAGTAAAACACAAAAGCAACAGGAGGAGGGCAAAGCTGATAAAAATGCCCAGAGCAGCTGTGGCAATGTGGGCAATGCGGTGACACCGCAATTGGCTGTCACTTATTTTGAGGCTTAGCATTGCTGGCTTGTTTAAGAAACCTTGTTTTTCTGTCCCAAGAGCCCTCTTTGGAGCTGAGGCATTTGTGCAACCCTAAAGTCTCTGACCTGCTTTCCACAGGGATGCCGGAGAAAGTCCAGGGAGCAGGACAGACCTCCTGTGAGGAATGGGGCTTGCTGGCCATTTGGGCTGAAAAGGTCTGATTTAAATGTGAGAGGAAGGAAGAGACTTTTCTGTGTCTCTGGCTCATACAGGGAGCAGTTCATGAGTTGATCCCCACCCTTGGGAGCTCATCCCTGGCCTGGAGAGCAGGGAGAGGAGAGGGCACAGCTCATGTGGGTGCTGCCAGGGCAGTGGGGCTGTCTCTGTGCAGGCAGAGAGCTGAGCTCTTTGTTCATCCCTGCTACGAAGCAAGAGAAAAACACTCCTGCCGAGTGCATCCAGAAATAACCCAGGCCTCCAGCAGCCAAAAAGCTTCCAAGGGGGAATTTTTAAGTGCTGGGAATTTGGCCTCTCAGCCTGTGCTTGGGGCTCCTCTGCTGTTATTATGACCCAGGCAGGGAAAGGCAGACCCTGAACACAGCCCTGCTCCTGAGGTCCAGGAACCCTCATCTCAACAGGGAACAGTTCACTTCTGAGTTGCCCCAGGACCCTCTCGAGCTCTTCTTTTCACCCCAGTCTTTTCCAGCAGCACCATCACAGCTCCTGCCTTAAAAGGACACTGGTGATGGACACTTTCCATGTGGGATGTGCTTCAGAGGTCGTGGTGCCCCCAAAATCCCTCAAGAGCCCCTCACTTCACTGCATCCCTGAGATGAGGCCTCCTTGCAGGGACAGCCCTGCTGCTGGTGTGGCCAGGATTTGGGAATCTGGAAGGGGAATGTAATAAGGATGAGAGCTCTCACTGCCTGAAGAAGAGAGGAGCTGGGGGCATTTAAAAACAGGCCTTCCCTGTCTCTGGAAAGGACAGCAGATTCCTGCACTATCCATATGGGATTTGAGTCACATCGTGAAGAGAACGATCCCTCCCGTGACACATGTCAGAGGCTGCAGGGAAGATAATGTTGCTTCCTTGCTCTGGCCCCACTGTTTGTTCACCCACAGGGATATCCTGGCCAGCTTTTCCATGTGTCAGCATCTCCTCAGCACCCCAGAGCAAGGGCATTGCGCGGCAGATGCTCCACAGAGGGACAGAGACCTTGTCACAGAGCAGCAGCTCTGCTCCAGCTCCTGGGGCAGCTCAGGGCTGCTCCATCCCTTCCTTTGGGGCTGTAACCCAGCAGACTGCTCAGCTTCCAGCATCCACAGGCAGGCTGCAACTTCTGGAAACCTCCCGTGCCCCTGATCTGATCTTGCATACCCAAACTGCCCCTCTGGGGCAGGACACCGACAGGGGATGACCTGAGTGCTCTGGGCACACGCAGGAGGTCGCTGAAGACACGTTGGCTTTGCAGAGCAGATCCCGTGATGGATACAGGACCATGTGTTTATTTTAAGTTTTACAGGGGGCATTTTCCCTTGCCAGGAGTTGGAGAATAGAGGGCCTGGGTACCATCTGCCCAGGGGACTGGTGAATCATCCTATTTTCCAGTTAACAGCACTTGTTTGCTTTGGGAGATCTCCAAGTTAAGGGGGAAGAAAAAGAAAACCCAACCCATGGATCTTTTCCCACACAATAAGAAAAATGCCTTGTTTTCTTTTTTTTTTTTTCTTTTTTTTCCCAAAAGCCAGTGTCAACTCTGCTTTTACTTAGCAGTGGGCTGGATAAAAATAGACAGTGAAGTCATGACGCCTTCAGAAGACCCAGGTATGGCCTGGGGAGAGGGGGTGAGAGGAGACAGGCTCTGGGGACAGGGACAAAATCCAGCATGATGCAGGTAGGCTGGGTCTGTCCCAGGAGAGCTGCTGGTTAGCCCAGAGTCTTGTGATTTCCCTGGCACTTTGCTGGGAGAGGCAGGAGCCTCTTTGGTGGATGCTCCAGAGTTCAAGCTGCCGCAGATGGGGCTGTAGCCCAGAGAACACCAGGAGATCAGCTCTGTGCAAAGCTGAGGCATTTGGAGTTGGAGGCACTCTGGGAAGCAAGGGGAAGCAGCGGGGAATGGAAGCCAAGGGGTTGTGCTCCTGCTTTCTCCAGGACCATACTGCTGTTGCCTCCTCTCTTAGTTTTCTGCTCAGATCTGGTTTTTCCTCCTGTTTGATCCGCTTGCCAGGCTGAGAGCGTGCTGGGCTCCTTGGAAGGAGTGTGTCTGGGAGAGACTTTGATGTCTCCTACTCAGGGCAGGGGCCCTGGAAGCCACTTGGACATCTGGAGCACGAGGAGATGCAGCTGGTGCCCATATTTTGGTTCTGCTGGTGGGGGGCTCCTGTGGCAAAGCCTTCCTGGGGCTGCTTATGCAGAACTGGGGCATGTCCTGAGCTCGGCCAGGCTCAGGGCTGGGGTGGCTTCAAGTAAAGATCCCGTGGGGCAGAGTCTCTGGTATTTCTGCACCACAGGAAAAATCAGGGATGTGAGGGCAACTTTCCAGCCACACGAATGGATGTGAAAGCCCAGGACATACCACAGAAATGCTGAGTCCCTCTGCAGGCCTGGTTTGTCTCAGGTGTGTCTTGGTTGAGTGCTGAAGAAGACCCCAAATTGCTGCCTGTGGTGTTCCCTCTGTCACCACAGAGCCCCAGCGCTGTCCTGCCAAAGCCACTGCCCCAGCTTTGTACCCTTCCAACCAAGCACCTGCTTAGGTCACGACTGAAATGAATTTGGCTGGCCTCAGCACGCCCTTCCACAGGTATTTCTGCACGTGCTTGGAAGCACCATGGAAGCTGCAAGGAGATGCCAGTTTTACATAGCAAAAGGCTGCTGCCCAGCAGGAACACTGGGCACTGCCAGGAAGGACCAGGAGAGCTGGAGCTTCAGGCTTTACATTTTCAGGATATAAGGTGAGGGGGGTATTTTGTCCTTCTTCCTAAACAAATTCCAACTTTCAAGGAAAAAAGTGATTCCTGTGGAAATTTTAGCCTCGCCCACAAGGAAGGAACATTCTATCAACAAGAAAATTCACATGGTGGGGAAAAAAACTTGTCCTTTGCTCTTCCACCTGCTCCTGAGCCATGGTTTCTCTGCAGCAGGAGGCTGGAGAGGCGTGAGGGGAATATCTGCATTTCTCTGGGATCAGTCACTGGAACCAGCATTATCACTGGAACAATGGGCTCAGCCCGGGCCAGCCGTGCGAGGGCGGCCCCGCTGCAGCGCTCCCACGTTTATTTTTGTCCGGGCCTGGAGCGGGGGTGGTGGAGATCAGGTGACGGTGCCCGAGGAGCGCTTGGCATCGCCTGTCCTGCCACCGTGTGTGCACATGTCCCTGTGAGCAGGGAGCAGGCAGGGATGAGGGAGCGGGCCTGGGCAGGCAGGGTGGCTGCCCCTCCTTACAGAATCCTTTCTCTTGGATGAGCCTGCCCTGGAGACCCCAGTGGGAGAAGGGATGCTCTCTCAGAGTGGGAACCACTAATGCTCCCATTGACCTGGCTTACAGCTTTGCAGTCCAGTCTGGGCAATCCAATCCAGTGGCTGTGCTTTGGTACCGGAATTAGGAGCTAGAAACCAGTTTCTGATAGAATTGGGTCGTGGGCATACAGGAGGTGACCAAGGAGACAAAGAAAGCACTGTGGTGGAGCCAGGGAAGCCCAGCTTCCCAAGAACCAGTGCAATGTTTCCATCTCTGAGCTTGCCTCTTTTTCTGTATGGTTTCCATACTGGGTGGTGTTTGAGCAGTACCAGAGACCCCAGTTCATTCCTGGTGCCCCCGTGTTGTTCCAGAAGAGCAGTCAGCCTGGGGGATGTGGCTGAGATAACCTTTGAGTTGGTAATTTGGCAAGGTAGTCAAATCTGCCAACGTCCTTGGCGACACAGGAACACCTTCCCGACAAGAATCCATCCCAGCTCAATCCCCAGCCTCAGCAGAGGTGAGTGTGGCTTTGCCAGCAGGTTCACCCCTTGCTTTCTCCATCACCTGAAAACAATTTGCAGCACTGGAGAGTTTTATTTCCCAAGGGGCTGAGAAAAGAGAGGAGCCTGGAGTTAATCAGAGTCTGGGAAGTGTATGGGAGCAGCCATGACTGGAGGAAGCTCACAGGCTTCTGTGCTGGACAGGGAGCAGGACTGGGCTCTGGGGACACGGGGATGCAGAGGGATGGGGTCTGTTCAGAGAGTGGCACTGTGGGAACACAGGAACAGGACATTAATTGCTCAGGTATGGGATGAGGAAAGGAACCAGGGTGCTGTGCCCCAGCTGGGGGTGCAGGTATGTGTGGCATCACATGTGTGGTCACTGTTCAGAGGCCTGAGCGACACCACACAAGTGGCCCAGAGCCCTGTGCTGGGACTTAACACACAAATCCAGCCTGACCTCAGAGGGAGCCAAGTGCTCTGTGGCAGAGGCTGGGGCTGTCCCTGATCCCAGGAATGTTCCAGCTGTGGTCTGGGAGCCACACATTGCGAACATCCCCCTCCATAGGTCAGGCCATCCTGCAAAGGATCCCCTTTTATATAAATCCCAGCACATGATGCAAGAGTGGAAGGAGCCTACCCTGCCCCAGCAGGTCATTTCAGGCTTGGCTGAGCTTCTTTCCTCTTAAGGGGATGTTTGCCAGCATCTCGGAAATGGCACTGGTGGGATCTGCAGCCCAGGCACAGCACTGTCAGTCGAGGACCTGCTCTCTGCAGCTTGGAGCAGCAAATCCCTCTTGCAGCAGGAGGATAAGGATGGATGATGTGGGAGCATATGGAAATCTATGGAACCCCTCTGGCAACAGATGCATTGAGCCTAACTCAGCTTCCAAGGGTCTGACCCTGTTGGTGCCTCCCAGCTGTGTCTCCCTGGATCCCTGTGTCTGGACATCTCTGATGTTGAGATCAAAGAGCCTGTGTTCATCCACAGGGCTGTGGTGGAAGGGATGCAGGCACAAAGCACCACCTTCATCTGCACTCTCAGCACAACCCTTACCTTGCTGTGTGGACAAAGGACACACACACACACACACACACACACACACACACACACACACACACACACACACACACACACACACAGAGGAGTAAAGCTGTAGATATCACCTCTCCATTCTCCTGGAGGGGGAGGACTTTCCAGACTGCTCTGCTGGGTGATATTCTGCAGACATTTAGCCAACAGGAGCTAAATCCTGCTGGGATTTGTAGCGAGGTCTGATGCATGCCCCACTCGCTGGACTGTCGCAGTCAAGGCAATGTGTCTTTCTGGGCTGATTAGGGAAAGTGTCAGGGACCTCGCAGCCACGACTGACAGGCCAGGGCTTCTCCTCTCAGTCTGCTGTGTTCCATTAATTGCAGCTCTCCCTAATTAAAAATCAGTGATGTGGCTTTGGCAGCTGCAAGTCAGGTCCCCCATGCGAGCCCAGGGCAGAGGCTGGGAGGTGGGGAAGGATGGAGGCATCCCTGGAGCCTGGTACATTCCCTGCCATGGTCGGGTGCTGCAGAGGAGCCAGACATCCAGGAGAGTCCTCCAGAGGAAGAATAAAATCAGAGCCCACCTTGCCAGAGATGTGGGGCAGTTGAAGGTGTCCTGGTCCCTGAGCTGTTGTTGAGCTGGAGTGAAATGCTCTGTGCCAGCAACAAAGTCCCTTTCCAGTAACCACATGGCACTGGGAGCTGGGGCCCTGCAGCGGAGGTAGCAAATCCCAGGACGCTCTGCTGAGCTGGCAACACTCTGCCTCTCCCATGGGACAGGAAGGGCCAACTTTCTGCCAGGCACTTAAAATCAGACAAAATAAAAGCTGGATGATCTATAGAAGTGCAGTTTCCTGTTGGCTTGTTGGTTGCTGATCTATCAGCTCTTTCTCCTTCCTTATTTCCCCGTGAGGAAATAAGTTTTGTTCCAGGTGTGTCTTCCCACAGGATAATAATCTCTCCAAGCAAACTCACCCTGAGTGAAGGCAGGAGGAGCATCCAGTCACCAGCACAAATGTACAATGTCAGTGACTCCGGGGTTATTTCATTAACGAGTTCTTGTGCTCTCACCACATCAATACAAACTCACAGACACCAGTGAATGTTCCAATCCCCTGCCATGAACAGGCACTCCTTCCACTAGACCAGGCTGCTCCAAGCCCCATCCAACCTGACCTTTTCATACCCATACATGCCCTGTTTGGAAATCCGTGGGTGAAGGGGCTGTCTATCTGTCCAGTTGTCAGATAATGGCAGGATAGGTGATGCTTTTGTTACCCAGAGAAGCTTCAGGTGGGAATAGAGACATCAGCTCATATCGCCTTAGAGGCTGCTAGAGTGAGTTCTTGGGAGAGGGATCATGGTTTGGGAGAGGGTGAACTGCATGGCAGTCACTTCAAGGGGACAGAACAGGGAGGGTCTAGGTGAGGCAGCACACTCTGATCTCTCTGCTGGGCATGGGCATCTTCCACGTGTTGGTGAGCAGACTTTGGAGAGTGGCTGGAAGTCTTCAGTGTGGTTGTCTACAAGAGAAGTGGAGAGGGACATTGGACATGGGCCTGGAGCAACAGGACAAGGAGGAATGGCTGCAAACTGAAAATGGGCAGGGTTGGTTGGGATATTGGGAAGAAATTCTTGACTGTGAGGCCCTGGACCAGAGAAGCTGTGGCTGCCCCATCCCTGGAAGTGTCCCAGGCCAGGTTGGATGGGGCTTGGAGCAACCTGGAATCGTGGGAGGTGTCTTTGCTCATGTCAGGGGGGTTGAAACTGGATGAGCTTTAAGGTCCCTTCCAACCCAAATCTCCCTAGGAAAACAGGGAGGCTTGTGTCCAGCTCCTCTCTCTGGCCCACAGCCAGGGACGACTTGCAGATGGAAAGCTCGTGGCTGGGACTGGCTGCTCCGGATGGGCTAATAATACCCCTGGGAGAAGGTCAGGTGGGCAGCAGCAGGGGCAGCTCCCATTACAGGCTGTCACACATCATCCTCAGCTGCCAGAGCCTCCAGAAAATTTTGGGATGTCTTGGAGGAGAGCTGGCACTGCCACCCTTCCTCCACTGGTGGATTTCCAAGGATGGCAGCAGGTGGCTGCCAGTGGTTATCTGCACCATGGCATGGAGAATATAACCCCCAGCACCATTCCCTGCCCTGCATCCCCTGTGTCACCACATCCTGCCCTGCTTCCCCATACCAGCAGGACCTGGCTGCCACCGGGCAGGCCACCGTGCTGTCCCACAGCCACAAATGTCCCAGCAGAGAGGGTTTTTTCTTGCTGAAAAGCTGCTTAGCAGCTTATGAAAACAATAAAAGTAGTATTATCTTCAATGGTGAGGCAGATGGTTTGGATGATTGGTTTGACTTTTAAGCTGGATTTGAGCTACGGATATTCTGATTTTTAACAATTTTTGGCTGGTCAGATTCTGGCGGCGTAATCTCCAGATTCCCACTCCCACAAATCCAGTCCTCTCTGCACTGGGGGCTGTGGGATGGAGACCTGCCCTGGGAGGGGGCCCTCAGAGGTCTGCATGTGAGGGGGCATCCAGACCCCCACCACCTGTGCTGGCAGCCGCCAACCCTGCCACCACCACCACGGCCACCACCAGCCCTCCACATGCCAGGTGTCACCGCTGGCACTGCAGCCTTGTCCCTCTGACCTTGGGTGGACAGTGCCCCTCTCCGCTCCCGTCCCGCGTGGGTGGCTCTGCAAATCCACTGCTGGCAGGAGCCCAGGCCTGAGCTTCTCCACGCAACATTGTCTTTTGCAGAGGGATTTATCTAGTTTTTCTCCTAATTATCAGGAGCTGTGGACTTCCTGCCACCATCTGAGGGCTGGTACCAGCCCTCAGTGCTCCTTCTCCGGATGGAACCTGCTCCTGCTGTCACCCCCGCACCCAGTGTCAGTGTGGAGCTGTTGTGTGGAGCGCTCAAGAGATGACATCCTGTTCACCAGGACATGGCCAGGGGCCTTCTCCATCCCTCCTGCAGCAGGGACCCTCAGCCACCCCAGGATCCCTGCAGGGATAAGGGATCTGCCTTGCTCCAGGGCCCCCAAGCAGCATCTGAGGCTTCTTGGAGTTGCCTGTAGCCGTGGGTTTGGCCTGATGCAAAGCAAAGAAAGGATTTGGGGATGAAATCCATGCCCATGGGGTTGGACAAGGCTCCTCTGAGGGCAGTTCCAGACAAATAAAAGCCATTTCTGGGGCTCATGCAGCTGAGGGACATGCAGCAGGGTCTCAGCTAATGAATTACCTGCCCCAGACCCTGCAGCTGCCCCACCTGAGAAGAGCCATCACATCGAGAACATCCTGTGTATTAGAATGGTTTTTATTTAGCAACTCTCCAAAGCATTAAAATAAAACTCCCATAAAATAAGGGTCATCTTTGTGTGTACACTGAAACTGTAAATGGAGAAAAAGAGGAGGACTTCTACAGAGGTCAAAGGTCACCCCAAACATCCCTTAAAGAGAAACATCATCAGTTTTCTGCTCCCACTGTGAGCTCCAGTGCTGGTCAGCAGTCACCAGCAAAGCAGAGGAGAGGGAGGGAAGGAGGGATGGGGATGAAGGGTCTGGGAAGACTTTACACAGCTTGGTTCAGTCCTGCAACCAAAACACTTCCCTGCTGCACCCGGATCATGAAACACCAGGGGGAAAAAAAACTTGTAAAACAGCAGGGGTGATTTTGGGTCTGTTTGTGAGTGGCAGAGGGAGCTGGACCAGGAAAGGGCGGGCTGTGGGGCTCGGGGGGTCCTGGGGAGGTGACAGCAGCGATGGCGACGGGACCGCGGTGGCTGCGAGCTCGGTGCCCGATCCCCAGCAGCCTTTCCCCTGCCGGCTCCCGCGGGGCCTGGCAAAGCACTGTCAGAGCTGCCAGGCTTATCTTTAGCTCTGTTCCCTCCCTCGCCCCCGCGCCCACCTCCTCGCCGCGCTCCGCGTCCCGGCCCCCGCCAAAACACGCGTTATATAAGCGCTCGCAGAACCATCTGGGGCTGAGTCAGCCACGAACCCAAACGGACAGCAAGCCCCCGAGGCGGGGATGCCGACCCACGGATAACGGGATTTGGGGACCATCCCCCCCCGCTAGTGCTACCCCTGAGTGTCCGGCACCCCCACCCAGACCCCATGAACAGGGAGCCTGGAAGGGAACAGCGAGGAACGCCCCAGCCTGGGGGATGGGAGTGATGCTTGGGGTCGTCAGTCAAAGAGGGGAAGGCTTAATTACATACTAAGGAGGAATTTCCAAAATAAATGTGCCAGCTGCAGGGGAAGAGGAGAGGGAGTGTCGACTGGCTGGGGAAGGGGTGCTGATCTGTCAGCTTGCACACATCTCTTCCCTCTCCATCCTGATACCCCACGGGAAACACTTATCACTTCTTCCCTTAAATCAGCACCACCAAGCCCAGTTTGATTCCAAATTTATTCATTTGGGGTTTCTCCCCAAAGCCCGGGGTCAGGACAGGAGATGTCCTTCACCTCCTTCTTCAAAACCACCGGTTTTCCCTGTGAGCAGCATCTCAGGAGCGTTTGTGACCTGAACTTTGCAGTGTTGTGCTGATTCACAATGGCTTGTCACAAAAACTGCCTAAAAGTGACAGAAAAAGGGACGCTGACTCATGTGTTTGCCTTCCCCGAGCGAGGAGAAATGTGAAAGGTGAACAAAGTACTTAACGGGTGATAATTACATTCTGCGCTGAAAAAAATCAATCCATATTAATAAGCCAGAGTGTTGTTGCTAATAGAGGCATTTTACAATTAAAAAAATTAAAGTATTTGAGGTTTTTAACCTTGACAGTGACCTGTTAACAAGAAGTGTAAGGAAACCCCTAATTTTGTCCCACTCACAATTATAAATCTGTTAAGGAGAAACTCCAGCCGCTGCCTTCCTGGACTCCCTGCAGGATGCTGCAGGCTGGTTCCCTGGCAGGATCCTGTTTTTCGGTGGGATAAAACCTGGTGTGGGATGGGGTAGAAGAGCTGGCCCCTCTGGGAGAGCTCTTGGTATTGCCTTTATGGAGGGGGAGAAAGGAGTTGGAGAGGGTCCACCTTAATGTAGGATGAAAAAGCAAATTGCCAGCAGGAGAGCAGAGATGCTGCTCCGTTACTATGGTTACCCCCAGAGACAACCCAGCATCCCTGGGTATCGCCCTGCAGTACCCAGAACATTCCTGGGTATCGCCCTGAGGTACCCGAACTGCTCCCGGCTGCCTGGAATGGCACTGGGGCAAGTCGGGTGGGCAAGGGACCATATTTGGAGGGGTTTGTAGGGTCTGAGGCTCTTGGAGCAGCCTGGAGAGAGGATGAATCCAGGCTGGGTGGAGAAGCAGCATCTCCAGTGGGGCCATGGCAAAGTTCCTGCCTTCATCCTCTGAGATGAGATCCTGGTGGGAAGCCAGAGTTCCCAGCCCCTCTGCCCACACTCTAGTTCTGGGCCCACCCAGTGGGTTTGAGCCAAACCCATCCAAGCTGATGAAAGGACACCCTGCTTTTGGGGAGGCCAAAAACCTCTG
>NW_008238321.1:7180267-7186884 GCF_000691975.1 Corvus brachyrhynchos | reverse complement strand
GGTGCAATGCTGAGTTCAGAGAGGGTTTTAGCCCTTAAAGAAAGACATCTTGAATATTAAAAGAGGAGGTTGCCAGCTAAGAAACAGCCCCAATCCCATTCTGCTGGCTCCCATCCCTGCTGAAAACTTCCCAGCCAGACCTGTGAGGTGTAAGCAAGGTCATTCCCCTCAGAACCACCTGCTGCCTTCCCATCCCTGCTGCTCCAACCCCTTAGTTCAGCTCTCGAAGATGAGGATGGTTGGATTGGAAATAAAGCAAGGACCAAACACCCCAGCAGCACATCTCCCGTGGTGCCAGCATCAGCTCGGCTCCCTGGGGATTTCTGTACAAGCAGCCACTGAGGGAGGAATTCTGGAGGCAGTGGGAACCATCCCCAGGGAGCTGCCGGCTCCTGAATCATTAAATGCTTCCACAAATGAAGCGCTGGGGTTTGTAGTGCAAACGGCTGTGTGAGGAGTCACTGCCGCATGGCAAAGCAAACCCTGAGAGTGGAGGCACGGGAGCCGTGGGAAGCTGCTGCACGGGCCCATGCATGTCCCCAGGAGAGACGCTGGCAGGGCCCTGCCAGAGCATCCCCCGCCTCCTCCCTGGCATTTTCCTTCCCGAGATCCAGCCCATGTTTTGGAGTAGAATTTTTCCCATCTCCTCTCCTGCCTGCCTGTAACAGGCCATTACCATCCCCAAGAACCCCGACTCCTCTCCTCAGCAAGAGAAAAGCTTCCAGAAAAGCATCTGGTCCAGATTTAAAGGCATTAAGAGACAGAGATTGGTGGCTTGTTCTAATAGCTAATCATTATTAAAAGATTGCTCCTTATTTCCACGATAGATTTGTCTGGCTTCAGCTTCCAGGAAGAGGTGGTTATTATGGCTTTCCCTTCTAGATTAAGTTACCTCTTTGTACCAGTGTATCTTCCCTGTGACAAATGCTGTAATCAAGTCACCTCTCAGTCTCCCCCTTTGCTAAATTACATGGGCTTTGCTCTTAAATCTTGCTTAGCCCCAGCCCTCTCTGTGGTGATTAGAGCGAGTGGCTGGCAGGGATTTTTTTTTAATGAGTAAAAAACTTCCTTATGGCGAAAGGGAGGGAGCCGATGGGACCCAACAGACCATTAGGGGTGGGTGGAAATTATCAGCCGCCAGTCACCTGAACTGGATTCAGCCCTGTGCCCAGCCTGAGGAATGATGATGGATAATTTCCCTGGGTTATCTCGGTACACGAGCCCCGTTCCCTGAGGCAGCCAGGTGTGAAAGCCAGGAGGAAAATCCAGGACGGCAAATCCAGGGGCTCTGTGTCCACCAGGCCATTAACCTCTCTGTAAATAGCATCTCACACACTGTCTCCGCTTTCCTTCAGCCGTGACGCGCCATTAAAGCCATTTAAACTGTCACTTGGACATGGCGCGATGTCCCCTGAGGTCCCCACAGGAAGCAATGCCCGTAGGAAATAGAACCTCACAGAGCCCAAGGGGACCGAGGTCACTCTGGGGAGATTTGTTGGGTCAGTCTTGGATGACTGGGCTCGTTCTGCCTGGGCTCCAAACGCATTTTCCCATCTCCGGGCTCCCTGCATGGCTGAGCCGCTGCGCTCCGGTCCCATGGGCAGAGCCCATCAGGGCAGGGCACTGGAGCGAGTGGTACACAGGGAGGGGCTGTGTTTGGGGGGACTCTGCAGAGCCCCCCATGATTCTGAGGATTCTTGCAGCCAGGGGGGAAAAAACCCTGCCAAGAAAAATTCAGGTGTGTGTTTTCTGCTCCTGCCTAGAGGCAGCAGGATGGATATTTGCTGAAAGGCTCTTAAAAATAATCTGTTTGTCCTGCTGGCCCCAGTCTTGCTCAAAGTTTGCTCCACATAATCCTGTATGTGTGACAACTGACAGACTTGGAAACACGTTGGAAGTTGGCTACAGGCAGACACTTCACTATGATCTTTAAAATATACAGCATGACGCGAGATATTTTAAATAGATCAAAATACATTTATTACATATTTATATTATTTTCTCTAGTCTATTTATATCTTTTGGAGACTCTTATATATAATATATATAATATATTTAAAATAACATAAAATTGGCCAGTTTTGTCATCTGAAATACATTTTACAAAACTATATATACATTGTCACATATATCTCAAATATATGTGCAATGAGACAGAGAAACACCAGAGGTGGAAAAGGTACAGATACTTCATTGCATCCCTCAGCTTCTCTACCACCATTGCCCCGGTGAACAGACTCAGCGTTTCACCCCTGGGAAACCAGTGCTCCCAGTTGCCAACCTGCCCGTGTGAACTGGTGCCGGGTCTCGATCCCCAAACCCACGGGGGGGCCAAGCCTGGGGGAGCACTGGGGCGTGTTTGGGGGGGAGATGGCGGGGGGATGGTGTCCTGGGAGTGGGCAGCAGGACAGATGTGCACAGCTGGTGGGCGAGGGGATGGGTAGCGTCAGGTCGGGCACTGTCCCATGTCCTGTCCCTGCTCGTGATGCAGCTGGATCCTGCCCTGTGCCAGCCCCCCCACAGCAGCATTCCTGAACTGGGGGGTGGGAGAGCAGGATGGGGTCGGAGTGCCGGACACAGCTGCCACACTCACTTCAGCGTGCAAGAAATGGGAGGGGGGGATACACATGGGACTCGTTTGGTTGTCAGCACGAGAGGAAAGGAAAGAGCAGGAGGGTTTAAAAATAAACGTATTTGTTCTGCCTTATTAAAGATAGAAAAGGTGGCTCTGAAATCATCTCCTACAAAAGGTTTGAAGGTCAAGCAGGCACCGAATCGCGAAAGGTTGAGCGCTAAGTGATTGTCCCAGCCCTGAAAGACAAAGTGCACTAAATTCGGGGATGAGAAGCTAAGGCTCGTCCCGATGACCCCCGGCCCCGGGCACGGCCCCCGGCCAAGTGAGGACCCTCCGTCTGCCAGGGCACAGAATGCTCTTCCCGGAGGTGGATTTGGGGCGCAGGGATGCGGCTGCTTTCTGCTCTCACTGGGGTGTTTTTTGGGGTGAAGCCAAGTGGGAGCAGCAGCAGGTCCAGCCCCCGAGCCCCGGCTGGGGAGGCTGCTGCTGCCGGAGGCTGCCCCGAGCCCCGGCCCAGGGCAGTCCCTGCGGGATGCTGGCCAAGAGGATTAGCGGCTCTCTCCTTTCTCGGACTCCTGCCATCCTTCAAGGATCAAGTGCAACGCCGGAGTGAACTCCAGGGACGGAGCTGGCTTGCTCGAGGAAATGGCCGGCGGCTGGTATTTTGGGGGGGGGACGGGGATATTTCTCCTTGCTCGTCTCCAAGCCTCTTCTCACAGGGACTCCGCTCCACAAAAACCCACACCACCAGAGCATCCCTGTGCCTTCCCAGCCCCCTAAGGAAACCCAAGTGCTGAACTTGGGCTTTTTCCACCCTTTTTTTTTTTTTCTTTTTTACCCCTTTCTTTGACAGTTGATGGGATTTAAGCTATGGCTGGGGGGCCTTCCCGATGCTCCCTGGTGGTAGGAAAAAAGACCAGTAGCTCCGAGCACTCACAGGGAGGCAAAAATCATATTTATACACTATGTACCGGCATGGTCCAGCGTCAGGACTAGGACTATACAGTAGATATAGAACATCTCACCAGAGCTAGACCCTCACTAGCAGGGTTTGGGGCAGAGGTGTGTCAACAGGGGCCAGGAAAGGTCTGAAATCCCCTCACCGTGCCAGCCACTGGCGCTCCCTGTCCCAGTTCACATCCTCCTACACAGCAGTTTAAAAATACATCTGTATATATTATTCTATTCTCCCAGGTAACACTGTACAATCATAGAAGTTTCTTTAAAAGCAATAATTTACTTAAAGACATCTCTATTTCTCTTTAGTTTTTATACAAATATTTACTGTGATATATATATATATTTATAAAGAAGTTAACCCTCTGAGGACTCTACAGCAGCAAGATGTGCACCTTTTATTTTTTTAATAATTATTATTTATTCAAAAGAACCTAAAACCACTTAAAAGCATTTGTTTTAAAAAAATAAATAAGTAGTGCTCACACAAAATCTCTCTGCCCCCCCTCCATCCTTCCCACCCCCCAGATGCTGTGGTGCAAAAAGCAGGGGGTAAAAGCATCCCCCCAGGAGCAAAGGGATTGGTGATGGGATGGCATCCGCCTTTGCTGCCTTAGAAACATAAATGTCATGGCTGGAGCTCAATGGCACGTCCCTACATGTCCTCACTTTCGGGGACAACGCATTTGGGGCACTCAGTGCTGAAAATCTGCCTCCCAGTGCTGCCCCTGGAGAAGGTTTTCTCCCAGTGGTTTTTATTGGAAGCCAAAAACAGAGCAGCCCCTTGGTGGGCAGTGTGGGGCCATGGTGACAGACACTGGTGGGAAGAAACTCTTGCAGGGATGATGTCCCAGTCCCCAACACAGTGCTCCGTGGCATGGGGCAGTGGGATGCTCGGGGCAGCTGCTCCCCAGAGCCCTTGGCAAGAAGATGGGGATGGGGACACAGGACAAATCCTGCTTCTGCCATCTATGTTTGGACATGACACAGCAAGTCCTGACCCCAGAACACGGCTTCCCTGGTGTGAGCTGTGGGGGGAAAAAGCACCGGGAGCCCATCACAGCAGAAATGCTGTGGAGGACCCCGCTGTTGAGCCCCTCTCCCCAAGGGCTCCATGCCCAGGGTCAGATGTGGGATGCCCATGGATACAAAGCCTTTCCCATGGCCACAGGGAGCAGGGAGCCAGATTTTGGCTCCCAGAGCACCAACGAGCAGCACAACCAGATGAAGAGACCCACAAACCTGCACCTTCCTGACTCCTTCCCTCTGTGGGGAGCAGGGCAGGAGCACAGGCTTCCCACGCATGGGGGGCTTTGCCTTGTGCCGGAGCTAAAGCTAAACCAGGTTGTCACCAAGGCCAGCCTGAAAGGCAGTGGATGATGGGATGTGGGTGCTGCAGAGCAAAAGGGGCATCACCCAGAGGGGGGGATGCAGGTCGGGGCTGTGGAGAAGGGCTGGGACACGGGATGAGTTCGCATCTCTAAGGCACAATCCACCTTGAGGCTGGGACACAGGGATGGGCTGGCTGAAGCACAAGATGGGGTGATTTTCTCAACTGGCATCTGTTGTTTTGGGGAAAACATCTGTCTCTGAAGCAGGACTCTCTGGTGGGTTGGGAATTCATAAAGCCCAGCCTGGCACGGACACAGCTCCAGTACTAGAAGAAGTGCAGCCCAACAAGATGACTTTCACATTGATTTCCACGTTTGAAAATATTCTTCAAGGAAGAAAAATACCAAATTGGTTGGAAAAGTGGGGAAACACCCAATTTTGAGAGCTCTCCACTCTCATTTTTGTGCTTTTCACTGTTTTGTCCCAGTTATGGTGAACCTTAGGAATTCCCCATCAGAGATGTTGGGGGAAACCCAACACTTCAGCAGCTGATGCTCCAGACCCCATTTCCACCCAGAAACCCAGCATTTCCAGAAATTGGCTAATTACCATGTTTACAGTGCTTTTTTCTGTCACAGTCCTGCTTATCCTTATTACCTCCTTTGCCAATGATTCCACTACTTTCTTTCACTGCCACTGACCTCCAGTCACTTACATCTGTTTTCTGCCTATGAAGCCATGCCAGTGGTAAAAAACCACCCCAAAATTGGATGCAATCTTAACTTTTAGCTCTTGCATCTACCCAACAAGTCACCCCCTCAAAGAACCCGGTGGCTTCTTCATTCCCTTGTTCATTTTTAAAAAATACTGAATGACTTCTTTCAGATTTAATATTATTATTATTATTGTTATAATAATAATTATTATTATTATTTTAGTAAACAGTCTCCCAAACGGTGCGGTGAAAAAATTAAAAACCCTCTCACCTCCCTCCCCTTTTTTTTCCCCAAATTAAAAAGAAGTACGTTAATGTTGCATGTTATTTCAAGTGTTGTTCTTGTGCAGCTGAACCAGACTGCCTGCCGAAGGAGCAATTGTTTTGTTGTTGCTGCTCAGTTAAAAAATAAAAGGAAAAAAAAAGAAAGAGAGAGAGAGAGAGTAAGATTTGTTTCCTGATATTTCCTCTTTTTGGATCTCGCAGTGCTCAGCTCCAGGAAAACACTGGCGTTTTCCCCGTGGGGAGAGAAAAGCCCCACGGGGCCGCGCGGGGTGAGCGCCTGCCTGCACCCCACGGACCCTCCTCTTCTCATCCTTCCTTCTGTCCATCCATCCATCCATCCGTCCATCCATCCCCCAGAGCCGTGGGCCCTGCCATGGGCGCCAGGCACAGGGGACGCGCCGTGGCCTGCCACCGTCCCCTCCTGCAGACCGCTCAGTGGTTATTGCGATGAAACTGAAAACTATGAACGATACTAATTTCTCAAGCATTCCTATGGCACTTGCATTGTTCTGCATAATTTGAGCGGGTTGTAGGGGAAGAGATTAGAGGAGGAAAAAAAATACCCTTGGAAAAGTCAACGGAAGGACCAAGAGTCATATTTCCGACTCCCTCCTGTACGACCGCTGATCCAACGCTATTGTGGCTTGAAGCCTGTCGAACTCATGCCTGTTGTCCGGGCTGAGGTCCTCCAGACCCCGGCTGTCATCATCTTCCTCTTCCTCGTCGCGGCTCATGAAGGCCAGCTCGCTCTCG
>NW_008238321.1:7176433-7180211 GCF_000691975.1 Corvus brachyrhynchos | reverse complement strand
GGGGTGGACGGCACCTCGTAGGTTTTGTGGAAGTGGGAATAGTCTACTTTGTACTGGTTTTTCTCCTCGAACAAGACGGGCTCGAAGCGGTGGCCCCACAGGATTTCACTGGCCAGGTAGGAGCTCCGAGCTTGCGTCGTCATGGCTGTGGCCTCTACCATGCCCTCCAGGATGACGACGATCTCAAAGTCATCTGTCTCCAAGTCCTGGCGGCTTATCCCGAACAAGGGGCTGTCTTCGTTGATTTCGTGGAGAATGGTGATGGGAGACACCAAGAAAATACGGTCCAAGCCTTTATCAAACCCCACGTCAATGTCTATTTGGTCGAGTGGGATGTACTCCCCTTCCTCTGTGATCCTGGGCTTAATTAGCTGAGCTCGTACGTGGGCTTCTACTATGTGGCTTTTCCGTAGGTTCCCAACTCTCCACATCAGGCAGAGTTTTCCATCTCTCATCGCCACTACTGCATTATGGCTGAAAAGTAATGTCTGGGCCCGTTTTTTGGGCCTGGCCATTTTTGCCATTATTGCACCAATCATGAAAGAGTCGATTATACAGCCCACGATGGACTGAACCACCACCATGAAGACGGCGAGCGGACACTCCTCGGTCACGCAGCGGAAGCCATACCCAATCGTCGTTTGGGTCTCAATGGAGAATAGAAAAGCAGCCACAAAGCCATTGACCTGCAGAACGCAAGGCTTGAAAGTATCGTCTCCACCCGGGTTTTCTAAGTCTCCATGAATGAGTGCAATTAGCCAGAAAATCAGCCCAAACAATAACCAGGACACCAGAAATGCCAGCGAAAAGAGCAAGAGCATATACCTCCAGCGGATGTCAACGCACGTGGTGAACATGTCTGCAATGTACCTCTGTGGCTTGTCGTCCATGTTGGTGAACTCCACGTTGCACTGACCATTCTTCTTTACAAACCTGTTCCTGCATTTCCTCCTGGTGTGGATTTTCCCATTGCCAAAGCCGTTGATACCTGGCATGGTGGTCAACCTCAGCCCGTCTTCCTCGGAGGACACGATGCTGTAAGGGTTGACTCTGCCTGTAGTCATCCCTGAGCCAAGCCCACAGTGAAGGTGAAGGGTCTTGCGACTCCCAATGTCCCCCTGACCCACCCCTGCCCACCCCCCAAATTCTGCTGCAGTGGAAGAGAAGTCCCAAATTTCCACGTCTTGGCTGCCACGTCACCACACGGATCCTGTGAGAGGCTCTGCAATGAGAAAACAAAGACAGGGCCGTTACCTCTCACGGCACAGGGACCCAAGGGGCTGCTTGGCCAGTGGTTCTCATGGGCTGCATGTTGACTGACAACCCCTTACACTGTTCTAATTCTCCCTTCCTTCACTGGGCTGCTCCCAAAAAATACACAGGTGGAAGGGAGAAGGTGTTAGAGTTTGTTCTTTCATGGTAGAAAGTGAGTGAACAAATCTTATTGCATTTGTGGGACACTCAACAACTCCAGCAGATGAAAAACCTGGAGTTTCTCCACTTCACTTTTCCCACGAGCTCTGCCACCAGAGAGGAAAGTGGAGAGGCCGAGCTGTTCTCCTTGGGACACAGATATCAATAAAGGTACTCCTGGAAGCGGCTCCATCAGTTCACATTGCCTGTGCCAGATGGATCAACGCCCAGCCCAGCGCCGACCTTGGAGCACCAGCTCTTCTGGGCTCGAGGGAAAGCACAGGGAGATGTGGATTTAACCTCTGTCCCCCTGCCCGGGGATGGGAGAGGACACAGCCAACATGCAGCCGGCTGGAGAAGGTCCCGGGAAGGCACTTGCTCGGGGCAGATGTCCTGAGGAGCAACTTTCCCAACGTATCCATTGGGACATGGAGCCATCCATGGTCACAGATGGGTTTAGCTGGCCAAGTGTCATGAAGGAGCAACTGCCACTGGGGAATGGGGAGCTGTTTTGGTCCCTTCTGGAAGGCTCAGCTGCAGGGTCAAGGACCTACACTCAACTTTGCTTGAGAGAGAGGTGACATGGACATGGGAGAAGTGGCCCAGGCCTGGTGGGCTCCCTGGTGGAGGTGAGCGTGTGGTAGGGGAACCTAGTGACAGCCTGCCAGGCTGCTGGACCCTCCAGCCCCTCATGGGGCTGCATTAGGGAGTGGACAGGATCGTGGAGAAGCCATGTGTCACATTCCAAGCACCTCAAAGAGATGGGACCACAGGAACTCTCCACACACCACTCCCTGCCACAGGTCACTCTATTATTTAGCGACATGGGACGTGCCACTGAGGGTGGAACTGCCTTGCTGGCACTGAGACCTGCACAGTGCAACAACGTGGTGGGGGAGCGGGTGCAGAGCCCCCCGTGACACCCCAGCTCGTGCCTGGAGCTCAGCGAAGCCACCGGGCTGGACGTGCTGTGCCGGATCCGCTGGCCTGATCAATGCGGTCCATTCCAATCGACCAATGGATTGCAATCAGCTCCAGTGCCCGGGGACACGCTGGGACAAACACACCCTTTCCATTACACAGTGTCCAGGGCCAGCCAGCGCCAGCACCAGGGAGCATTGCCAGGCACAACCTGCCTGGGGCTGCATCATCCCAGCTCGCAATGATACCCTGGACTGCCGTTTACTGAAATGCTCCCCAAATCCAGCCTGAGAATCCAGAAACGCTCCAGAAGCCCTGCACCACAAGCAGGAGCACTAAAGCCTGCCCAAACCTCCCAGGTGCTGGACACAGACCTATGTGGGCCACCACCCTACACTAAACAACACATTTCCCCCTGGTGCAATCCAGGCACAAGCATTTTTTATCCCCAAAGTTGATTTTTTGAGAGTAACAGTTATTTTTTGGCATCTCAGCAGACCAAGGGATTGCTCATACACAGAATGAGATCCTCTCCCTCCTTGGGGCCACAGGGGAGAGTAAAATAGGCACAAACAGTTAATATTAAGAGCAAATATTTACAATCTTACAGTCCCTGGAAGTCAAACAGGACCGAAGTGGCCTTGCAGAGCTGATCTGTCAGGCCAGCTGCCCAGCACCAACCTGGTCTCCCACCCTCAGACTTCCTCCTGTTCATCCTGGGCGCATCCATTAACGCTTCTCCTCTTTTTTAAAATGAGATCTGAGCATTTTGGGCCAGAAAATGCTGCCCCCCTATCACTCCTCTGGCTCACCCCAGGGCAATGCACCAAATGCTTTTGCCACAGGAGGAATTTAGAGTCGGGTTTTTTAATTAATTCTAGATGCATTTGAGAAGTGAACAAAATGCAATGAGCCCCCAGTGACCTGTGAGAGGATTAGCTGGGGTCTGGATTAACTGTGCTGGAGGGGGAGCTGTGGCCGGGTGACTGCGGAGGCAGCTGTGCTGCTCTCACTTGGGGTGGTGTTTCCAGGGACCCTCAGGCTCCCTGTCACCATCACTGCTCCCCCCTGCCTGCACCCCTTTCCCCATCCCTCCTTCCTACCTTCCTTCCATTCTTGTTTTCTCTGTTTATCCTTTTCTCTCTTCCTTCCTTCACATCATCATCATTCATTTTTTCACTTCCTTCCTTCCTTCCTTCCTTCCTTCCTTCACTCACTCACTCACTCACTCACTCTCTCACCCCCACCCTCACCCTTTCCTCCCATATCACACAGAGTTCCAGGGACCCCTCTGCTGCAGGATGATGCCAGGACAGACCCAAGGAGCCGATTCTGTTTCGGGTCCAGGGAAGTTCTTGTGACTCAGCCCATTTCCCATCTGGGACCCCACATTCCCGGACTTAGTCCTTCCCGAAGCTCCTGGGGGGACAGACCCCCCCCCGTC
>NW_008238321.1:7172120-7176372 GCF_000691975.1 Corvus brachyrhynchos | reverse complement strand
GGTCCCCCCCTGCGGCTCGTCCTTTATTTAGCACAGTTTTGTTTGGAAATACACTTTCTCGAGTTTGCTGAAAGCTGAATTTCTGGTTTGGTTTAAATTTGAAGGCTGGAGCCCCACGCTGCCGCTGCGGGAGGCTCAGGCTGGGAGAGGGCTGATGCAAACACATGGAAACCCGTGGCAGGACCAGCTGGGGACAACATCCCCGTGGTCACCCCACATCTCCTTGGCTCAGGAGTGCATCCTCCAGCACCACCCTGTCATCTCCCCACAGCCAGAACTGCCCCGGGGGCTGCCAGAGGTGTTACAGGCGGTTCATCCCCCTTCCTGCCTGCTTCCCAAGTGTTTCACAAGCCTGCCTATCACAATTTTCCCTCACAGGAACAAAATCAAAACTTCCCCTGACAATCACTGCTCGTTAATCCCATTCCCAGCCCAGCTCCAGCGCAGGGAAGCCCATGCTGGCTGTGGGGCAGGACCGGGACCATCCCCTGCCGTTCGTGCCACGCGTCCTGTGCAGAGCTAACAGTGTTAACATGTGGGAAACAAAACAGGCTCATAATACGAGTTTCGGGAATGAGCGGCCCCCGGCTCCCCGCGGCTCCGAAGGCAGCGACGCCGTGGATTGCCCCAGCTAATGAGCTGAGAAGAGAGGCAACAACTCCTGCCACGAAACTGCAGCAACCCAGCTCCCACCGCGGAGCGGTTCCCCGCAGAGAATCCAAGTGTCTCCAGCAATCTGCCAGCTGCACAGTTAATTTTATTTATTTTATTTTTTTCTTAAAAGGGATGTTAAATGTTACAACAATGTTGGGAACAGCCAGCACGCTGGGAAAACGTGTTGAGTGCCGGGGAAGTCATTAGTTAGAGCCGGCTGAATGTGTCAATGCGATTTATCATCACACCTTTCCCTGCACCTCTGGAGGGGACGCGTTTCGGCCGCCACCCCCCTCTTGCATCCTCCCAGCGTGGATTTTCTCATGGAAGTGTGCAGACAACCGGGCTGTGCTCAGGTGGAATCGTCCCTGTGGGGACTCGGAGGAGCTGAGTTTGGGCATGATGAGTTTGCAGGTCCCGTGTGCGCGGAGCAGGAGAGGTGACCGGCCGGGAGGGGACGGTGTGAGCAGCCCACCCTCGGTGCTGCTGCCTGCCCTGCGCCGGAGATAACGCTGCCCTGCGCCGGGAGATAACGCTGCTATCTCCCGCGGCGATGCCCTTCATGCCCCAGCAGCAGGACAGCAATGTCAGCGGCGAGGAGGGAGCTCTGTGTGCGGCACAGCCGAGGGAGCCCAAATCTCCCCTGTTCATCCCGTCCCGACAAAGCTACCCGGCACCGGGCACCCACAAACCGAGGGGAGGCAGCGGGGCTGGGGGCTCCCCGCGCCATGCCGGGGCAGCAGCAAGGCCAGAATAACTCCCTCCTACAACGCCCTGTCTTTGAGCGCTGCCGATAAATACAGGGTCAGCACAAGGCAGGCCAGGTTAGGACATAGAAAGAATAAATGAGAATAAATGAGAATAAATGGCCCCCTGTTTCCCCTCCACTGCCACGGAGGTCAGGAAAGAGGCTCCCACCACAGTACATCCCTAATGAGAAAAAACTGCTCCGTTTTGGCAGGGACACAGGAAGAAAACAGCCATGGGCACACACCCATCCCCAGGACCCCCACATACTCCCCTATTTCCAACAAGCGGCCGAGAAATCACTGTCTGTGAGCCTTGGTGGCACATGCAGAAGGGAAACTGAGGCACGTGGGACAAGGAAGGCCCTTGGTGGCAAGATCGGAGGTGACGGGGTGCTGAGAGACATGCTGGTTCATCCCTGTCCCCCTGAGCCACGTGTGGATGCCACGGGTACGGGAGGAGAAAAAAAGGCCACGTGCAGCATTCGTCACCATTGGGGCCAGGTGGCCTCTGCAGGGTGATGGGCTTGTGCTTAAGCACCCTAAAACTCCTGCTAAATGTGCCCTGGATCAGAGAGATCCTGGGAAAGATCCTTTCAAAGGCTGCACTGAGCACTCATTTGGCCCCAAACTCCGTGATGTGATGTGGGGACTGAGCATCCCAGTCCAGCTGCCTCCATATCTGTTCCAGCTCCAGCACTTATCCCTGCACCCACACCCTGCAGGGACAGGACCCCGGGGCTGTACATCCACCCCCGCTGCCTCCCACTGCTCCTGGGTGCTGTACCCCTGCCCAGCTGCAGGACAGTGGCAGAGGGATTTGGGAACACCACAGCACCCACTGTCACCCCAAACCACAGCCAGCCCTGGCACGCCCCAGGTCCTGAAATCCCATCTCACTCTCCTGAAAAACACTGGCTGTTTTTCCATCTGCTCGCATCCATACGCCTGGACAGCAGGACAAGGCTGGGGGGAAGGATGAGGGCAAGGGGGGGTGCAGGCCTTGGCAGGGACAACCTGCACCAGGGGCTGCCGAGGGACACCCCAAAACCCCAGGAGATGCAGTCAGACTGCTCTGTCCACATGACACTCACCCAAACCTCTGAGGTACCCCCTTACCCCTCCCCACAGTCAGGGAAGCTCCCTGGGAAGGGGCAGAGCCCCAGCTACTCCCCAGGCAGGGGGGGCTCCAGCCAAAACCCAGAGGAGGGGTCAGCCCTTACCTGGTGTGTGCCCGGGGGGACCCCAGCGCTCCCCGGCCATGGCTGCAGGGCACAGGGTGCCCCAGGGCCCTGCTGCAGCCCAGGCTGGAGACAGAGAGTTTTAATTGAATTTCTATATTATCCTGGGGGAGAAATTGTAATCTCCTTAAATCCAACCTCTGGTCGAGTCCCGTAACCTACTGTCCTGCGCCGGGGAAGGGATTTAACGAGGGGGAGGGGAGGTTTCCCAGCCTGCTGATGCTCTGGACCCTGCACCCAGCAGGATTTGACCTGCAGGACGTCAGAGATCTGCTCCCAGCAGCCCCGGGGCCCTACAAATTAAGGTTCTGCAGCAGCAATGCCCTGTCCCCTCTCCCCGTGTCCTGCCACGGTAACCACTTTCCCAGGAGCCTCAGGAGCTGGTGGGGCTGGGACTGGTGATGGAGATGGCTGATGCTGGATCAGTGGGGTCTTTGGAGGGTAAAGAGGAGCCCCCCTGGGTGGGACTCATGGCTGGGAGGTGTCCAGGGCTTAGAACTGAAACACCACCTAGCCCAGCTGTGCCCAGGGTGCCGGCGGGTTGTGCAAGTCCCCAAGAAAGTCCCGTTCCTTACCCAGGCTGTGGTGGGTGCCTCCCTCCCAGAAACTTCTATCCTTGGATTGTGTGGGCCAGAGGGCGTTCTTGGATGGGTCAGTGACCTTGGGGCGTCTCCATCACATGGCTCTGGTCCCTCCTGCATGTTCCCAAATCTGCATATGTGCTGGGCTTCAGCTCCAGCCCCAAACCTCCCCAGCGATGAGGCTGAGGCAGATGATGGCAGAGCTGGAATCAGCCAGCCACGCTCCTGCCTGCCATAGCTGGGGCCTCTACAGGGACACGGATTTCCATTGGGAATGGCAGGTTCCCATCCAGCATGTGCCAAAAGGCTCAGGGGATAGCCAACAGCCCTGCCCCAGCCCTGCCCCTGACCAAGGGGGGAGCATCCAGCTGCTAAAAACCACCGTGGGAAGAAAGGGAAAAGCAAGGCAGAAAGGGCAAATGTCTCCAAGTGGATTTTATCACCAATCAGATAGAAATGAGCTGAGGGCCACAGTGCTGTGGGGTTCCTTATCCTGAAGGTAACACCAGTGATTGGAAGCATCCCTGGGATATCACAGGCGTGGATTATTTCGAGAGCCCTCTCACACCTTGGGGTCAGAGGCAGGAGATGACGGATCTGGATCCATTCATCCTCGTTCAGCCTGCAGCAAGACTAATCCTGTACCTCCCGCTTGCCCTGCTCCAATTGAGGCCTCTTTCCCAAATCCCATTAGTCCCAAGGCAGGTTTTCACTTGTTCTCACCTAACACAAACCCCCCCACTCCACGAGCCGTGTCTCTGCTCCAGGGAAATCGCGTGTGTGGGCAGAGCCCGCGCCCAGGAAATGTTTATCCTGAAGGCACAACACGTGGCAGGTTGGGAGCGACGGAGCTGCCAGCCAGAGCCAGGAGCTGTGGGGAGAGCGATGGCATCTCCCCACGGTGGCATTCCAGCTGGGAATCTGCACGGAAAGGAGCAGGATGACCATGAGAACCAGCTCAGGATACACACATCCCTTCCAGTCACAGGAGTTGGGATGTAAGCAAGGCTGAGCCATCAACTCTTATCAG
>NW_008238321.1:7167808-7172087 GCF_000691975.1 Corvus brachyrhynchos | reverse complement strand
ATTCCTGCTCCATCAAAACATTAACAATTGCTCAACTCTCGGTGAGAAATACAGCCTGTGTCCCGCTATCGCGGGCAGTTTTCCTGGTTCCATGGCCGTGCCAGAGCAAAGTTGTCATTTCCACCTCTGAAAAGCTGCGTTTCCAGTGCTCTTTGCCACTGCCGTGGGTTAAGGTGTTGGCAGAGCCCTACACGTGATTGTTAACCCCAGGAGGAAGGAAACGGGGAGGAAGGACATGCCAAGCTCGGGAAGAGCCGCCCTCCTGGCTCTACTTACCCCGCGATCGCAGCGAGAGCCGCAGATGCTGAGCCCGGTGCCGGCGGCCGAGGGAGCGGGCGGGCGGCGGGGACTTTGCCGATGTCCTGCCTAATTGCTCCCGAGCTCAGATTACAGCCTCGCTTCTTCCCTACATGTACAGGAGCTGGCACCTCGGCCGCGGCCCCGGGGAGCCACAGCCAGCGAGGGGGATGTGCACCTTCAGTGGCATTTCCAAGGGGCAGGGAGGGGAATCGCGGTGTGACAGTGGTGGGGAGCCCAAGATGCCTTAGTGGTCTCAGGGGTGTTGGAATAGAAGCAGCTTGGAGGGGATTTCAGAGATTTTTGGGAAGCAAAGGACCAGCCGGAAGGATGAGACTCGTTCCAAACTGGTGGATCAGACAGCGGTGCCAGGCAGTCAGTGTTCCAAGGCAAGACCACTTTGTTCTTGCTATTTAATGATGGCCATGACACAAACCCCATCTTCTCAGGAGAGGAAGAAAAATCCCTGTCCTTTTCTCTTGGGGGTGTCCAACTCCCCTGGCATACTCGTGATGCTGTCCGGCATCTCCAAGACAAAAAAGGCCTGTGCTCTGTTTTTACAGCTCGTGGCTCTGCCCACACCAATTCATGAGTTTCAGTGTCTTCCAAATCTTGTGAGGGCTCCCTTTAAAGCTCTCATTCCTCAAGCAGAGCCTGTTTGGAGGAAACCTCCTTCCCAGGGGTAACATGTTTCTGTCCCCATGTTTCTGCCCTTTCAACCCTTCCTTGCTGTCACTGGAGAGCTGGACAACCCCAAACTTCAG
Organism: Corvus brachyrhynchos; assembly: GCF_000691975.1. Taxonomy (NCBI): domain Eukaryota; kingdom Metazoa; phylum Chordata; class Aves; order Passeriformes; family Corvidae; genus Corvus; species Corvus brachyrhynchos. The sequence goes on along the minus strand of NW_008238321.1, from coordinate 7,171,026 downwards.
GCATGACCCCAAACCCAAGTAGCTGAAGGGCAGCAAAGGCAGGGCAGGGTATTTTGGGGACTGTCTTTATCTGCTGCATGAAGATTTAGCACAGGCATTGCATAACATTGGGGGGGTCACTGCTCCCATCCCCTCTCACCGTCAGAGATCAGAGACTCAATTAATCCTCCCTCATTCCCTGCCCACGGGGACCAGCCATGGGTGCCCTCTCAGCCTGGCCCTGGCAGCAAGAAGTCAAATCTCTGCCCGACGTCAGCATCCATTGAGGTTGGTAGCCCACAGCCTGGGGGTGAGGTCTTGTGGGACACCCCACTGCCACATCCTAGGGCACCCATTGCCACCACCCAGGCCACCCATTGTCCCTCCCAGGCCACCCACCTTGCTTGGAAAGCCCTGTTCAAATTGAGGTGGCCATGAAGGAACCCGACAGACAGACACTGAGATCCCTAAAATGACTCAGTATTTCTGTGCCCCAGCCTTGGGTTCTGTTGTTAAGGGGCTCAGCAGACGAGCCACAGAGACGCCTGTGGCAGAGATCTGGGCATTTAAGGTATTTAAAAGGTCATTTTTAAACCATCAAGGTTTGGTGCACATCTGCTTGTGCTCCCTCCCTGCTCCTTTGCACAGAGCAGGTCACTGGTGGGTGGCTCGCTCAGGCACACACTGCAGGATCACAGCAGCAATGAAGGGATCCCTATTTTTTTTTGGCCAGCCCTAAAATAACAGCCCCCACGCGTGTCCTTGGGCAACCCTACAATGAACAAGGCAAGTGCAAAGCCTGGCGTTGGTGAGCCCGGGCACTGCTGTGTGTGCACACATGGGCTGACAAGCAGAAGGGCACCAGCGGGCAAACCCAAAATGCTGTCAAGGGAAGATTTGGGGAGGTAAAGGTGGTGTCATGCTGCTGCCACCCACAAGAGCTTGCAGAACCTCTGGGGTCCTGGTCCTGCCCACCAGCATCCCTTGAGCGGTAAAAATAGACATCACGCAGCATCCTGGCATGGCTGGGTGGCCGTGATGGCAATGGGCGGGCACAGAGCAAAAGGACCCCATGGCTGGGACAGGGGCCAAGTCTGGTGGCATTGGGGAGGATGACAAGTCTGGTGGCATTGGGACACGGTGACATGCCCCTGGTGAAGAGCCTCACGGAGAGTTACACAACGCCGGCCCGGCCGCCCTTGGCTGTGTGCGTCGTGCGTGCTCCTATCGACACGGCCCCGGCCGCCCTCCGACATCCCCGCGGGCACAGAACTCTGCAAGTGGCGTAAATGCAAGTGCACGTGAGCAGGGGACCTGCTCCAGCCCCCCCTCAAACCCTGGAGCTCCTGCAGTGGTCATCAGCCACGCACCAGCATCCCACTGTCCCCTGGCTTGGCTGTGCCAGTGGCAGGGGGTCAGGAGGGCTGGGATGGTGCTGTGTGGAGCAGGGGGAACAGGGCAGGCACTCACCCCCAGCATCCTGCTGGGAAAATACAGTGGCAAAGGCACTGCATGGCCCCCGCCCAGGGACTTTTAGGAAGTGAAAGACCAGCCAGAAGGACGCAACAAATTCAAACCTGGGGGACGTGATACCAGATTAGAGCAAGGCAGTAAGTGCTGCAAGCAGGACCTTGGTTCTTTGGTCTTGCCACTTAATTGCCACTTAATGAGATCTGTGACCCAAACCCACCCTCAAGCCTATTCCAGGAGAGGAAGAAAAATCACCCTCTTTTTCTGTTGGAGGGGAAAAGCACTTGCTGGTCCCATAGGCAGCAAGGAGCTCTCCCCTCAACACAGCAGCGGGATGAAGCAGGGATGCTTTTGTCCATAGAGATGGGGAAACTGAGGCACAGTGAGCAGAGGGGCCCAAGCATGGGGACTGGCAGCAGCCCTTGTCATCGCCTTCCCCCCTGCCTGGCCTGGCCCCAGGTCGAGATATTTATAAAGCCGATAAGGGAGCAGAAAGAATTTTCCAAACGCTGAAGTTACGTAACCTCTCCTCGCCCTCCACGGACATCGTCTGTAATTATAGGCTTGGGACTGGGGGGAGCCCTTTGTGGTGGGGCTGGTGGAGGGCACCACAGCCACGGTCACCCCAAAGGGCTTCACCCTCCTCTCCCTCACCACAGCAGGTCCCAAGTGCCAGGCATCAGCCCGTGCCACCATGTCACCCTGTGGAACCTCATCCCTGAGGGACCCTGATGGTTTTGTGGCCAGTCCTCCAATTCTGTGTAGGGGACCCCAAGTTTTTGTCTGGGTTCTGGGTGGCTGATCCCCCCCAGGGTGTGCACACCCCTCCAGTCCATCCCAGCACATGCTGAATGCCTGAGCACAGCCGACATTGCCATGGTGACTGTCAATGGCTGCTGCTGGGAGGGCTCGTGTGGAGGAGCTGCACCAGCACCTGCCCCCCAAAGTGCTGCCCCCCCCCCCAGAGAAGGCAGGTCCCCCCTGCCCTCCACTAGCTCCATTTCCACCACTCTTTACCCCATTATACCCCGCAGCCAATTTCCAAACCCTTCTCCATCACCTGATGTCTGCCTCCAACTCCACCAGCTCTGCCTCAGTTTCCCCAGCCCTGTTTTTGATACCCCAGGGGAGGGTGGAATCCCTTCCCTGGGATATTTTTCTCTCGCCAAACTTCGGCCAAGGCTGCAGAGTTGGAGGGATGCTGAGTGAAGGCTCCGTCGCTGTGGCAACCCGCAGCGGCCGTCTCCAGGCGACCGCCCAGGGATGCTGCAGAGACGCTCTGGAGGCAGAGTGAGAGGGACCAGGGCGGTGGGGGATGTATCCATAGGGATGCCACCCCCTACCCAAACCACAGCCTGGATTTTTTTAACAAAGTGTTAAACCACCCTGAAGAGAGCCGCCGATTTGACTCAGGCAGCTGGCTGAGGACTGACAAACTCATGGCAGCACAGGCTGGCTGGTGGGAACACCAGCAGGATGCTCCCGGATGGGAGCAGGGCCACTCTGCTTCCAGGGACACCTGCAGAGCTATGGAAATCATTGTTGGAAATAAGCCCGTTAGCTTCTTAACCCTCATTAAGCAGCTTAGAAGGGACACGCGCCATCCTACGCAAACCCGGAGGCGCAGAAGGCCCTTGCCAGGGCGAAGGGGTGACGGGGTCTCAGTGGGTGCTGCGGGGGTGGCACGGGGGGCACGTCCCCGTCCCTCCTCTCGGCGAGCTGAGCTCCTGCATCCAGACCCCCTGTTGGTCCTTGCCAGCCGGGCTCCT
>NW_008238321.1:7161809-7167673 GCF_000691975.1 Corvus brachyrhynchos | reverse complement strand
GCCCAGGCTCCCTCGGAAATTTAAACTAATGACAGCGAGGAAAATGAGCTGAAACCAGAGCACAGGCGCTCCCACGTTATCCAGCCGCACCAGCCATCTCTGTGGCGGGGTTTACATGGCAGATTGCAAAGCACCAACCACCACAAAGATCTCAACTTTCTGCCCCAAAATACAACCTTGCCCACTCTGCTCGGTCAGAAGGTGCATTGGTGGCGCCTGGGCAAGCCAGGCTGCTGTGCTGGGGTCCCCAGAGACCCCCATCCTCCTCCAGCCTCTCAAAGGGAAAATACCTCCCTCTTTCTAGGACACCGCTGCCCTGGGCAGTGGGGTTTATCAGCACGGGGTGGAAGTGGGGGAGCAGAGTGGCGAGTGCAATGTCCGGATTTCTCCAGCTCTGATGATTCCTACAGCCGGCTCCATCCTGCCTGGCCCTGTGCCAGCAGGCAGCGGGGTCCTGGCAGAGCGCGGGGGCTGCCGCCGTCACACGGCCCCTCGCTGCCCCTCTTCCCCTCGGAAATACCTGGGCTCAGGCGAGGGCTTCGCTCCCGGCGCTCTCCAGGCTCCGCTGGGGTGGTTTTGTGCTGCAGCTGAGTAAAACCACAGAGTGGTGGGTGGCTTTTTTTTTTTTTTTCCGTTTATAATTTTCTCGGCGAGATAAAATTAAACAAACAAGCCCTTCTGGGAGCAGCGCGAGGAAGGGAGCCTGCTTCCCTACAGATGTGCGTGTCCTCAGCTATTACAACCACCGAATTAAGCTTTCCCTGTGGCTGGGACATTTGCACAATCCCACTCGTTCGCCTCCTGCGGTTTCACTGGTAGGAGACTGGCTCACTCTGCAGCCTCCCTCCCCATGAGGTCATTACCCAAACACCTATTTTTCACAAAAACATTGAGAATGTTGGTTTTTTTTCCTGACCTCACCATCTTGCCATCAAATTAGAGCGGTTTGGAGTGCAAGGCTGGGAACGCTCGGCAAAGCAGAACATGCTGAGGAGAATAGAATAGAATAGAATAGAATAGAATAGAATAGAATAGAATAGAATAGAATAGAATAGGAAGTAATAGAATAAAGGTGCAGCCCGACATTCCCCAGGGGATGGGGCTGCAGAGGAGGGGGAACACTGTGGGTCAGGAGGGGAGCAGGGTCTCCCAGCTGCACTCTAAGCCCCGTCTGCATCCCCCAAACCCAGAAAGGAACAATCATGGCATAAGACTTGCAAACACACCTAAACTTCCCAGCTTCATATGCCTCGGGAGCCAGCACAGAAGCGTTGCCATAGCTTTGAGGACCACCGGTGGGTTTTGCAGCACAATCTGGACCACGGATCTATGCAAATCCCCAAGGCAGAAGTCTTTATGGAGGCATATGACAACCGAAAAAGAATAGCGCTCAGTGCTCTACTCCCACACGCCACCCCCCAACTTCACCATCATTTAAATCAGTCTTAAGTTGGAAGAATTCAAATCAACACTGTCGTCACAGAGCCAAGCAGAGAGGTGACACAACTTGGATGCTGCCAGGGAAATTGCCCCCCTGAGACTCCAAACTCATCAGCCCATCACTTTTTTTGAAACCCCATCGAGGAAAACAAATGAACTGGCAACTCGCTGCCCCCAGCTGTCCATCACCTCTGGCCAAGGCTCCTGGAGAGGTTTCCAACCAGCCTTCCCCCTGGGATCAACAGGAGGGGGACTGCTGGGAGAAAAAAATATCCAAGACATGCTGTTGAGGCTAGAGAGCCACAGTTGGAAAAGAAATCAAAGCTTCTAAAGAGAGAGATGCCAAGGAGATATGTTGTTCCCAAGAGAAACAGGACATTCCTCTCCCAGGGGGAGAAAAGAAGGAGGAAGGCTTGTGCCACCTCTTTCAGCTCCCTGGCATAGGTGCTTGGCGGTCTGGGCACAGCTTGTCCCTGCTGTGCCACGCTGCAGACACAGATGGCATCGCAGATACTGATTTTTTTTAATGTGTTTTGTAGGGGTTTTTTACCCCAAAAGCACGTTTTCTATTTGGGGGAAAGGTTGCTGGGTCCGGATGGCAACCAGGTGGATGTGGAGCCACTCTTTGGGTTCCTGGAGACCACCTGCCTTCCTGCACTACACCGAATCATTAGGGTTGGAAAAGGTCTCTAAGATCACCCAGTCCAACTGTTAACCCAGCACTGCCACGGCCACCACTGACCCATGTCCCCAAGTGCCTCATCTACACGTCCTTTAACCATGAGCCCAGACCCACTGCTGTCTCGGGCACATGACTTGGCATCAGCAGAATCCTCATGGCTCTTACGGGAGTCACAAGAGAAGAAGATGTGGGGAAAAAATTATATTTTGCTATTTCCAGAAACACCAAAATCAGGTCCTGGCTCAGTCCAGAGGGAGAAGGATCATCAGGTTAGATTTTCCTTGCAAAACATGTTTGAGTTACACAAGCAAAGGGATCAGGCTGGAAGCAAGAGGGTGAGATCATCTCAGCACAGTCCTGGTTGATCCCCTGAAACCACCCAGTTTGGCTGGTTCAGCATAATTCCTGCAGCAAATTGTTCCTGCAGGAAGTTTTAAACCTGTGCCCTTGGGCTAAGCCTTGACAGCATCCTTCACTGGGAACAAGGTACCTGCCTCCTCAAGGTAACACCTGGGTATGTCAGAGGGAGAGGAGGGCGGGAGCAGAGTTGGCCTGGCTATAAATAATCCCATGGAAAGGGAACAGGAGAAAAAGCAGCAAACACAAACCAATAAACCCAGGGAGATGTGTTCAGCTACAGGCACTCAGTGTGAACAGCTCCGTGTGCTCCATGTGATCCTGTAGAATCAGGCACAAGAGAAAATGGGATCCACTGCAGCTCAACAGAGCAGGATCCAGCCCAGACATCACCTTTCCATGAGAAACACATGGAAAGCAGCCCAGAGCCCTGTGTGCAGGATGCAGCACATGGCTCGTGGCAAGACCTCATCCACTCTGCTCCATTAAAAAAGATAAAGTTGAGAAAGGGGAGAGTTAAATTAAGGAGAGTTAAATTGCGGAGAGTTAAATTAAGATGCCTGTTGGACCATGTTAACACAGAGCTGGCCTGGCTCCTGGTGCCACCGGCACTGAACACCCAGCAATCCCATCCCCAGCAAGCTGGGAAATAGCCTGTGTTTAAGGCAATCATTATTGGCAATCTCTGATCCCAGAGAAAAGGGCAGAAAAAGCAACTTCTCATTTTCACCAATAAAAGAGGAATTGCAGAAGCTCAGCAAGCACAGTGGCCAGCAGGTCACAACCAGCAGTGCCGGAGTGATTCATCCTAAACGAGCCAGATTTAGCTAAACTAGCCTAGAATAAGGCAGGGAAACAGCCCAGAGTTTTCCCTGCTGGTGCCTGCCAGTTATCACCCATGGAAGCAACAGGGCCAGCGAAGAGGAGACAGAGCAACATCATCCCCACCGCTGCCGTCCCCTCCAACTGCAGGATAATCAATGAAAAGCTTCAATCCCAGCTCCCACACCTGGATACTGCACAAAAGCCCATTAGAGAGAGGGTTTTTTTTTTCCCTCTTTTCTCAGCCCGTCTTCCCAGAGCGCATCAGTTCCCAAAGGTCCTGGAGGACCCAGGGACCAGGCACCGCTCTGCAGCATCCACTGGACTGGTTTTCCCCATGAAACGATCAGAGCGGCTTCAGTTTGGCTTGTGTGTAACTTATTATTAAAGCTGAGCAAATAATTCAGGGCAAGAGCTCCAGGAGCAACGTTTCGCCTTTTCATTTTCCGCTCTCGAGCTGTCTGCAGTTTTCCCAGAGCTCGGGGATGATTTAAAGACATGTCTCCGGACGGGAGCGTCTTGCTGTGACTCCAGCTCCGAGTGTTTGATGGCCTGGATTTCACGTGTGCATTCGGGGACACGCCGGACACATAAGGATGGATGAGCCTTCCCTGGTATCCTAATTAGACGAGCAGCATTTGCAAGTGGGTTTTGGGGATTTTTTTTCTGTGTTGGAGACCTGCGAACACTTCATGCAGAGTTAACGACTGCCCATTCATTAGGCAGGGCTCGATGAGCGTTTTGCTTTGTGGCACATCATTTTTCCAGTCAATGGTGCCATCCTGGACACGAGATTTCCTTGGAACATCTCGATCCTCATTACACCCCAAACCACTAAGCATGTGGGAAAGGAGGATGGGGCCATGGGCAGAGCCGTGGGGCTGTCATGCTGTGATGGCTCCGACCTTCCAGCGCTGCAGCCATCCCAGGAATTTGCTTCCTCATTAGTGGAAAGGTTAGGGAGAAGGGATCGGCTCTGTGCAAACTCCCCGTGGTGCTCATGTGATGTAGGCTGGCAAAGGCAGCTCGCCCCGGTGCTCGGGCAAGTGCCAGCCGAAAGGAAAGCAGGGAGGAGAGAGCCACGTTCCCAGGCTGCGGAGCCCAAATCAGAGGTCCCCATACTTGGAGTAGAGCCTGTCCCCCCCACGCCGTCTGCCTGTCCTTAGGAAGTCCATCTGTCCTCAAGGCCATATGAAATGCTGACTGCAACTGCCTCCACCCTTTTCCTGGAGGAAAGGGCTGTTGTCACCTGCTGCTGTGACCCCAGACACTCATCAGAGAAGCTGAAGGGGCTGAGAAAGGGACACCCCTCCTGAAGCCGCAGTGGAAGAGTTGACATTGAGGACAACCCTGTCTCCTTTAGGGACTTGGCCCTGGAGAAAGGTTTGGGCTCCCAGGATTGGCCCAGGCAGCCGCCGTCCCTCAGTTTGTTGCTTTCAGGACAAAGCAGACCAATGCCATTGACCTCCCACTGTAAGACCCCTCAGAGCAGCTCATGTACTGGACAGAAGGAGCCATTTAATGTCCCCCAGCACCTGAAAGGGGCCAGGGACACTTTGGGGCCATCCCAGGTGACCAAGCCTGGGGCTCCATTAGTCCCTGCTGGAAACCCTTCTCCGGCCAAACAGCTTTCTCCTCCCATTGCGTAATTGCACTTTGTTGAGCAGACCCAGCCTCTGGCAATACATTTTCTCCGGCCTTGCTGCTCTCCTGCAACATTTCCCTTATTCCTTTCACTCTCTCTGGACAGTTGCTGAAACACGTGGAGAGGGAGAGGAGAGAAAAACCCAATGCTTGTCCCACTTGTAAAGCAAAACCTCAGATGGGAAAAGGGGGGGAAAAAGCAGGGAGTGGTGTCAGATGCCGCTCCCCAATCCATCCCCTCCCAGTTTGCCTGTGGGGGTTTGACAAAAGTGTTTTTTGGCTGACAAAATGATTACAGGGTGCCGAGACAGTAAGTTGCACATCGGTTTCTTTCCTGCATTTCAAGCAGGGCAAGGACACGGCTGCAAAAGCAGCTGCACTTCTGGAGGGGTCACAGTGCAGGGGGTGAGGGAGGGGGAATTTGGGAAGAGGAGGAAGGAGGGAAGGAGGGATATTTTCTGCTTGGAAAAAAAGCAAGGAGAGAGCAGGTGGGAGTGTGCATGAGTGGAGCAAAGGCAGGTGATGCTGAAGATCCGTGATGGGATTGGGTTGGGTTTGGGAGGATGCCCCTGTCCCCTGAGCAGGGTCAGATCCTGTGGCCTTGCTACGAGGTGGGGCAGCGGCACCACTGGGAGAGAGAGCAGGGTGTGTTCGGCTCCTGATGGGAATACGGACTGCGCGGGGCAGAGCGAGGTGCCCGGGACACACTCGGACTCGCCGTGCCTGCAGGCAGTGGGTGCTGGGCAGCGGGGAGGAGGAGAGGAGGATTTCAGCTCCCAACTCAATCTGTTGGAGAACTTGGCCTGCTCCCCGTCAAGCTGAAAATAGCACACATGTAAGGACGTGCACGCAGTGCTGGCTGTGTCCTCGCCGAGCGCTTCCTTCCTGCTGCGCTCCACCCAGCGCCCCGGCCCCACCC
>NW_008238321.1:7148166-7161656 GCF_000691975.1 Corvus brachyrhynchos | reverse complement strand
CCCCCCCCCGCGGTTATCATCTGGAGCGGGCGAGGCTGAGCGCGGCTCACGGCGGGAGCCGAGCTTTATTAGAAACAGGCATCTGGCTTCAGCCCTCCCTGCAGCCCCCGGCTCAGGCTTGGGATCAGGCTGGGGCAGAGAGCACGCACGCGTGCCCAGGCAGCAGGCGGGGAACTTCCAGAAGTCCCCAGTTTTTCTCCTGATTTTATCTCCGAGCTTATTATTGGCGATGTGAGAATAAAGCCCTGGTGCTCCGCTGCAGGAGCACGTGCTGCCCGGCCGGGGTCGAGCCCCAGCCCTCGCAGGGACGGGGAACCAGCAGAGCGTGCTGCAAGCTGGAGGATGGAGATAACCCTGGCAGCAGCCAGAGCTGATTCCTGCAGTGGAGAAGGAAGAAAAGAGGCTGAGCTACCCATGGACATCAGGCACAGGAATAATGGGAGAGCTTTGTCGGGACATCGCTGCAGCTCTGAGCACAGCTTGTACAAAGTGCTGCTCCTCTGCCATCCCTGCTGCGAATACCTCTAAGGAAACGTTCCCCTAAAGGGCAAGTACCCCGGGATGGAGGAAACACAGGAAGGAGCCTTACGGGGCCGTGACTGGGGGATCTAGGAAGTGCAAAAAGCAATTAACACCAGGGCTGGGGAGGATATACAGGTGATCCACATGGATATACAGGTGATCCACATGGAGCTTGGTGTATGGAAGAGGGGATTGTTAGAAACACACAGATTGTTCTGTGCTCAGTGTAGTCAGGGTGACCTATACATAGACTGTAGGGGGATTCCCTGTGCAGCCAGAGCCAGCAGCCCTCCAGCTTCCACGATGTCCCGTGTCTCAGGGCAGGGCTCCACAGCAGCACCCAGCAGGACGGGCACTGCCTTGTGGAATAGATTTCTTCCCCCAAATCTCCACTCTGCCAGGGTTCTGCTTTATGCCAACAGCTGCCTCATGGTGCAGCGCTTGGCTGGGGATAGCGGCAGGACACCAGGGAATATCAGTGGCTGGGCAGGGACCAAGACCATACTCACAGCACACCAGATCTGCACCTGGGCATGGCCAAAACCTCTCTGCTTCCCAAAACACTCTGAGGAGCAGCGTTAGCCAGCGTGTGGTATCAGCTCTCCTGAAACAACGTCATTGTGGTTGAGGCAGGATCCTTATTAATTCTTTCCTCTCTTTAATTTCCATTTTTTCCTCAGTTCCCTTTCCTATTGCTCAAGCAGGGCTTGGGTAGGGCCCTGCTGCTGCCAGCCTGTGTCCCTGTGGCATGGTGCCACCAGTGCCATTGCTCCATGATATGGGGATGTGATGGGTGGCTGCATTTGGGGTCAATGGTGAGATCAGACGCATGCAAAGGGAAGGGAGCCATGGATGGAGCAGAGAGCCCCAGATGGAGGGTGGGGAGCACCAAAAAATGCCCCATCAGCACCAGGTAGTGGACTGGGGGGGATGCATGGGTGGGTCCCAGCCCCATCCACTGTTCATCTGGGAGGATGGAGACAGGAAACTGCCACTTATTGAAACAGCTTTGGTGAAACATCCCAACTTCTCCCCAGACACCATTCCTAGGGATGGACCACAGGGAAAAAGGTGGGACAGGACATCCTCAGCACCCACAAAACGCAGCAATTGCCTTTCCCACCTCTGCCAGAACCACCTTCCTCAGCCACCCATCACCAACACACCCCCCTCCACCCTTGGGTCTTCCCATCACTTTCATCCCCCAGGACCCTGAAAAGCACCGTTTTCCCCTTTCCACCCCACATCCATCACTCCTGCAGTCCCCTCCAGCCCTGATTGCCATTGATGCCATCCACATGTCCCCAGCTCTCAGGGGACCCTATGCAGGGGCCAGCACATGGAGTCTGGATGGCTCCAGGGCCTCCCGTGGTGCCCCCTCACCCGCTAAATGTTATATAAACGCCTGGGCCCGGGACTGTTTGTGTTTGTGCTGCCTTCAGCGCTGTGTTCCTCAACCCTATTTGCATAACAAATAATTAATAATAATTAATGACTGGGAGAACGGTGTGGGCTGCCAGATTGTGCTAATTAGTGAACAAATGCCATTGCACAAGTGAAGGCAGGCGTCACACGGCCCTGCGTCCTCACCAAGTGTGGGGACACGATGGGGACAATGTCCTGTGTGACCCTTAGCCCTTTTGAGGCAGGGGAAGAGGAGGAGGAGCAGGAGGAGGCAGCGCTGTGGGTGGTGTTGGGATGGGTCCCTGGTGCTCCCAGGTGGGTGCCTTGGTGCAGCCCCGCTCTGTGACTGCACACGTGGATCCCACAGCATCTCACACCCGGCTATCTCCATGCCCTTATTAGAGCCTGGGACAACACTGCTTAATTGTCTGGCCATGGCACTGCTGCACATCATTAACAAGCAAACCAGCACCAGCTCATTAAGGCAAAGCCTTTGCTCTGGCACCTCCACAGCCAAATCATTCTGCGGACATTCTGACCACAAGGCCCCTTGCAGGTGGCACCTCCTCACAGCACCAAAAAGTTCCCCCTGTGCCACTGATGCTGGAGAACATGGAGGAGTGAGGATGCGAGTGATGGGGTGGCCTGTTTGGTCACCCAGACCCAGCCTTTGCCTGCACCTCACACACCTGCAGCTGCCTGGGGGACTGGGAACGTGGAGCATGAAAGGGAGAGGAAAGGGAAAAATGAGAGGGGAAAGGGGAAAAGGAGACAGAAAAGGAAAAGAAGAAAAGGAAGAAGTAAAGGGGAAAAGACAGAGAAGGGAGAGAGGAGGCAATAGAGGAAAGCAATGAGAAAAGAAAAGAGGAAGAAGGGAATGGGGAAAGGAAAGGAAAGGAAAGGAAAGGAAAGGAAAGGAAAGGAAAGGAAAGGAAAGGAAAGGAAAGGAAAGGAAAGGAAAGGAAAGGAAAGGAAAGGAAAGGAAAGGAAAGGAAAGGAAAGGAAAGGAAAGGAAAGGAAAGGAAAGGAAAGGAAAGGAAAGGAAAGGAAAGGAAAGGAAAGGAAAGGAAAGGAAAGGAAAGGAAAGGAAAGGAAAGGAAAGGAGAAAAGAGAAAGGGAATCAGGTTTTCTTGTCTTAGATCTGCTCAAGCACTGACTGCTGGTCACACACGGGAGCCCTGGGAGCAGTGGGATGCTGGAGCAAGAAATGGCCAAAGCTTGCAGATCCGTGTGGCCAGAGCCAGCCTGGGAGCAGAGTGCCTTCCTCGCTGGGAGAGGAAGGGATGAAGCAGAGCAAAGCCCTCTCTCACTCCCCTCCATGAAACTCTTCAGGTCCAATTCACTTTCCCTAATCCCTGCAGTGTCCCGGACAAGCCCTGGCTGCCAGTAGAGCTCCAGGGCCGCTCGGCCTCACTCCCACTGCAGCTCCAAAGCAGCCCCTGCTCTACCCCCCCAGCAGAGCAGAGCTGGGTGCAATTACGCTTCACTGCCTCTCCTCTCTCACTGTAATTCCTTTGCTCCGCTGAATTGCTTCCCCTTCAGCACCACACATAATCCACTGCACTGTAATTACACGGGAATTTTAATATCTGATGTATTTATAAGATGCACTTAATTCATCAGCCCCTTTAACCACACTGTCATTCCAGCCTTCAGCACGGTGGGAAGGATGACTCGCTGTCAGATGGAGATTAGCTGGCCCATGTGTGTAATGAGTTGGAGGGTGTTCTCAGCCCAGCTGAGAGCCTCACTGCCAGGTCCCACCCTGGCTGGGGAGCAGGATCCCACCATGCCAGGTGCCCTGACCGCCAGGGGATTGTGCCAGGGCTCCCCTGTGCTGTGCAGAAATAAAGGGCAGCACAATCCAGAGACCTTCCCGAACATTTGAATCATCCAACAGGTCCAAATTTGGCAGAAATGAAGGGCCTGTGCTGGGGTGAATTTTACCCCTACAGCCCAAGCACTGGGGGTTTCCCCAAAGGGCTCCCCAACATGAGGGATGCACATTTTGGATCCCTCCAAATCCACAAAGAAAGTAGCCACTACTGAAGGCTTATTTCTCCCAGCATTTGTTTTGGTGGCTCCTTTCCAGCCGTGTCCTATAAGGGAACCAAAGGCCTTTGAGCCTCTTGCAGTGAGCACAATGCAATGATTTTCCCAGCCTGGGCAGGAGGGATGAGCTCACTGGCGTCCTTGGTTCCCCCTGGCTTCGGGGTGCTGGGTCCCTGTGCCGAGCACGGCGCACGCTGTGGCTCCTCAGGATGCCCAGGAGGGCAGTGGACTCAGCAGAATGCTGGGGGTGGCTGGGCTCCATCCCACCAAGTCCTGGGAGAAATGCCAGCTGAGCCTGGGAACGAGGGGCAAAGGGGGAGAGAAAGGGGTGGTCTCACTGGCTCGGTCCCTGGGGGCATCCTGGCTCTCGCTGATGGATGACACCACGTATTTCACACTGGGGTCACACTGGGTTTTCCCACAGCCCTGCAGTGACATCCACACTGCCCTGCCAGGCACCCCTGTGGGTGGGTGGCACTCACAGGTGGTGGCATTGTCCCCACCTCAGCACTGGCCACGAGGCACCACGGAGGCACAGCCCAGCTGCCAGTGGCACTGAATCCTGCATGAGCGGGATGGGCCTGGGACCCACCAGGTCCCCACAACACCGGGTGACCTTTGGGACACCAACCCTCCTGCTTCCAGCAAGCTGTGCCAGAGCAGAGCTGTGCTGGAGTGGGACTGTGATGACATTTCTGCTGGAGAGGGACCTCCAGCAAGTACCACTGTGAGCCCCAGGGCTGCTGTCAGCACCCTGAGCCCACCCACAGCCCTCGGGCTCCCAGGGTTGGGTCAGATCCCAGATGAACCCCAGCACTTGGCAGTGGTCAGGCACAGTGACACTGGTGACACACTGGTCCCCCACTGGCAGTGAGGTCTCTCCCCACAGCTTCCTGCTCTGGCACCCTGTGGCTCCCTGGGAACACAAGCTGGGGACACAAAGGGTGCTGAAGCTGGCCTGATGTCCCCCCATGCCCCATGTCATGTCACACACTCCAGAGCTGCACCTCCCTGCCAGGCTGCCCAGAGTGCCAACCCCGAGCAGGGACACCAGCTCTGGGGGCAGAGCTTGGGCTGATCTGAGGCAGGGTTATCCAAGGAGCTGGTAAGTTCCCATCCCCTCCCCATCAGGAGGGTCCCTGGTACCTGCTCCCCACGGGATGTCACGGCCTCCTGCCTCAGTTTCCCCATCTGCACAGTGCTCTCCGAGAGGGTAAAGACAGGACCATGGTTGGCAGGGGGTGCAGCAGGGTCTCCAACCCCACCTCTGGCTTAGGATCAGGGCAGGGCCCTCTCTCCTTTCTCCATTCGCAACCCCTCCTTCCCCAGGGTGCTGCCATCCAGGGGGAACTTTGGCCCCCAAGGTCACTGACAGAAGGGGATGGGGGCAGACACCCCAACCTCATGCCCAGCCAGCCCTGCCAACCACCCCGTCCAGGTCCTGGCCACTCCCTGAAGCTCAGCTACCCCGCAGGTGTCCCCCTCCCTCCCCGCTGTCCCCAAAAAGCAAATATCCAGGGAGATGGGCTCCGCGCTGCAGCTCTGCCGGTGGCACTGGCGCTGAGCAGAGCAGACACTGCAGCACGGCCGTTTCGGAAGCCCGAGGCAGCTCTGGGGATGTAGGACACCGGTGCCCTTCCCTGGGGCACACGGTGGTGGCACGGGGGTGGCAGTGGGGGCCAGGAGGGTTGTGCCGCTGTGGGGGAGGGAATGGGGCAAGCGGTGGGGTGGGATGGGACTGGGAGGCAGCAGGTGCTGCACCCACATCCCGCTGAGTCCGTCTGGACTCTCCAGGGCTCACCCGTGCAGGTGAGAGCTCAGGGAAGGAGCCAGGTCGTCAGGTTGAGACTCCTGGGCTGTGCCTCCCTCGGGGCGACTCACGGAGCAGGATGAACGAAGCCAGGGCAAAGGATCCAGCCCTGACGCCAGCCCGCTATATCCATATCCGCATCCTCACAAATCTGGAGGGTCAGCATCCCTGTGACAGCATCCCTGCAATCAGCCTCCTTGGGATCAGGGTCCCTGGAACAGCATCCTAGAGAAGTGCATCGCTGGTACCTCCAGCACAAGCATGGGAGCCAGGATCAGGGTTTCCCAGAGCTGAAGGGAAGATCCTTTCCCTGCGGGACAGCCCCGACATCACCTGCTCTGCATCCCTGTGGGGAAACGGAGGTGAGGGATGGCACAGCTGGCATCACTCACATCACCCATCCCCAAAACACCCGTCCCCTGTGCTGGGGGCACGGGAAGTGGGCAGGCAGTGCTGGCAGCACTGCGGCTCCCCCAGGATCAACCTTGCCCTGGCTAACAGACCATCGGGATCCTGGCAGCATCCCCTGCCATGGTGCGGGATGGTGACAGGGATGGGGACCCCACGGCCCCACGGTTATATGAATTCTCTCTGGCTTTCTGTCAGGCACAGTCTGGATCTGGCCATTTCTGTCTGGGGATGTTGGGAGGGAGAAAGCCCAGGCTAAAGCTCCCAGCAATGGGAGATATCAGAGCAGGAAATTAATGTTAATTAATTCATAATGACGCTGAGATAGTGATACCAGATGCTTCAAAAGTCCAACGGGGGAATCTGAAAGTGCTTTGTAAGAAATCCGTCGCCCACCGGCAGTCCTGCCTCGCTGCAAGCTGGGAATGAGGGAGTGAGCTGGGAACCGGGATCAAGCTGGGACTGCAGGACCAAGCTAGAACTAGGGAACAAGCTGGGAATGAGTCAGGAATGGTGAAAGAGGGACACATCCCTGTGAGGTGACAAGGCCACAGTCACCCAGAGCTGTGGAGAGCAGCACTGGGACCCCCCTGCCACCTGCCACCACACTCCCACCTTTCTCCCTTCCACCCCAACTCAGAAGCTGGAGTGGAGCTTGAGTGACAAGACACCCACCATGCTCCACTCCCTGGGGCACAGGGGGTTCCCGAGTCCCTTAATGCTCATTTTTTCCTCTCCTTTCCTCCATTTCAGGGACACTGGGTTCAGGGCAGGTGGTCGGGTGTGTACTGGGGTACTCAGGGGCCCGCAGGGGGATGGAGGGACAGGCTCATGATCTGGGACAGGGACACAGGTCCTTTGCCAACCAGTGTCCCCACACTCAGAGGACAATTTCTCCCTCCTCATCCACGTGAGCCAGCCCTTGCCCTGCTCTGCCAAACCCAAACGGGGCTGCACTTTAGCCAAGAGGTGTAAAACAGCCTAGAAAGCAGCTTGAGCCCGGTGCCACCTCCCCAGGGCTGGGAACCCCAGAGCCAGAGCCGGGAAGGGTGCAACCATGAACTCTGCAAAAACCACAGGCAAACCCCTGGGCTTGGAGCTGTTTGCCCAGACAGGGGGGATTATGCTCCTTCCCACAGTGACACAACAGCGCCTGCACCCAGAGGGGACCCTCAGAACGGGGGCTAAGTGAGGTGGCCAAGGCCACGCAAGGCCTGGCAGCGGCAGAGCAGGGTGGCACGGCCGGGGCACGGCGCTGCCATCACTGCTTACATAAGGTGTCCCTTAAGGTGTGTCCGAGTGCACACACCCGAGCGGTGACAGGAGAGCAGGACAGATCCATCCCTCCAGCAACCCCTCACAGGGACAGCGCTCCCACTGTTTTTGGAGACAGCACCCCCAAAACTGCCAACCCGGCCTCCTTCCCCCTGCACAGAGGGTGCGTGAGGCTCCCGTGTCTCTCAAGCACATTTACACCCTAAAAGCCCCTAAAAGCTGACAGGAATTGGGCGGAAATGCTGGGTTTCAGCTCGCGGTGCAATTCCCCTGACAGCTCCTCCGAAGTTTATCCGCAGCAGGAACGGTTTCTACGGCGCTGCCGGTGAAGCCGCCCCAGCAAGTGGGGAGAGGGGAAAACCCCACTGGGAGCACCACGGAAAACCACAGAGCACCACAGCACCACAGACAAGGCCACCAAAATCCCACCCCAGCTGGTCCCGAGGGACTTGTCATAAACCCCTGGGTCATTCCAGGGCTAAGGATAAAACTACTTTGACTTCATAGGTAAATTAACTCTTTTGGCTAAAGAACAGCAGAGGCAACACAGGATTTCAAAGTGTGTTTTGTATCAGAGGCAAGAAATAAAGTGGCCTTTACGGTGCCTTCCCCAGCAAAGCTGGAGCTTTATTAAGCTTATCTGGCATGGATGGGAATGCTCACTGTTATTCCAGGCCTGAAAAGAGCAGGCAAGGATTTTTTTTTTTTTTTTATTCTTGTTTTCATTATTTTCTGGTGGCTTCACTGCTTTGTGCTCACAGAAAGGGAGTTTCACCTGCTGTTACAAAGAAAAGGCCCTGGAAAGTTTTGCGAAGAAGGGGATGAGGGGAAGAAGGTTTATGGAAGCAAAACGAGTTGTTGCAGGGTTTGTTGTGGATTTTTTTTCACAGTGACCTGTAAAACACCCCCAGCTCTTTGCTGCTTGCAGAAGACCTGGCACCAACATGCCAGTCTCCTGTCCCCACCAGTGTCACCCCTGGGATGGCGGTGGTAAGATCTCAGAAACTGAGGTTGATTTGGGGTGCAGAAGGAAGGCAGTGGGACTGCTCCCCATCTTTTTCACAAGCAAAGTCATGCCACGCTTTCTAAGAACAGGAAAGAAAAAAAATCCAGCCCTCGTTTGCTGACACCACAGCAAAACAGGTGGTTCAAAATCACAAGTGCAAGGGGGGGGAGAAAAAACCCTATTTGGTGATTTTGTGCTCATATTCATTGCAAAACTGTCCGGGAATGCTGCTAAATACACACCATTTTCCCTTCTCACACTCTTTGCTCTATAATTAAGAGAGACTTCTAAAAATACAAACGGCCTCGAGCACCCAGTGAAGGCGTGCAGGTGCTGCTAACTGGAGGCACTTTAGTACAGCTCATTTTCTGGACAATTTTACTCGCCTGGCTCGTGCTCAGCGCCGATACTATTACAGTGATGCAATTATGCTGCTGCTGCTGCTGCTGCTGCTGCTGCTGCTGCTGCTGCTGCTGCTGCTGCTGCTGCTGCTGCTGCTGCTGCCGCTGCCGTGGTCGGCTCGCTCGGCTTTCTCCCTGCGCTTTGCAGTTTGCCTTCAAAGCCCCCCCAGCCCCGCAGCTCCCGGGCTCACCCCAAGCGTGTCCCCGCCGGCAGGGCCCAGGGAGCTGGGGATAAGAGGGTCAGGCGGGTGTGTGCTACACCAACATGTGAATATCCATGTGTGGGCATGGAGGGGCATAACCCCGCATGGGCATTGCCCAAAACAACCGGTGTGCAAAAGTTTTGGGTGAGGAAGAGAGCTGGCCAGGGGAAGCAAGCGGAGGGGAGCAGGAGCATGGAGAGGATCCCAAAAGGCAGCAGCAAACCCTCAGTGTTGGCTGGGCAGGGAGGGGGCCCATGGCACTGGCACGGTGATGCCGCTTGGCAAAACATCCCCCCCAACCTGGCATCTGGGGCACAGGGGTGAGGGGGAACTTCCCCCGTGGAGCTGCCACTGCGAAACTTCCCCTTCTTATTTCTCCATTAGGGCTGCAATAGGTGGAAGTGATTGACTCACTATGAGACTGCTGTTTTTGCCTCTGACTTGGGATTAAGACGGAGCTGGAGGAGCGGAGGAGCCGTTGTCGGCAGGCACCGGAGCCGGCACTTACCTCTCACTGCATCCAGCCCCTCCGGCCGTGGGGCTGCAGCTCCTGGAGAGTTAGCTGGCAGGGGACCCCACATCCACTCGGGTTTCTCCCAGGACCGACGTTCGGCTGCTGCTTCTTAGGCACAGACCCAACCCCTCCATTCCAACCACAGGGAAAAAAATATATCTTCTTCCAAAAGAAAAAAAAAATTTAAAAAAAAAAAAAAAAGAGGGAGATTAAAAAAAAAAAAACCAAACAAATAAAACCACACTTTTTTCTTGGTTTGCTTTCCCCGTGGAGAAAAAAAAAGAAAAATAGATAAATCCCAGCGACCAAGAGATCCAGACTCAGGTGAATTTAGCTTCAAACTCCCTCTGCGCTTTCAGAGCCTTCACCCTCAAATGGGCTCTGGAAGATGCTGGGGGACCCATCGTTGCCAAAGTGTCATCAAATATCCTTCGGGCTCAACTCCGCTCCTGCCCGGGGAGGGTGGACTTCTTCCCTTCTTCCCTGCTTGCTGCGTGCTGTGGAGTTGGCAGGGACCTGCCTGTTCCAGCCTCAGCGTGGAGGGTGGGTGGGTTGGTTGGTTGATGTGGGTTGGGTTTGTTTGTTTTTTTTTTTTTTTTTTTTCTCGCCGCTATTGGTTTTCTTGCTATCTGATCCTGAGCGAGCGCTGCAGCTCGCCGCTTCCCTGCTTTTTTCCCCCCAGCTCCCAGGCTTTTGACAGGGAATGAAACACAGACACCCAGTGAGACAGGCTCCGGCTTCTACAAAGCTCCACTCCCTCCTGCTGCCTTTGTCCGCGAACAGCAACTCCTCCAACTCTGCCCGTAGACACGAGGGAACCTCTGCATCAGCACTTTCCTAATGGCTGCTTCGCCCCAGCCCTTCGGCCCTTCTTCTTCTTCTTCTTCTTCTTCTTCTTCTTCTTCTTCTTCTTCTTCCTCGCTTCCTCTCCTCTACCTTGATGGCTTCCGCTTGCTTTTTCTAGCCCGGCCCCGGCTCCGACAACCACAGCCACAGGGAAGCAACAACCCTTTCCCGATGGATCCATCTCAGCTCCCCCGCGCCGGCGGCTGCGGTCGGGGGGTAGTGGCCCCGCAGTCCATCACCGTCCTTCCTGGGCACCTTCCATGAAAAATCAATGGTGGGGACAGCGTCCCTGAAGGCTTCACTTTGGGCTGGTTTAAGGGGCAGGGGGCTGCATGTGTGGAGAGGAGCCAGGGGCAGAGGGAGGGCTGAGAATTGGAGCCACTTCTTTTTATTGCAGGCGGGGGTTATTTTTATTTTTTTTTAAAGGTTGACTGGAATCCAAGTTTGTTTCTTTGGTAGTGAGCATTATTTAAAGCCATTTGGGAGGCTTTGGGTGTCTCCAGGTCACCCTGTCCTTATATTAGCGAGGCCTTTTTGGAGAGGGTCAAAGTGAAACCTTGCTCCGGCAGCCTCTTTCCCCCGCAGAGGGGAGCGGGAGGCACAGGGATGCTGCAGTGGGCTCACAACCTTGGCTGGCTCCCAGCCAGAGGGAGATGCAAACCAGCCACCGTCTGTAATTTTTGCTACACTTCCTCCACACTCGGTCACTCGCGAGATCCCAGGGCTGCTGCCTGCTCCTTTTTTGGGGATTCACAGGCTTTGTTCAAAAAAAAAAAAATCACAGCCAGGAGACCTCCAGCCTTGCCAGCGATGCTCAGCACTGCTCAGCATGGCTGTCACGAGCTGGCGGGTCACAGAGAAACCATAAAGCCCCCCAGAACACAGCACATGAAGAGGCTGCCTCCCCACCTGCCCTTTGGCAGCCTCTTCCTCACTCTTTCTTGTCTCCCACCACAAGTTTGGGATAATCAATTCCTCCCTCTCCCCTTCAACAGCATCCGGGAGCAGCGACTCTCCTGGTGCCCAGCTCCCATCCTCTCCTGACACAGAGATGAAGCATTGTTCCCTCACTGTTCCCAAACACCCCAAACTCCAGAGCACCTCAGGGCAATGCTCCCAGTTCTGCCTCCACTCCCCTCTCCACATTGGCTTGTCCTCTCTCGCCTCATTCCACAAACCTCAGAAACACTGAAATCCCTGGATGAAAAGCACTGCAGGGCCTTGCCCCAGCCCTGATAGATACTCACTTAACAGCAGGGATTTGAGGTTTGCAGATCAGAGGGGACACCAGCTCACACACTGGGCCTGGTGGTCTCGTGCAAGACCACCCGGGGCCAACCTGACCACAAAACACTGCTCCTTTCTGTCAGGCAGCCCCACACACCCCAGTTTGCTCCTCCCTGATGCCTCCTCTCCTTTACCCCACCATGCTCATGGAAAGCTTCCCAAATCCCTCCCTGCCCCGATCCCCAGCCAGAGGTGCCAGACCAAAGTTCTTTATACTCCCTTCAAAAATAGACGCAATTAATGCACCCAAAGATTTGGCTGCAAAGCTGGGGCGGGAGACTGGCCACGGGTCAGGGGCACCCCTGGGGTGAGGGGAGCAGCTTCAGGGTCCCCAGTCCAAGACTGGGGCTGGCTGAGAGGGTTGGGTGGAGCTGGGCAGCCACAACTGGCGAGGTTGGTGTTCCCATCACCTGGCCATGCTGGTGGCTTACCCCTCTCTCCCCAGTTTGCTACAGGAAATGCAAATGAATAGCCTGGGACTTCCATCCTGGTAAGCCCCAGATTCCCTCTGCTTTTGGGGAGAAGTTCCCCGTGTTTTCCCATCAGGGCTGGGGAGAAGCATGGAGAAGCTCGTTATCCCCTTCTGTCGGTGCAGGACCGCAGCCCTGGGGACCCCCATGTCCTGTGGGTTCCCAGCCAGGGAACAGCTCCAACAAAGATCCAATCTCTGCCTGCCCCTGGCCATGCGTGGAATTGTCCAAGTGAGGGAAGGAGGATCTTTTAGGAATTGTCCAAGTGAAGGAAGGAGGATGAGGGGGTGAAAAAAGGGGTGCACCCAGCGGGGTCGAGCCCCTTCCAAGCGCTCACAGCACGGCTGCGCAGGGCCATGAGCAAGTCAGCACTGAGCCATTAGGGCTAATTCAATCAAGATGGATGGCCCGATTGGAGGGCTGCTGTCCATAAATCCCCCACTCCCGCTGCATTAGTGTCAGGGCTCCCAGAGGAAGAGGCTGAGGGGGAGGCGCGGGGGAGCCGGGATGGGGAAACGTGCTAAGTCACCCGTCCTCCCGATGGCACAGGGCCGCTCGGATCAGGGGCCACCACCCCATCCTGTGCACCATGGGGACACAGCCCACCATCCTCCAGCCCTTCCAAAAGCCTAGCAGCTGGAGAGGGTGGGATTTCAAGCAAACTGGGTTTGCTGGACTCCAAAAGGTGCAGGGTTGTTCACAAACTCCGCAGGGCAGGGGGTTGCTCCCATGGGAACCTTGCCCATTTGCTCCAGTGGGTTTTGCAGCAGGAGGAAGGTGGGGTGCTGGGGGAAATAGGCTTGGAGCCCCATCATAGGTCCCAGTGTGGTAACTGGGACTCGGAAATATAAGCTGAGAAAGCCCCAAGGCTGATGGATGCTGCACCCGCCCCAGACACCCAAAACTCAAGCCACACCAGACCATGACACCACTGCAGGACATCCCCATGGAATACCAGCTCCTCTCTCCCGGCACACCACTCTCTTCCCACTTCTGCTCCTATAAAAGGCCATTTGTAGGCTCAGAGTTGCCATCTGATGACCCAAACCATGTTCCCCCATCCACTGAGCACAGGCAGTGGGAGCCACACGTGCCGCCGCGCCGCACAAGCCAGCTCAGGAAATAAGCTCTCATCCCTCCAGGTTAAAAATAGCCATGAGCTTTGCCACGGACACGCCTCACCCTGGCGCTCTGGCCGAGCTGGCTCCCACCTCGCCTGCCCACCCAGCCCACCGAGCTCATGGCCGAAAACCGGCCGCCGGGCAGGGCCCCGTGGGCTGCCCGCAGCTCCA
>NW_008238321.1:7140249-7148041 GCF_000691975.1 Corvus brachyrhynchos | reverse complement strand
GCTCCGTCAGCGCGGGATGCCGGCTCTGCCAGGCCGCACTGTTGGCCGGCAAAGGGATGCAGAGGGCCAAGTCCTGGTGGGATTTGGGAAGACAACGGGCCAGGGGATGCGGCAGACGGATGGCAGGATGGCATGGGTTTGTGGGCAGCGCTCTCACCCCTGGAGTGCTCACGGAGGTTGTGTGGTTGCTTGACAAGGGAGACAGCAGGGGTGATAGCCCAGTGCAGAAGAAAAGATATTTGTGTGATGGGGATGGGGGGTTACCAGGGCATCTCAGCCTGGGAGAGGAGTCGAGGACATCCAGGAGCAGTTGGATGATGGAGAGAGGGATGCTCAGACCTACCCTTCATGTCCAGAGCATCTCAAGGGCTGTGTCAGCACAGAGGGAGTACAACCAAAATAGCTCAGGGAGGCTGACCCCAGGGCATGAGGAGCAGTGAACTGTGGCACTGCCATGGATTTATCTGGAAAGAGAGGAATGCACATCCCTATGCACCTCCAGTTTCTGGCTGTGCTTCAGCGAGACCAGGAGGGAGGGAGGCATAGCAGGGAAGGAGCCTGACTGCCGGCAGGAGGAGCACAGCAGCTGAGGTCAGTGATTGTGGTGTTTTTACGGCACCACGAGCAAGATCCTGGGGACCAGAAACTGCTGATGGGGACAAGAATTGACTACTGCCATGCAGGGATGCGGAGGGGCTCTCTATAGGTTGGTTGCACCATGCCCAGCAGTTCTCGCTCTCTCAGGTCAGCACCTTTGTATCCACTCACCCAGGAAAGAAAAGTAAAGGCAGGATTGGGTCTGAGGAACCATCAGCCAGGAGCAATAACCTGTTCAATGAAAAGCCCTGGAGCAGGTGAGCCATTTCTCCCCAGAATGGCTAGCATAGGGGAAAAAAAAGACGTTTGTATTTCTGCCAGTTGACAAAATGAAATGCCACTTGTAGCCAGTGAAACTCTGCAGATTTTGCAAATAAAGGATTGCTCCATTCAGCTTCCAGCTGGATTCCAGCCCCAGCCACAACACGGACACTGGCAGCATCCCCCGTCGCATCCCAGCACTGGTGCCACACCACGGGCTCGAGCTCACTGCAAACCCAAGCACTGCCCCAAGGCAGGGACACAGATCCCATTGCCAAGTTTGCTCCCACCCTTTGCTTCCCTGTGTTTGCCCTGGGGACCATGCTGCTGGGATAGCACTGTGTCCCTTGGGAGGCTCTAACATATCTTAGGAAATTTTCCCATTCTATGCAGCCTAATTTAACCCATTAGAGCTTGTTTCAGCGGGGTCCCGAGGGAATGTCTCTCCCCAGCATCCTCCTCTGACTCTTCCTCTGCTTCTCTCCTCCTTCATGTGCACACAGCTCACCTCAGGATGGCTCAGCCTTGCTCCACCATGAGCAGTGCTGGTCCAAACAACCATAAAACATGCCCCTACACAATCCCAGAGGATTTCCCACCTGGTCATGATGCACTTCTTAGGAGTTGAAAGGTGTTGACCCTGCCCTGCTGCACACAGAGAGGTCCAGCCCACAGACAAACACTTGAGGAGATCTTGGCCAGTGCATTTCATCATGGCCAGAGATGGGAGCCTGCTCCTTATCCCCAGCTGAAGAACAAAAAAAGAGCCAGTTTGGGAAAACTGTGCACCCTCAGCATGCCACCACTCCAAGACCAGGCCAGAGCTCCGTCACTCTGGGATCCTGACTGGAAAAAACATGATAAAGCAGGAGGAAAGCAGCTTATCTGCGGCTGTCATGGCCTGCAGTGTTTGGGGGGAGGATTTGGGGCAGCAGATGGGAATTCCTAGACTCTGTGCACAGCCCAGTGCCAGCTCCATGACCCGGGCCAGTTGGGATGAGCATAGCTTGGCTTTTTACCATGGGATGCTCCAAAAGGAGCAGCAAAGGTCAACTCCCCTGGGGGCTCGCAGCACCCAGGAGAAACCATGGAGCCCTTTCAGCTCTCCTCACTCCACGGCCAATGCTCAGCTCCCTTTTCCCTCATCCAAAGGGTGGATTATTTTAGGAAGGGAGGAGGAAAAAGCAGCAGTGATGAGCTGACGGATGGCTGCTCGCAGCAGAGCCCAGGCAGGCGTGACACCCCGGGGGTCAGACAGGCACCTCACATGACCCAGAGGTTTGGCTGCAGCCAAAGAGCCCAACTGGCTTCTTACATAAATGACCTGAGTGCAGCGCCTTTGAGACCACCAGCGCAGGCAGCAGATGCTCCGAGGCCAAATCCACCCAGTCCTGGGCAGACGTCACCTAATCAGCACGTTGGCTTCTTCCCAAGGCAGTCTTGGGGCACACAGTAAATATCTTATGTAAGCACCTCTGGCCTGAGGCCGGGTCCAGTTCAGCCATGTCACACAGTGATTCCCTCCTGGACAGAGGCACAAGACTCGGCCTGAGGGGCCTGAAGGGGCTTTCCCCAGCATGGACCTGTCAGACCCCCTTGGTGACTCATCTCACAGCTTTGCCAGAGGAGGCTCCAGGAAAAACCCTGGTGGATGGAGAAGAATTGCCCATCCCCAGTGGCAAAAAAACACAGAAGAAGGGCTCAAAATGACAAGTCACTTCTGCCCCCAAACTATTTGTCCTCCAGGACTTGGTAGCTGAGTAGAGAGGTGGTAAGAGCCCAACAGCCCTCCCTACAAGGCCAGTGCCTCCAGCCCAGCCACAGCTGGCTGGACAATAAGTCCCTTCAATGATGGAAACATCACAGCAAGCCAGGAGACCCTGCCAGCGCTCAGCTCCCACCAGGTGGGAAATTTCTCATCCCAGTCTCCCCTGTGGCAGGATAGCCCCCCAAATATCTCAGCACTGCCAGAGACATGAGAGAGAGATTCCTCTTTGTCCTGAGCAGCCTCCTGGAGACCACTGGAGTTGGGAGGCTGGAGAGTGCCCATGGATGGACAGAGCTGGGGATAAAACCAGCTGGGGCATTAGCAGGATGCAGAGGATGGGTAACCAGTGAGCATCTTCAGCACTGAAGCATCTTCAGTCACTCCAGGCCGCTCAGTGAGGGGAAAACTATGGTGAGGGCTGTGCTGGCAGATACTCTTTCCTCCCTTTCTCTGGGCTCGCATCTTCAAAGGATTTACCCACAGTGGTTTTGGCCCAAGAAAATCCCAAACAAGTGGCCTCGAGCCTCACTATTTCCTTCACCTGTCAACACCAGCCTTGGGGGACTTGCCCATCCGTGGGACATCCCCTTCTGTACCAAACCAGGCCACATGTGAGTTGGGTGGGTTCAGACATCAGCTGGAGGATGCTCAGAGGCACAGACAGCAGGAGGCCAAGGGAGCAGACAGGACATGACCTGCCCCAGCCTCCTGCTCCTCTTTGACAGGTCACTTAAACACTGCAGCCACCAAAAGCCCTCCCCGTCTTTCACAAGAGGCATTTCACGCCCGCCCTTGCTGCTAAATGAAGCAGCCCCAGCGTTACTGCATCACCTGGGGCAGTCCTGGGCACGGAGCAAGGTTAAATTCATCCCTGCAGAATCAGCACCAGCAGCTTCTCCATCAGCACTGGAGCTCCAGGCTGAACTGGCCATGCCACCACCGGCCCCGGGCTGGAGAGGAAAATAAAGGCAGACAGAGAATTTGGGTCTCTGTTGCTGCAGCTGGCAGAGGGGAACATACGCACAAATATTTGTGCTCTCCTGTTCTTGGCAAGGCCTCTTTGCCCATTGCTGGCAGCTCTCAGGGTTTGGGAAAGGGAAAATGGGTCCAACCAGCAGCTGCCTGTGGCAGCCCTCGGACCTGGGTATGGCAATAAAGGTAAAACCTTAAGGATTGCTCAAGTCATGTCCCCAAGGACGCAGCACTAGGTGACACTGGGCAGCTGCAGGCGCCAGAGGCAAGTGCTTGAAATTTATAGAGTGAAGAAACAGTCAAAACTGGCACAAAACGCCCCAGTTTTCACCCTCTGCTCAAAGCCATGGGCAAGACCTGCACTAGACACCAGGACCGTGCCAGGGAAGCCAAGAGACCAGTCTGAACTAGAGCTGCATTTTGGGATCACCTGCCTATGATGGGTTTTTGGAGGGTGGGGTCTTGGAAAACAGAGGTTCAGTAGTGGCCAGGGCCAGGTAGATGAAAGGCTGAGCCGTTCTTTAGGTTGTGGAGCAAAATAAAACTGCACATTCATATGGAAACAAATTACTTTTAAGTGAAAGACAAAATTATAAAGGTGTTTTTCCATAAGGCTCAAAGCAGTTTGTTAATCCAAAAGGAACCAACTCCCCACCAGGTTGTTGCACTCATTTGTAAATTACAGTTCTCCTCTAGATCATTTAAAAGACATTTTCCAAAGCAGAGAAGGCAAAGCCTCATTGAAAAAAAAAAAACTCAAAAAATCTCCAAACAGAGCATTCTGACTCTTCCTGAAAACTTCACATTTCCAAAAGCCAAGGTAAAACACCGTGATCTTCCCAGTTGTTTCTCTCCCCCATTTTGTGCAATCACATGTAATTCCCGAGCTCTGCATGAGTTTGGGATGGGTGCCAGGCTCTGCAGTGCCAGTGCCGAGCACACGCAGCTGCCGGCACGCTCCGGATCAGAGCCACAGCTCGGCCGTAGGGACACAGCACCCAGCAAAGCCGAGGGCAGGGAGCTCCTAAAGGGGTGAGGAAATGCACTTGTGCTTTTTCTGGGGTGCTTATCCCTGTGGGGTGAGCCAGGGAATTCCATTTGGGGCGCAGGGGTGGCACAATAGATCCCATCAGGTGATACCTGCTGCTCCAGGATGCTCCAATGCAGCAGCTTACAGAGACCAGGAAGGGTGATTCCCACATGGAGCTGCTGTGGAACTTCCTAAACCCCTCCTTTTCAGAAGGGACCTCACTGCTCTGCCATGCAGAGGGTGCACATGCACCTTGCATGGGGATGCCAAAGCAAGGAGTTTTGCATAGGTGAGGTGGAATTCCTCGGGAAGGTGTGATCCAAGTCTCTGGGAGGACAGGAAGCTCCTCCTGCTGCTAGAGCAGCCCATGCCTCAAATCCAGCGCCACTGAGATGGCAATTTGGCTGTCACCAGCTGTAAATGCCCATGGCAGGGCAGAAGTTTTCTATGTCCTTCCCTAAGGACTGCACCCAGCAGGAGGGCACGGCCCACCAGGCCAGCACCTTGTGCTTCCCAGAGATGCTTCTTAAGAATTCCTTCCTTTTTTTCCTCTCTTCCCCTCCATTCTGGATGCTGGATGATAAAAGACAAAGCAGCAAAAATCTTCCCAGAGCCAAGTCCCAAGGGACCAGGACTCCCAAGCCCCCGCATCTCCCTGGATGTCAGCAAGCTTCCAGAGTAAATTTTTGGGTTGGTTTATCAGGGATCAAACTGTGCCTCTCCCCAGGGGATATTCCACTTCTTCTCCATTAAGATAAAAAAAGAGAACAGTTTTAAAAGCCCTCTGTTTAACAAGGCAGCTGCAGGGAGGCTACTCGACTGATTGAGTTTTTACCTGGTCCTTACAGGCAAGCTCAAGTACTTAACATAGAAATGAGGTTTAGTCACAGCGAGGCATTTGGGATTACAGTTGGCTGGAGAAACTCTGATGAAACCACGTTCCTCCCAAATATGCACTCTTGTCAAAATTGAAATGCTTTGTGAGATTGAATAGGTTTAGCCAGAAGTTCATTTCCCAAAGAAAATCAGGGAGAGGTTGCAGGAAAATTTGTTGAATGAAAAAAGATGTTCTTTTTCTTTTGAGCCATGCTGAGGTGTATGTTGGTGAAGAAGTTGGTTTCTTCTCCTTTTTTTTTTCGTTTTGTTGTTGTTGTTGTTGCTTTGAGGGTTTATTTTAAATCCTGCCTTGCTCAGGGAGGAACCTGAAGAACTATTTTCTCTCTAATGACAAGTTTACCCAAACTCAGCAATTTCCCGCTCCCTGCTGGCTCACAGACTGGTAGGCCTGAAGACATTTATGGCTCTGCAAGAAATTCTTGCCATCAGACTCCAAGGGCAGCACGACTCAATAAAGACAAGCTATCAAATCCCACCTGGAGGGATCCTGGGGAGTCAAGGGAAGCCAGGCAGCACCAGGGCAGGCAGCGTAACTGCAAACAGCATCAATGACCTTCACTAAGGTGAGTCCCCAGCAGCAAGAGGGAATTTCTCACCCCAACCCCACACCTTTTGAGGAGCATCACCCCACTGAAAACAAAAGAAATGATGTGGAACCCCTCAGCATGGAAAAGATGGGTGAGTGACTTCCATACAGGATGACAGACCATGGGGGATTCTGCAAACCTGTTGGTTTCCATTTTCTAACTGTTCTTCTGCCAAAATCTGACATTGTTCCTGTTAGAAAAACATGTTACTTGAGTCTCTTGGTAAAAGTTCACGCTCTTGGGTCTGCCAGGTAAATCTCAGGGTCAGGGTTCCATCGGGAGGTGAGGATCCACTCGGTTCTTGGGCTCTGGTTTGAGAATTGGTTGGGACCAACAATGACCTGGGCTTCTCCTGCTCTGAGACAGCATCCTGGATCACCTGCTTAGCAGGTAGGGGAAGGAGCACTGGGATTTCACAGTGTTGGACACAGCAGCAACTCCCAGACCAGCCACATGGATTTTGCACAGCCCTTCCCTGTGATCACACCCAAGGGGCTGCCATCACCTCCATGCTTATTTAGCATATGCCAACAGCCTTCTCTGCTCAGCTCCAGGACACAGGAACTCCAAACTCCCTTAGACTGGCAGCAAGTTGGTGTCCTAGCAGCCCTGGAGCAGGTAGGCTCAGAGCAGACACTTTTCCAAGGGTAGGAGTAACAGGCAGAGCTGCTGGACCCAGTCACAACAAGGGATCCCTGTTATAGCTCAAACTACAGCCCAAAACATCTTCCCCAGGTTATTGGAGGACGCCAGCTGTACAAGTAGATTTTGGAGAAACAGTCAACAGCCTACAGTCCAAAGGAGCAAACTCACAGTGCTCCTCCAATATTGGAGCCACCATTGCCATCCAAATCCAAGGGGGGGTTGTGCCACACCTCAGGCTGGGGGTGTCCAGGAACCCTCTGACTACTGTCCCTGTAGCCCCAGCTGTGAGCAAACCATCCAAATCCAGCAGTACTGGGGGGGCTTTGTTTTTATTCCCCCTCCCCTTGCTCTGGGATGAGAGGAGCTTTATAAAAGGCTTCCGCTTAATCTCCCTGCCAAGCGGACATCGCCGGCTTCTGCCGTCACATCGTGCTCTGGACACACACAGAGTTTTCTGCCCTAGCTTAAAAAGAACATTGTTTGCAGAACAGAGTGAACAACATGTGAAAAGGAGAAGAGGAAAAAAAAAAAAAGGAGAGATCTGTGATGTTTGCTGGAAGAAAAACCCACTCATTTGTTTGGACGAGGATTCTCGGCACGTACAATCTCAGGAACAAAAGGAGATGCTTGTTCTCCGCTGTGTTTGTGGGAAGAGTCCTGTAAATATTCAGGGGTGTTTGCTCTGCAGAGATGATCCCCAACCCATCCCCAGAAACTCCCAGCACCCCCAAAATCCCCGCTGAGAGGTCCAGCCCTCGCACAGCCCCACTGATCCAGACCCTGAGCCTTTCCCTTTTATATTCAGTGGCAGCCTGTTCCAACTGAAGTAATCGCAACAATAAAATTCCTTGGGGAAGAAGTTTTGGGAAGAAGCACGGCTCCATCTGACCTTGCTGGTACTCAACAAGATGTAGGTCAAATATTTTAATTGCCAAGTCACTAATCCCCCACCCACAGCACTCCAATATTTGCACATTGCTGTGGACTTGCTGCCTTTGGAAGCCTCAGGGGGAAAGAAATAGCAGCTGGATTGAT
>NW_008238321.1:7117181-7140172 GCF_000691975.1 Corvus brachyrhynchos | reverse complement strand
ATGAGTGGCTGTGGCTGCAGGGAGAAGGGAGAGGAGCAGGGGGGAGTTGCTGCTCCACCAGCTGCATTTCTAGTTGGATTCAAAGCTCTTCCCACCTTCCCGAGACAGCATCCTTCAGTATCAGAGCACAACTGTCCCAAATGTACAGGCAGCACATGACTACACCCTTCAAACCTCCCCCCTCCCATTGCTGTTCGGAAACTCGGAGCAAGACAGGCATTTTATTTTGATAAGAAATCAGAGAATGAAGCAGCCCCGGCGGCGCGAGCGCCTGCGAGCATCTCAGCGCCTGCAATGCAGCCACCTCCAGGCTGCAGCTCGCTGACACCTGAGACTCCTCCGGCAGGCACAGGACCAGCAATTGCCTCGGAGCTCCCCAAGGAATTTGAAGAGACGGAGTGTGGGTCACGCAGGGACAAGGAAGAGGACCCTGAATTGCCAAGTTCAGTCCCTGCCATCACCAGCTACCACGCTGCATGATCCAGTTCAGGAATCTATCATGGAAATCTTTAAATTAGCTCCATTTTCTACCCCTCGCTGCTGCTGGCATCCTGCTCTGGAGTTGCCTCCTGAGGATGCTCCATTCCAGGGGTGCCCACCTCAGGGTTGGCTTCCCCATGTGTTGCAACACGCACAGCCCCACGTTGGGGCTGGTTCCCCAGTTAGGCACAACCAGCATTAGCTCAGTGACAGCATCTCCAGAGAGGAAAGGAAATGGGGAAGGGGGAGTGGGATACATGGTGTGGAAAACCTCACATTTTCAGGTCAGAATTAAAAGGCCAATTACTTTATAATCTCTCAGGTACAGGAATGGTCTCACTCATTCAAACAGGGCTTAGCAAGACATGGCCCTGGCCCAGAACAGCGACATTGCTACAGCCCTGAGCACAAATGGGAAATTCTGATGAAGACAGAGGCTGCATCATTAAAATGGAGCGAGTTGGATTCTGCCCTTATATCTACCCTGCAAATCCCGGACAAAAGATTTTCCAGATTACGTATGCACATTCCTTTCCCTGCTGTCCCATTAAAGAACACACAGTGCCCCTTTCCCTGCGTACACCAGAGCATCACTTCAGGCATGCAAGAGGCAGGTCCAAAGCTTTGGGGCCCAGGGCTACCCAGGGAAGGAGATTTCCTGGAGAAAGAAAAGACTGTGGGCCTTTTGTCCCCCCATTTCTCCCAATTTTCAGGGAGGGTGTACCTTTGTTTTGATAGGGCAGAGGGAAACCTCAGGTTGTGATGCCAGCAGCCCACTGGATTTGATGCACAGCAAAAGGAGTTGGGTATTTTTCCTTGGCTACTCCAGTTACTTGGGACACAACACTGTCTGCTGGGGCATCACATGGGCACACCTCATATTCAGTCTTGCTTTCACAAATAAGAAGAAAACTTTGATTTTCAGTATTTTTCCTCCTTCGACTCAGTCACACAGGAGAGTTATCCCCAGTTTCAGGATTCAGGAGCATGGAAGAAGCTGTGGAGGCTAGGGTACAAGGCTCATCCCCCTTCTTTGCTCCCCCCACATCTAGCCACTGGGAAGAGAGTTGTTTGTGCAACTACTGCCCAAAGCACATCCCATGGAGAGCAGGGAACAGGGGATGCTGGCCTCTGGAGCAGTGCATGAAACTTCAGTGTGTCCCACAGGGACAATTATCAAGTGGGAGAGTCAGTCTTCCCAACCCAAAGCCATTAGTTACAAAACGGGGAAGAGGGCTTAAAGCTCTTATGTTTGAACATGTTAGCTCAGCCCTTTAGGGAACTCCTGATGTGCCAGAGCATCTAATCTCTGCAAATCACTTTTACTCAGCCTTGCTCTGGGTTTTCCTTTTTAATCAACTTAATCTTTATTCATGAGGTGTGTTACATTCTGCATTACAGAAACGCCCAGATTCTGAGCATCAGGCTCAGGGAACAGAAATTGAGGAAACTTGGTGTTTGTTCCAGTCAGGGCTTAAGGTCTGGAGCAATTTATCTGGACTCGTGGCAGGCCCTAGAACTCCTCCATGTCCCAGCAGGGAGGAGGAGGGAAACAGCTCAAGTTCTGGGAGGACAAGCACTACACCCCAGGGCTGGCACGCAGTGAGCAGCACGTCTCATTGCTATATTTAATCAGAGAAGTCCCCGCTCACTCAGCCTCGATGATAGAGCCTTTTTCTTATTAAAAAAAAATTATAATAAAAGATTCTGTGAAATAAAAATAATAAATTAAAGGGATCAAAGAACTGAGCGACCGGCGAGTGACAGCAACATAAAGCAAAGAATAAAGGAAGCGTTAATGGGATTTCAAGGGGAGAAGGAGGGCAGGAGGGAGGATTTGCTCCCAGAGAGAGCAGAGAGCTGCCGTGCCAGGACCCCATGACCTGTCCCACATGGGATCAGACACTTATCCTGATCCTTCCCCCCCTCAGGCAGAGTGTCATGAGGCATCTCTGAATGGGGATGTAGGCAGAGCACAGCAGGATGGAGCAGAGTTTGACACCCAGCACAAGCGCCTGGGAGCAGACTGGGACACAGCAGCACTGGCATTTCTGTTTTGGGAAGACAGGGAGATTTCAATGTATGCTTCCCTGGAAGCAGGGGGCCATCATTTGGGGGTTGCCAAGAGGGGCTGTCTGAGCAGGACCCCATCCCCACAAGTCAGCCTTAGAGCATCCCCAGTTTCCCCAGTGCAAAGAGCAGCTCTCAGCAGCCTGGAGTGCCCTCACTCATCCTCTGAGGATCAGCTCCCCCCATCACGATCCAAAGGAACTAATGGGATTGTAATTCTTCTAATGAGCTGTAATTAATTAATTACCCTGTTAGCACAAGAGCTTTACATTTTTTGGCAAGCACGGTGCAGTTTTGTAGCTAGAGGGAGGCTCTTCCCCAGCACCATCAGGCTCCCATCGTGGCTGCAGACGAGCTCATTCCCCTCCACCTCAATCTGACAGCTCCCTTTGGGAAAGGACCTTGGAATCAGCCACACAGCTCACAGCTCTCACCCGAATTACAGACAACCAAGGCACAGACATTCATTCAGAGGGATCACAAACATCTCCTCTATCAGTCCCTCGAGAACATCCATCCCCTCCGGCAAACTTAACCAGACAAACACACCGTGGGCAGAGAGCAAGAGATACCGAGACCCTCCGTGGTCCCTGCAGAGCAGGACTATAACGTGGGAAATTCCAAAAAGCACTAAGAATGAAGCCAGAGCAGTGTCTGATCTGTGTTGCTCAGCACAGCAGCCGTGGCATGCTCAGATCCACACTGCGGCCTCCTGCATGCCTGGGATGCAGGATTGCACCCCTGCACAGCAGCCACCTCTTCCAGCTTGGCTTCTCCATTACCTCCACACTTAATAATTAAAGCATCAGTGTAAAGGCATTAAAGTTTCAGGGACTGACACGTTCAGAGCAAGACCAAGGGCTCAGGGATAAGGCAAATGCTGCCGATGATTAACCCTGAACAGCTCAGTCCATGAGGAGCAGGTCCCTGCCCCTCTGCCCCCACGGACAAGTCCTTTTCTCCTCACAAATCCTTTTGTCCCAGATCTGCTTTCCAAGAGCATCCACTCCAGGCTGCAGGGGAGCTTTGCTCATCATCAGGTGTCTCTAAAAAAATCCTAATAGAGGGGGGTTCTTCCCAGGGAGTGTGGCTTTTTATAGAGCACACGGCTTTCCGTGGAGCCAGCTCCGAGCAAGGGTTACGAGGTACCTTTGGCTGGCTGCGGAGGCGGAACAGGAGGGCTTTCTGCAGGAGCAGATGGAGCTGCCATGCCTGGGAGCCAGCCCAGCCCTGCTGCGGTGACAGACTGTCCCACGCCACCTCCCCCGAAGCTGCTGCACTAAGACCCCCTTGCGGGAATTGGGGGAGGCACCGAGGGGCTGAGCACAAGCACAACTCATCCCATCACCACCAGATCCCACGCCAGGGATCATCCAGCATCCAACCCACCCCGCTCGTTTCCTCCCATGTACAACCAGCAGGCTGGGGAGGAGGATGCCTCTCCTCTCATTAGGTTCAGCTGGGCAAGAGTACACCATCTTCCCTCTAATACTCACACCAATTAAGCTAATTGCATCCCCCTGAGTAGCTGGTGCTGGTTCCCTGATCACACAGCCCAGGGGTTCTGGGTCCCTCTGTGCTTTGGGGGATATGAGCCCCTTGAGTGTAGGATGGAATCCCCCAGACAAAACTCTTCAGACACATTATTTGCTCCTAAAAAATCACTGAATCTGATCACAACCCAGAAGATCAGGAACAGAGCTCATCCCTCCATGGAGCAGAAGAGATTTGGGGTTGGTGGAGCCCTGCCCATGGGGTAGCAGGGCCAGGAGAGATTTGGGGCTGAGAATGCAGGCAGGACTGCTCAGACAGCCCCTTCCCTTACTGCATCTCCTCCAGAAATTAAATGCAGTTTGCATTCGGGAGCGCGGATGAGCGGGGCCATCTGAGCCCAGGCTGCTGCCGGAGCCGGGGTTGGGTGTGCCAGGTCATCAATCCTCCCGTGACACTGCCCGGGCTCGGGCACAACTGAGCATTACCTTGATTAAAAGAGATGGGTGAATGCAGCGCTTGGTCCCAGCAGCCTCCCACGAGAGCCAGGCAGGACTGGCCCCCGTCATCAGCTCCCCAAACCACAGGTGACAGCAGGAGCCGGGTGGGTCCTCAGCCACTCACCGCCTGACACTCCCAGGGATCGTCCCGCCTTGCCAGGCAGCCAGAGGTTGTTTCACTCATTAATCCAGCATCTGCTCCTCTGAGGATGCTCCTGCCCTTTCAAAGCCTCTCCTGCTTTGTCACCTGCCTTTTCAGGCACTGCAGACACAAAAGACCCTGTTCTTTGTGCGATGCCACCAACCAGGTCCACCAGCACCCCTGGGTACAGCCCTGGAGTGGATCTAATGATGCCACAGGTCACCCTCTTCTTCTACCCTCAGGTCGTTGTCACAGTTTCCAGCCTTGTTTCACCACTTTTGTATTTCAAAGAGATTTTTGGAGAAGTTTCTTTCATGGCAATATTGTCATAGAGTCCCAGAATGGTTTGCGTTGAAGGGACCTTAAAACTCGTCTCGTTCCAACCCCTGCCATGAGCAGGGACACCTTCCATCAGACCAGGTTGCTCCAAGCCCCATCCAACCTGGCCTTGAACAATTCCAGGGGTATAAATGTGATGCACACAGGGATATCCTGATGCAAGGTCACCTTTCTCCCAGACTGGCCCCATTTGTGCTGGTCCCTCTCCTTCACATCTCTGGAAGCTGCAGCTGACTCCCCCAGGGACCCTTCCCAGGTCCCTTCTCTTGCTTGTGTTGTTCTTGCACCTGCTTCAGTTTGCTGAACACTAAATATTTTATTTATTACCTCTCTGGAAAGTTACTGGGGAGATTTCCCAGAATAGGAAATAATCAGAGCTGTGAGCTGTTCCTGGGGGTGCACCAAGCCTGGGGATGGTTCCAACCAGCTCTTTGTGTGCTTTGAATGTGCTTTTTTATATCATCATCCCTTTTGATTTGGGCCTTTGACCAAGCCATGACTTGTGCTGCTTCAGTGCCACCACCAAGATCTTCTCAGCCATAGGGATGCTGGTGATCCCTGGGGCTGCTTGTCCACCCTCAATCCACCTCCACTCTTTTGGGAATGTGGTGCTCATCCCCCCAGCATGGTGTGGGGTGGCAGGACCCTCAGGATGGCTGAGGACATCCAGCAGCAAGGATGGTTGCAGGGAGGAGAAGCAAGGCTCGTGTCCCTGAGCATGGTGGCCCCACAGGCTCCCCAGGCTGCCCCAGTTCCCCGCTCCAGGTGTCAGGATGATAAAGCCGAGCCCAGCTCACCGGAGCAGGCGCAGCACCCGGCAGCTCCCATAATTAATGGCACCGCCAGCACTTCCCTGCCGGGCCATGAATAAAACATCGCTGCTGAGGACCCAAACTTTGAAAAATCTCTCCTCTTTTTTCCTGTTAATTACATTTGTCGGGACACTGTGCTTTTATTATTGTCTCCTCCTGCTTAATCGGGGGGGTGGAAGTTAGTTTGGGGCTGTTTCCTTCAGACTGGCACCCTGTTTCCTAGAGGGATGGCATAACTGTCAGGGAGATTTCCCACCCCCCAAATCCCCTTCCCTCCCTTTTGAAAAGCATCCACTTCTGCATCTTCAAACCTGCTGGATCTCTAGATTTCCTACAGCCATTGGATTTTTTGGCATTTCTGGGTCTTTCAGAATCCAAGAGCCTCTCCTGGAAACCAGCCTCTCCAGACCTTTTCCATCTTGCAAATGCTTTTGCTGCATATCCAGGCTATGTTTTCCTCATGAAGATGGGACTGTACCTTGTCCCTGACGCCCCTAGTCCAGAGGGACAAGACAGAGGGACATGTAAGCCAAGGGAGCCCAGCCACTTCAGATTATTCCTGGCACGAGTTTCAGCACATCTCCCTGTCTCTGTTTCCCTGTTTCTCTATAGAATCCTCTAAAGGTGGTGGAGGTTTTTCCTTACCTATCTTTGCAAGCAGATGCTCACGGGGCTGGGAACAGCTCAAAGGGAGAGAGGAGGCTGCTCACAGCTCCAGGTCTCAAACAAGACCCTGAACATTTTCCTCTGCCTGGCCACCCTGCCACAGCTTAGATATGCGTTTCCTCCATCCCAACAAACAACCCATCATATTCATCCCTGTCATGCCTGCAGCATGCAAAGATTTGCACTCCTGAGTGATTTGGGAGTCTGAGCCCATGGTTGTGCCACAAGCCAATCCCACCCCACAGCTCCTGCAGGGAGAGCAGCTCCCATCACCGCTTGGCTTGAGGAATGGGAGCGATGTCTGAGCAGGAGAGAGATGTTCCCTGTCCAAGTCTGAGCACCTCTCTCTGTGGAGAAAGGTGAAATTCCACCCCAGCTTTGCTGGCTCTGATCCAGGAGCTGCATTAGTAGGGCTTTGCCAGGTCAGAATCAGACTCAAAGCCAGGTCCTGCCGTTGCAGAAGTGTCTCAGCCACCCAAAGTGCTGCCACTGGCAAGAGAGGATGATTCCCTGCCCTGGCAGCCCGGGCAGAGGCACCAGGAGCAGAGCTCAGAGCTGTGCCGTGCTGGGACACTGCAGTACAGGTCCCTTGCAGGTGACAACAGCCAGGACTTGCATTTCCATGATTCCCAGTTGGTTTTGAGCTGTGGTTCTGCAGGTCCTGTGGGGCTGGGTACCACAGCTCTGCCCACACCACCTCTGGATGAGGGGGTCCCTCAGCAGAGGCCGGAGCTCTGGGACACAGCAATTTCCTTCCTGAGCAACAAGCTCTTTGCTGCTTGCCGGATCCCCTGCCAGCCAATTTTCTCTCCCTGGGCTCCTTCCAGCTCGGCAGCCCAGCCCCAGCCCAGCCCAGGGATGGAGCCAGCAACCAGCACATTCAACCTGCTTGGGATGGATGCAGCACTGGCTCAGCCCACCTCCCTCATCCTGCAAGGTGCCTTCTTCCCTTGCATGTCCCAGGGGGCCTCCTCTGCCTGTCCTGCCATGCTTCTGTCTTCCTGAAGGTCCTAGAAATGTTCTGCTCCAGGTGAGATCCATGCTGTACCTTTTACCAGCTGGAGTGGAAGTGCTTGAAGTGCTCTCAAAGGGAAGAACTGATACCTTTAGCACTGGGAAACAGAGTTGCATCCATTCGTACGTGCGAAGGATTCTTCCTAGGATTTTTAAGAGGAGTCATGGAGAAGAAAGGGATCTTCTCATAGCTTGTCACCACAGTGAAAGCCTAAAGCAAATAAAGGAAATCGATTCTGCCAAGGTGGAGAGGAACTAAGGACAGAAAAATGACAGTAATCTCAACAGGAGCACTACAAATCTCCCGGTGCTCTTCAGCAGAGCAGAGATTAGCAGGAGGATTTGCAGCCATGCTGGAGGCTGGGACTTGGATCTCCTGCTGGGGTTTTGCACAAGCTTGGGTGAACAGCTTCATCTCATCCCATCCTGTTTCCCTGTCTGGGAAGCAGGGATAGTCTTGATTCCCCAGTAAAATCTCCATTTAGTGGTGGTTGTGAGGCCCTTTGAGGTCTCCCAAAGCAGGGAGAAGCCATAGGGAAGCAGAGCACAGTATGCCAGGGTGGTGGGGAAGGATGGATGTGATCTGTGCTGCTTCCTGCATCAAACTCTTCCCTCAGATCCTTTCATCAGCCTCAGTTAATTGCTCATTTGATGTCTCTGGGATCTGCAGGAGATCCTGGCTCCCCCAGCCCCATGGCCACCAGAACATGAGGCTCCCAGCCCACTGAGACATCAATCCCCACCAAAACCAGCCCCATGCCACACACCAAAGCCAACAGATTCCCTGTTGAACCAGGGATTTTTATAAAGGAAGTGAGATCAGGACCTCTAAATAAAGGCAAAACACACACAAGGCACATGAGATGAGCCTTTGTGAAACTGGACTCTGTGATGGCCGAGGCCTCACTTCCAGTGATGTTGAGGTGAATCCTTCTCTGCCCGGGCCACCTCCCTTCACCTCCACAGAGATGGAAATCAGCCTTCCCCATCCTGGAGCCATGGCAAGGACTGGGCTTTGCTGGGCACTAGTACCAGGAGGCAGCAAGCTTTCCCAAGCCCTCCTAACACAAATAATAAAGAGGGATTTGAACCGGCCAAAAAGATGGACCCGAAGCAATCCCAGCGGGAGCATATTTTTATAAGCCAAGGCTATAGGAGAAAGGGCAGGAAACCTGACCCATCACAAATCACTCTCCTGTCACTTGCTGTAATCTAGAAATGCTCTATTAAAAACAAGAGCAGCCCCAGCTGCCGGCAGCAAAACAGAATCGAGGCCAGGGAGGAGGGCAGCTCGTGTTGGGATCTGGCTGCCAGGTAGGTGGAAGTCTCTGAGGCTGGGAAGTGCTGCTCCACTCTGCTGGGGTTTATAAATAAATGGAGCTGCCCAGCTCTGTGGTATCTGTCACCTGCAGCCAGCAGATGTAGGTAGGGGAGACATCTCCCTCCCTAATGGCTGTGTGGGCTCGGTCACAAAAGGGCTCAGGACACAGATCCGTGTTTCCAGCCTGTTGCCAAAAATGCACAGGGCCTTGAGCTCTCAATGAATCAGAGCCGGTGCTAATGGGGTTGGGAAGTTGCCTCCTCTTCCCTCAGCTGTGGCCAAGGTGCCGTGAGCCCCTGTGGCCACCACTGCAGCAAAAAACATCAGCTAACAGTGATTCACCTGAAAAATGAGGTTCTGGGGCAATGGGAGCACTTTGCCAATTCAGCACAAACTGAGGAAATAATTACCAGGGGAGCAAAAATAATTCAAGGGTGTTGAAGCACTTGAGGGCTTCCAGTTTCTTGGGAGATGCAGATTCCCATTTACTTTAAGGTTTTCTGGGTGAGATCTTTGGCAGTGTTTTAACATTTTCCATGTTCAAACCCGGCTGCTCTGATCACAGGGCATGAGGCAGCTCAAGAGGAGGCAAGAAGCACCCAAGAGAGGAGTGGGAGCCTCCTCCCTCCCTCCTTCCCCAGCTCCATCAGGGTTTCACAACCACAAAACCTATCTTCTCACATCTTTCTCTCGACAAAACCAAATGTCCTGGACCACCTGCAGCTCCAAGCACTGGTCTAAAGATCTGGTGATCCCAGGAATCTCCTGTACACGGGAAAAGCCTGGAGCAGGGTGTGGCGAGGTGCCCCCACCCCAGCCCCCTCTGTGGCCGGTGCACACCAGCTTGCTCAAACAAAGCCCATCTGTGCAGATTAATTACCAGACGATGTTTGCTCTGTTGCAGAAGCTGATTGGGTGATGAAAGTTTAAACAGGATGGAGAAGGGAGGAACAGAGCACGGTGTCCTAGAGATGGAACACAGCCTTGTGGGTCCTGCCCAGAGTCAGATCCTCACAGCAGCACCCCTTGAACCCTGGACACAGTGAGAACCTCACTGGCACAGACACAGAGGGTGGGATCCCCAGAGAGCCACCGGTCCCAGGACAACCTGCCCTGCAGGTTACAGGAGACACAAAATGACCTGAGAACAAAATCCCTGTCAGCGTCCAAAAGTCCAGGGAGTCCTGTCAGGGATAGCCCAGGATGCTGCAAACAGCCCCCAGGAACAGGCATGGAAAAGCCTGTGGTGAGATGGGGAAGGACAGAGCAAGGAAATCCCTTTGCAGAAACAGTTCCTCCAAAACTAAACACCTGCTCTGGCCTTGCTGCCCAGCCAGGAAGAAAAGCCCTGCTTGGGGCTGGAGCACATTGCTGCACCCCGAGATAGACCAGGAAACCACCCCGAGTCCCTTCAAGCACCAAGATAACCCCCAGGCCACCACACCCACTCTTCCCTTTGCTGCTGGGGGCAGATGAGCCCTGGAGAAAACCACCCAGATTTCCTCCTAACCCTTCCAGGTCCCATGGGAGATGGCTGGTTCATCCCCTGAGCCCCTAGAACACTTCCAGCAGACATGGACTGCTGTAGATCATTGCTTTGAACGTCCAAATGACCCTTCCTGGCAATCAAGGAGCCTTCTGTACCTTGGTGGGAGGTGAAGCAAAGCTGGGGCAGCTGCACGTGCTCACCCATCCCATTCCCACAGACTCACGCTCAGTCAGCTCCTGAGATGGCTCCTGGAGCTCTCCTCTTGCTCCTACCTCCCAAGCACTGGTGGAGGAAGATCTCACCTCTTTGGAACCAGCCCTCACCACCCTCTTCTGCTGCCAGAGCCCAGAGGAGACCACCGCATCTCCACTCTTCCCATGGGTGAGGCTGAGGAGCCGGGGAACATAGGCAGCTCAGAGAGGACGTTTCCCCACGGATGGATCCAGAGCAGGAAAAGGACTGGGGAAGGAGGAGAACCTGCCTTCAAGCCAGCAACGCTTGCTCAACCACTGGTTAGTGGCTCCACAGGAAACACCTTGCTGTGCTCACCTGGAAAGACATGTTCCTAGTGAGGCAAGGCCATCAGCGGGCAGGGAGTGGATGGGAGGCTGCAGGAGATCCGCCCCTTGGCACATGCAACCTCCTCTTGGCCACAGCTGGTGAGGAGAGGAGGCTGCCAGCAAGTCCTTTGTGCAGGATTGGGTCTGCTGTGGCCATTCCTGAATGTAAAAGGGCTTTCCCATCCAGGACTAATCCAACCTTGCTCCAACATAGTTCTGGTATCTGATGTTATAATACACCTTCATGCTCCTCAGTTTTATTTTAAACAAGCTGTGAGGTCACACATGAGGCTTTTGGAGAAGTGCTTCTCCCTACCCGTTCCTGAGCTGCTCCAGGACCAGGACCTACGGGTTCACAGTGTGCTACAAGTCCAAGCTATGGCTGGTTAAAACCAACAACGAGGCTGAAAAAGGGGTTAACTCTGAAGATGTGTCCAAGGCCAGGTTGGACAGGGCTTGGAGCAACCTGGTCTAGTGGAAGGTGTCCCTGTCCCTGGCAGGGGGTGGGGGTGAGATGATCTTTGGGATCCCTTCCAACCCAAACCATTCTGTGGTTAATTCAGTTGCTCTAGAGTTTGTTTGACCTTTAGGGTGTGGACAAATCCTGGGGGTGTCAGGGGGCTGAGGTAGGTGGGGGGAAGGACCCCAGGCTTCACCGTAAGCCCATCTGGACACCTCAGCACTAGAGAACCTCCCAACAGAGCTGGCTGAAGGTGTCACAAGGGGCTGGGGATAGCAGAAACCTGGAGCAGGAGGTTGGGACAACATCATATCCAAACTGGTCTCACCTACCTTGTGGAGAACAACCCAAACCTGCCTGTTGCAGTCATGGCAGAGCTGCTGGATGACAAGGAGCAGCCAGCCAGGCTGTCCCAGCATGGCCACCTCCATGGCCATCTTCTTGCTGCCAGCTCTCATGGACAGGTACTGGATGTGGCTGCCCCACTCCAGGACACGACACCCATGGCTCCATAGCTCTGCCATGGACCTTCCTGGGAGCACAGGGCATGGCGGAAGGCTCCATTCTCTGGCAGGAGAAGGTTACTCAGAGTAAAAGCATGTGCTCTTGTGTCATATAAACAAACACTGTGTCCTCCTCCCACCACAGTCCCTGCAGAGCCGGGCAGGATCTCCAGTGCTCACCACAGCCACACCACCCTTTCCCATCACACCCCTCTGAGGTGGCTCCACCCTCAGAGCACAGGCATGGGCTGGAGGAGAGGAGACCTGCATGGACATGCCAGGAGCCATCACATCTCCAAGGGACAGCTCTCTCAGCTGGCGCCAGCATCCTTTCCCCTGCTGTGCCATGATGATGACAGATGCTCAGAGCAAAGCAGCACAGCTCCACTGTCATCAGGGACACAAAGTCCCTGCCCATGATGAGGGGGTTGGGACTAGATGATCTTTAAGGTCCTTCTAACCCAAACCATTCCATGATTCTCTGACTCAAAGCCATTTTCCAAAGGCTGGTCTCACTCTCCCAGGTGTTGGGTATTTTCCATGCTCAGACTCCTCTTCAGATCCTGCTTCAAATGCTTCTGGGTGGCTGAACAAAGCCTACATCATCTGCCTTCCCACACCTCCATGAGGCCACATGCCTGCTCTGGTGCAGAGCCGTGGCTGTTCCAGGCTCAGGAAGGTTGGGACATTAAGTGGGAAAACACTGATTTTTCAAGGGGCTGCAACAACACAGGTGAAGCAAAGCCCAACTTGGGACAGCTGCAGCTCAAACCAAGCCAGGAAGCATTTCTTGCCAGCCACACCTGAGGGAAGAGGAGGAGGAGAACCAGGTGAAGCTCTGGATGAAGCATTGTCTGCCACGTGGCTTTGCAGGATGTCACCAGTTTTCACAGCCCTGAAATGGAGATCTCTCGTCTGTAAACACATGAGGGTGTCTGGAGAAATCAAAGGGCTGTGGGCTCAGAGCGAAACACTCCCATAGCCATGAGTCAATCCGTAGTGTTGCTGTGGACAGGAAGCTGGTGAGTCACGGATCACAGCTGGGCTGGAGGTGACCACCCAGAACATCCCTGTTATTTATAGCCATGACATTGATACGGACAGAGAGACCCCAGCAGCTGCCCCCAGGCAGGGACAACACGGTGCATTCTCAGCATGTCATCTCCTGGGCACCCTTCTGCCCTCATCTCCTGGGTCCCCAGCCTGGACCTCCAACCCAGAGTTGGGTTCCTGGTGTGCTGGATGTGCCCTCTTCACCCAGCTAACACTCTCCATCCAACAGCCAGTTGCTAAAGCCATCGTTGCCAGCTGCCTAATACAGATCTTCCCAAGTATCTCTCTCCATGGGTACCACTGTTGGAAAGAAACATATGGAAGAACAAACGCAGAGTTTGCAGAGGGACTCTTACATAATTTATCTGTAAATCAAGTGGCACTAAGGAGATGCAGGAGCTCTTGGATGAAGTCTTTCTTCAATCTTGAAGGTTTGACTTCCCTGGTTTTGCCAGCCAGACCCCACCTGGATGGCTCAGGACTTTCCTCCTGTCTCCACATCCAGCCTTCATCCTCAGACTCATCCTCCATCCCCCTCTGCACCCTCGCTTTGAGGCATTTGGTCTGTGCCTCACCAACGGGGACAGAGCAGCTGTGAGCACAGCATGCGGAGCTGGGGGCCAGCAGCAGAGCTTGCCAAGAGATCCGAGGAAGGACTGGTTGTGAGGAGCTGCCCTTTGCTTCGTGCCTCCCTTCCGACTGCGTGGTGCACTCAG
Source organism: Corvus brachyrhynchos (assembly GCF_000691975.1). Classification (NCBI taxonomy): domain Eukaryota; kingdom Metazoa; phylum Chordata; class Aves; order Passeriformes; family Corvidae; genus Corvus; species Corvus brachyrhynchos. The sequence goes on along the minus strand of NW_008238321.1, from coordinate 7,126,556 downwards.
CCAAATATCATTAAAGGTTTATCCACACGCTGATCAACTTATTTGCCTTCAAAGCTGGAGCGAGATCGGTCTCCGCAGGGAGAGGTGGCGGATGTTGCACCATCTTCCAAACCAACAGAGGATGCACAGGCACTCCGAGCTCACTCGGCTGTGAAGATTGGCCAGGACATTCTGGAAAGAAGTGGTGATGCCTTCAAAGTGGAGAATGGGTTGATAAGAGGGGAGTGGGGAAGAGACATTTTAGCTCCTACTGGGTAATTATCACCCGTGGAAAGCTGAGGAGTAAGCTGGTGGGAGGGAAATTACAACCTATCATAAAACTAATCTCTCCCAAATCCAGTCTCTTCAGTGTTCAGGAGTGTTTGGTCTGGTTCCAAGGCTTGGCTTCTGGAGGAGTTTGGAGAGGTCCCTCGACAGAGCTCCAACCCTCTGCAAAGCAGACACCACATCCCTTTTGTTCGGAGAAGCACAAAAACGGGGGACACATCAGGTGAGGGGCTGAAGGAAAACAAACGGCTTCATTCAGGAGAACCAGTCCTGGTGAGATGAGAAGGGACTTAATTACAGTAAGTCCCTTTACAGAAAAACTGCCAGGTGCTAAAAGATTTTTTAATTTAGCAGAGAAAGGCAGATCAACGCCAAGCATCTGGAAGCTGAAGACAGAGAAAATCCAATTAAAAATCAGGCAGTGCTGCAAGTAGAACAAGCTATGAAGTGATGGATTATTCATTCCACGATGTCTTCAATTCAAGAGAGGGGTAGAACAATCGATCCTTCCAGCACTACATCTGCTGATGATGAACGCTCCAGCCCAACTTTTGGGAGCGTGCACATTCCACTGCGAGCGCCAGGCCCCGACTTTGGCAAATTGCAAAGTTCCCATGGATGATGGAGGACAATCCACCAGCCCTACTAGGTAAGTCATTTTATGCTTGGAGGCATTAATAACCCAGAACTAGCAGCCAACTCCATGGAAACCAACTGGTAGTCAGTGACAAGTTCTCCTGTTGCTATAGGAACAGGGCCCAAACAAATAAAAATTACCTATAATTTCTCCTCCCCAAAGTTCTCCCACATTACATTTCCATAGCAACTAATTAGCTCATTATTGATCCAAACCAAACCAAACCAGTGGAGGTGTGAACCAAGCCAGTGGACCAGTGGAAGTGCCCAGCTGCCATGCCCAGCTCTGTCCTCTCTCGTGGCGAGCTGAGGCAAGCCTTTAAGATGGCTTATGCTGGGTTTGAGATGAAAGGCTTGAACACGAGGAGTTGGAGATCTCAGGGCTGGATTCCTTCATGCCTTCCCCAGGATACCCCTGATAAAAATATCACTTGCTCCCTTCTATTTCTAGCTGTCACCTTACACCTCAGTATCTTTTCCTTGTCGTTCCTTTCCAGACTCCCCCCATCTCCTCCAGGCTGAGAGTTGCTCTGTTGGACACCTGCTTGTCTTGGCAATGTTCTCTCATCCTTCTGGCCAGGATATTTGAGTCTCTTGGCTTGTTGCTATCTCCTGCACCATCAGCACACTGCAGGGTCCTTGCAGGAGTCTCTCTTTCCTCATGTACACTCACAGCTGCAGCCCTCCATCCTCCTCTGGCAATTCACTGTTACAGGTCTCTTCTGTCTCCATCCCTGGAAGTGTTCAAGGCAAGGGTGGATGGGACTTGGAGCAACGTGGTCTAGTGGAAGGTATCCCGGGGTTGGAACTGAATGATCTTGAAGGTCCCTTCCAACCCAAACCATTCTGGGATTCTCTGATCAGTGCATCCAAGGAGATTGGGTGCATTAAACCCCAGGGCTGTACCATGCAAACAGCAATGAGGTAAATTAGCCACAGCTACCTGCTAGATGGGAAAAGCTGCTGTAACATCTAAACCAAGGGAAACAGAGCTGTGCAAGGTCAAGCACGTTCAGGAAGAGCAGGTCCACCAAGCTCCTGTCCTGGGAATCTGCAAACTCAGTGTAAGGCTCCTGGTCTCATGCAATGGCAACACCACATCACAGCACTACAGGGATCAGGGTTGCATTGTGGACCCCCATCTTCTCACCCCACACGCCCTGGGGTCAGCAGCACTGGCACTGGAATGGAGGACACATGTCCCTCCAACATCTCAGAGGAGTAGTTGAGGTCAGGGTGGAGGATATTGTTTTCATCCCAACCTGGGGGGGAAATTCCTGGTGTCTCAGGATCTCTGAAGCCTTCCCTGCCAAGGACTAAGGGATGGAGGAGAGGCTGCTGCTTCCTCTTCCCCTCCTGCTTCGTTTCCCCCAAAACCACGCGCACAACGCCCCATGAAACACTTGCTGACAGAAAGCCATCTGGAGCAGAGGGCAGCACGGCTCTATGAGGAATATTCCCCCATCCCAGGGGCTGCACTTCCAACTGAATTAATGTAAATCATACATGAATTCCTGTAATTAATTGCTGCCATCCGCCGCCGCACACGTGTGCAAGCGACTGCAGATGTGCAGAGAGCTGAGCCCACATCCCTGCACAGACTCCAGGCAGGTCGGAATGAGGCCAAGCCAGGTACCAGGAATGATGGGGGATGCTGGATGTGCTCCCACCTGCAGCAAGGTGGAGCCGCCTCAGGGCTTTGCCAAGCAAATTGCCTTTTTTTAACCAAAGCCAACACAACCTGCTGGGTTCAGCCTCCACTGAGACATGCAGTTAATTCACCCGTCCCCAAAACATGACCTGAGCCCAGAGTGGACGGAGCCTGGCTGCTGTGTCACTTCTCTGGTGTCTCATAATGACCAAGTGGCATCACACAAGCCCCCATCTCTCCTCCCTCCTCCACCACCCCGTTTCCATGTCGCCCATGGGAATCTGATTATCAGCAAGATCTCTGCCACCGTCAGATGTGATCAAAACCAAAATTCAATTAAATTTGATTGGATTGAAAGCAGAGGGTTTCAAGGAGACAGGCACGTACACCCAGGGCGGGATGGCGCTCCCCAGGAAAGCAGGCTGGGATCTGTAGGATCTGCAGGATGGTCACCCCAGGATGCAGCTCTGACCCTGGGATGAACTCCATCCCGTGGGGCAGGAGCCTTTGCCAAGTCACTCATCCTCCTTCTGAAGGATCCTGGATAGAGTAAGGTGAGCCCAGCCTCCTGAAGACGCTTTTAATTCTTTCTCATCTTCTGAAATCAAATAAAATTCCAAATGAGAAACTTTGTCATCTGAGCAACAGAAGAGGAAAAAAAAAAAAAAAAACAACCAAACATGCCTGGAGATGAAAGGGAATTGTAGATGGATATTTCATCTCTTGCTCTTGTAAGGAACGTGAACATAAAAAAAGGGAGAAACAAACAAAAAATCCCAGACACGGTTAATGAGCTTTGCATTTAAATGTGCCACCAATGTCACTGCACAGACGGTCCTTCCAAGGTCCCACATTCCAGCTCACCCCAGACAATGGGTGCAGGACAGCCTCGGAGCAAATACTGGGTGAGATTAAATTCCACTGGTGTTTAGTAAATAAAACATGCATTTTGAGAAGTCAGGAAAAAGTTTGTTAAATATTTTAGTACATCTGGTCTCCCCACCCGTACACGGCCTTACAAAATGTTTTGCATATTTATTTTAGCGTGCACTAGATTTATTTAAAAATAGCATCACCAGCACTGGAAACAGCCCACTTGCTTTTCATCTAGATCTTTGCATTGAATCAATGAATCCAAAATTAAACAAGGTTGGGCGAACTAAATCTATACAAGCACCTATTTGCTGATCAATACAGGAGTGGATGCCTGGGATCTCTTTGCTGTGTGAAATATGAGGACTTATGAGAGAGAAATTGCTTTTGTTATTATATTGTTTAAAAAAATTCAGATTTAATCTCCCCACATAAAAAAATTATTTATCAGAGAGCTGCTTGGTCCTAAATAATTCATGCTGGTTGTATAGTACCCAGAAGACAGAAGACTCCTGTCTTCCATTCCTAATGAGAGGAAAAAACACCTCAAATACTTTTCTTGGATTCACTTTCATCACTGCAGGGAGATTAAACTCTACTTGGCTTCCAGAGGATGTCCTTCCCCAGGGGAGCAAAGCCCCCCAAATCACAGAGAAACCTACAACGTGCTGTGTATGGAAGGAGAAGAGATTCAGACACGTCTGGAAGCCAAATTTTAGTTACAAGTAAGAGACACCTGGATCTGGTGTTCAAGGTATGACTTTGGTGACCAAGGAGCCAGAACAAAGTAGGGTCCGCTGAAGAAGCCATCTCAATATAAACAATACAAATTTTTATACTATATATATATATAGGCCATAATATAAATTCAGCCTCTCCAAAAAGGGTAGGAGTGAAGCCACCCTGGGGGCACCATGCACTGAGCCCCCAGCAAAGCAGAGCTGGAAGAACAAAGTCAACCCAGGCCACCCCAGCTGAAGTACCTGGGAGACACAAGCCATAAAGGTCAGTGGAAGTCTCCCCTGGCCAAAAACAGGAACAGAATTGGGGCTGAAGTGTGTGGATTTGGGGAAAAAAAAAAAAAAAAAAAAAGATTGGCCTTTTAGCCCATCTTGGGCACAAAATTTGGGGGTGGCTTTGGGAAGTGCCTTGCATGGCTGTTTGTGCAGCCAAATCCTTTTCTCCTAAGCCTGCTGCAGGAATTGACCCACTGAAGGCTGTACCTGCTCTGCTCTGAATAAATCTGCGTATCAGCCTCTTCCATGAATGAAAAATGCATGCACCAGTAAATCCGAGATGAAATAATACATCTGTTGTCAGCAGCCTTTTCCCTTTCTTTTCGCTTTTCCACAAGTTTCATTAAGAAGAGACACACCAGCTGTGATAAAGTTGACACCACCAGCTCACTAATTGTTCCTGATGCTTCCCTGTTGCTTTGATGATGGATCTCTGCAGAAACGCCTGCCCCAGGCAGGAAGGGAGGGGTAAATTCACCTCTCTGGGCTAATTCTGGGAGAAAACATAAGGGTGCTGCAGAGGCCATGGCAGGGAATGTCCCCAAGCAGTGGCGAGAATGGGGACATGGGGGTGGCAGGGGTGTCCCAGGAGCCCTGTGAGGTGCCAGCGATGGATTCCAGTCATGCAGGGCTCCCAGGGCTTCCTCTGAAGGAGAGGAGGAATGAGAAATAGCTGACCCTAGCCAGACACATCATGGATCCCAGCGGCAAAACTCAAGGAACAGTCCCAGCCCCAGCTTCACCTTCATCCACCTGCATCACCCAGCCCTTCTGCAGATCAGGAGTTGGGCAAACCCAGACTGGGTTTGGTCTCGTTGCACTCAGGCCATTTGCATCCCCACTGGAAGGGCTCCATGATAGGAAGGATGCAGAGGGAGCCAGTGCTCGGTCCCCACTCACAGCTCAGATGATTTCAGCCGTCCCACGGGCAAGGCAAGGCTGGTCCCAGCAGCCAGCTCCCCTCGGCATCACCTCGGGATGCCAGGTGGGACAGTGACAATGCCAGTGCCCCCTGTCTCCACACTGTCCCTGTGCTGTCCCTGCGTGGCCCACAGTCAGGTCGGCAGCTTGCAGCACACCCAAGCTCGCTGCAAAGAGGCAACAGCTGCTTCCCGCTGGCCCAGATCGACGATATTAATTAAGGAGAAGATTTGGGGGAATAAAGGGGAAGATCTCTCTCAAAGATGTAATTAAAGAAACTCAGGGTGGGGCAGGATGATGAGAAAGGACACGTCCTGCAGCTGCTGGGGCTCAGGGAGGGCAGTGAAAGGGGAGTGGAGACCCCCATCAAGGCCCTGTGGGGCTGCCACTGCTTCCCCCCCTGGAGGGGAAGGATCCCCCAAATGCAGGTCACAGAAGTTGCTCTGCGCCCCCAAAAGCAGCCTTTCGTTCTCGGCTGGGGTCCCTCACAGAGCAAACAGCCACTCCAGCCTACAGCAAACCCAAATTCCTGTGGATTCCACTCTGAGTTATGGCAAAGGTGAGGACGAGGCAGGAGGGTCCTCACAGCTGAAGGTCCTGACCCCAGCTCGCCCCCTCTGAGCCAAAAGGGGCCAGGTCAGAGCCCGAGAAGCCTTTGGAAGGTGGGGTGCAGTCACCAGGATCCCCAGAGCACTTCTGGGCTGCTAGGAGAGGTTCCTGAAAAGAGGCACGGCGTAAGTTTCAAAAAACCCCAAAACCCCACAGTCCTATGAGAACCACTGGGGTGAGAAGACAAGCTGGAGGCACCGCTGCCTGAGAAGTCCCACTGCCACCCCTACACCTCACACCAGCACAGCCCTGGGAGCCGTCAGCGCCTCTGCATCCTCCTGCCTTACCCCAGCTCCCAAAATTCCAACCAGCAACGCCGCCGATCGCTCCCGCCCGGGTTTGTCGGGTCTGTGCCTGTGCCCGGAGCCGTGCAGAGCCAGCCCGTATCGATTCACGGCAGCTGCTGTGTATTTACACACCATTACGAGCCTGCGAGGGCGGGGGGCACGGAGCATCCCTGCGGCTCCCGTTCCCGGGGGTGGGGGCACAGGAGCCAAACACCTCCTGCCACAGCCAGGGCTTCCCGGCAGCGTTTCCAATCCACAGGCGCATCCTGGGGGACCCTCAGGATCGTTCATCAGCTCCTCACTGCCGGCACTGAACGGGACCTGTTGCAGGCGGTGATATTCTGCAGAGCCCGTGCAGAGGGTCGGGGTGACCTGGGAAACGCTAATTAATTGCCTCACTGGAGGGAGCAGTGGTGCTCGGAGCAGTCACACACCATTTGTGGCAGCTTCGAACCCAAGCCAGAGCTTTTGTCTGAAACCTTGGTGTTTATTTATGAAATCTCAGCTTCAGTAAGAAAGGAGTGTATCACCCGAGGAGAGACGAGCGGAATGACACTGAGGAAAACACAGCTGATATCAAGGTAGCGGCTTTGGCTCATCAAGGTTTCTGTCTCCTCCTCCACCCCGAGCTGCTCCAAGATGTAAATCAAGTTCAAAAGCCACCCTGGCACTCCAGGCTCCTCTCAGCCCCCTGCCCACGTGCCTGCAGCCCCCGCCGCCGCTCCCGGCGTCTGGAAATAAACAGCCTGTTCCAGCTCCGCCTGGTATTTCCAGAAAGGTTAACGCAGCGTGTGAGGGGCCAGAGCCGCCGCTCGCGGGGCTGGAAAGGCTCCCGGCAAACCCGCCGGGGGACCGGGGCTCCCCGCGTGGCAGGTGACCTCCCCGGTCACCCCCGAAGCGCTGGCGTCAAGCTTTGGTATTTTCAGCCTTTGCGCTGCTAAGGCTTCCTTCTCCCACCCCCACGTTCCCCCACCAGCATTCCCGGCTCTGAAAAATCAATAGGAACTTCAAGCTGAGAGGGAAGCCTGGAGGTTAACATTTGCTGGGCAAGCCAGGAGTTTTCCCTGTGCTCTGGGGCTCCAGCAGAAATCACCCGTTTTCCAGCACCTCACTGACGGGGAGTTGCTGTTTGTCCTGTGCAATTCCCAGGGGATGGAGCAGCAAAGCAGCTGTGCATGGACCGGTGGCACAACTCACTCCATAAATACCCTGGGGCCGGATGTGCAAACCAGGCTGCTGGGACAGACAGAAAATGCTTGGAGATGCTTTGTCCAAGCCAGTGGTAAAAACAGAGCAAAACATAGAAACTCCAACTCAGGGCTGACCAATTATCAGGGGGAAAAGGCAGGGCACTAAAAGGCCTGGATACTGGTGGTTAAACCAGAGTTTGAGCTCTCCTTACCTCAAAAAAAGCTTTACTTAGCCTTGTGTTTGGAGAGGAGAGCTAGGAGACATTCCCAGCTGCTCCTCATGGGCAGCAAAGACCTTTTCCACCTAATGCACCTCACTTAAACCCTTCCCTCCCAGCTGGGCTGCACTGGTCCCTCTGGGTGCCAGCTGAAAAAATTTTAGAGCCTCTGGCTGGGCCAGGAAAGGCTGATCCATATTCCTGAGGCCTCATTGCTATTCTGCAGCTTCAGCTCATTAGTGCTTAGGTGCTACAAGAGCTTTGGAAGTTTCTGGGTGAGGCAGCTATTAGGGGAGGATAGAACAGGTCTCGTACAAACCCCTGGCCTGGGTGAACTCGCTAATTTACACTATCGAGCTACAAGGTGCCCACAGGCCACCTGAACCAAAAAAAACCACCCCTGTCCTAGATACAGGCTCAGCCACCATCTGAAAAAAAAAAAGAAAAAAGAAAGAAAAATTAAACAAAATAAATAACCCTCAGCCCCAGAAAACTGGCTGCATCATCACACCCCCTGCTAATTCATTAGCCAGCCCTCCTCCGCACACGGCTCTTAGGAACAGCGTGAGCTCCAGCTCAGGAGCTCCTGGAGAGAACCACCGTAGAATAGAAGCACAGAGCAGTTTGGGTTGGAAGGGACCTCAAAGCTCATCCAGTTCCAACCCCTGCCATGGGCAGGGACACCTTCCACTATCCCAGGTTGCTCCAAGCCCAGTTCAGCCTGGCCTTGGACACTTCCAGGGATGGGGCAGCCACAGCTTCTCTGGGCAACCTGTGCCAGGGCCTCCCCAGACTGACAGCCCAGAATTTCTTACGTGTACTGAACCTACATTTCCCCCCCTCAGTTCAAGCCCATTGCTCCTTGTCCTACCACTACAGTTCCTGATGAACCAGCCCAGCAAAGGACCAGTATGACCAGTACAAACACCTGCACTGTACTGGGAGAGCGCATTGGGGCCTGCCCTTTTAGAGGGACTGCTATCAACACGTGTTCTCAGCACAGGGCAGGGAAAGCTGCTGGCCCTTCATCTGAGGAGGACTGAGCTGCTGCAGCCCTGATGGTCCCCATGTCCCCTCCCTGTGTTGGATGTGCTGAGCTTTCCCTTCTCTGCAGCGGGAGCTGTGTCCTTCTCACCCAGGTTTGGGCACTGCCTGTTCGCACCTCGTGACAGTCCCATGGGGAAGTCACCAGGCAGAAATAACCTTTTTTTGCCTCTGTTTGAGACAAATGGGGGGAAAAAAACACCTTTTCTCCTAATAAGGGAACTCAAAGTGATGAATTTTCCACTTCTCCTGAAGCTCTTCCCTCGGAGGCACTGATGCATTTTTAATGGTCTCGATGTAGCTATTAAGCTGGTAATTGGAACAGAGCAGACTCCAGCTCCCGGCAGGTCAGGCCTCCTCCAAGCGTGTCCCCACACCACACGAATGGGTGTTCCTGGGGTCCCTGCTCTCCCCAGCATCGCTGACCCCACCTCGGCCCCATTTCCGCAGAGCATCGACACCAAGATCCCCGTGCTTGAGGGACACAGTGTCTCCGGCCTGATCCTGCCTGGAGAAGACTGACAGGGAAAATACTTGGGAAGGGAGCTGTTTCCTTGCTCCCAACCCCCCGCCAAACCTGAAGCTCCGTCCCCCGGACGCCCCTGCCCTCGAGAGAGGGCGGGGAGGTGCCGAGACAGGGGGGGCACAGCGGGTTGGGCTGGG
>NW_008238321.1:7103823-7116736 GCF_000691975.1 Corvus brachyrhynchos | reverse complement strand
TGCCCGGCCGCAAGAGCAGCAGAACCCTGCGTAGCCCCGGGCAGCGCTCCGGGGCTCCCACTCCTGGGATGCTGCTTTGGGGTTCCCGGGTGGCACCAGCCCCAGATTGGGATCAGCATCACTCCACAAGAGGAGAAAGTACAGAGGTAGCAGGATCCCTCCCCAGGCTGCTGGCCCCCCAGTTCCAGGGGAGCTGCTCCAGGGATCCCATGTCAAGGGTCAGAGCTTGTACACTCCCCAAATCCAGAGCAGCATCACTCCACACTATAAGGAGAAAGCAGGGTACCACTCCAAGCTGCTGCCCCAAACAGCCCCGAGCTGATGCTCAAACAGGAACAAGAGGAGACAAGCAGTGAGTTTGAGGGTGAATTTTATTGGAAACAAGGATGGGGGTTGAGGGGTACAGGCCATTCCCAAAACTACAAGGGGAGAGGGGCTTCCTCACCCAGCTTAAAGCGAGGCTGGTTCTCCCCAAGGAACTGCCACTGCAGAGGGAACCAGGTGGGACAGGGAAGCAGGGAGGTGAAAAGGGACATGGGATGTACACAGGTAAGATCTGTGTTAAATGAAGCAGAGCAGATGGCACAGGGAGGTGTGGTGTGTTTGCCTCCTCAGGAAAGCCTCTACACATCTACAGGGGCCCAAGCCCATCCCAGAGCCATCGCCCCTGCATTTGAAAGGGCAGATGGTCCCTTTTCCCAAAATAAAGAAATCAGGACTTTCTCCAGGAGAAATGCAGAAAAAAATAAAAAGCATGCAAAAACAAATTTTAAAAAATGAACACCATTCCCCAAAGCACCAAAAAAAGGGTGAGATAAAGGAAGGGGGAAAGGGGTTGAAACAAAGAAAGAAGGGAAAAGAAACCAAAAGCTCAACTCAAAACAAAAATAATCCAAAGTAACCAACTATGAAAAAAAAATACAGTTGTACATCGCAGCAGCAAAGCTGGCAAACCAAGCAGGTACAGGTGAGTGTCGGGTGGTTTGCAGAACAGGATGAGGGAGACATGGAGAACATCAATCACTTTCTTATTTTCTATCCAGAGTTGGGCTGGGGGATCAGGGTCGAACCAAAGCTGAACAGGGTTTGTACAGCTTCACCTGGGCTGGTTCTCTCAGGGTTTGTCAACTTGGGAAGGGGGATCAGAGGGATGGCACAGGGAAAAGCACGGCTGTGTGATGTCCCAAGGACTGAAAACCATTTGCCCCAAAGCAGCTTTCCCAGGAGCAGCTCATGGGGGTAGATGGTGTGGAGCACCCCAGTTCCCAGGCAGGGGGTGCCCAGCACCACATCAAACCCTGGACTGCAGGAGGTGGGATAATGCATTAGGGGACATCATTCTTCATTGAGGGGAACCCTGCACACTGGAAATTGACCCTGAAATCCAGACCTCCAGGGTATGAATTTCAGGAATAACATTTTTTAAAGATTCAGTTAAAAAATAGATGCATTTCTTTAAAAAAGAGAAAAAAAAAAAGTTATTTTAGGCCAAAGTGTTTTCTAGTGACCCCTTCCCCCACCTGCCTAAATTTAGCCAGAACAACATTATTCCACCAGATCTGCTGGCCACATAGACATCCACACATTCAGCATTGATTTAAAAATATATAATATATATAGAGCACACATAGACACACACAAATATATATTAGAAAAGAAAAAAAAAATCCTTCGGAAAAACTCAATTATTCAAAAAAAAAAAAAAACAAAACAAAACAAAACCAAAATCCACAGCCGGTGCATTTATCCATGATCATGTACAGTAGAAGCCAGAAACCCCTCCTGCTCCCCTGGCTCCTCGGGCTGGGAGCATGGGGAAACACATCAGGTTTTCACAGTGGATTTGTCAGCAGAGAAGGAACTGCTCCTCCCTCCTCCCACACAGAAGGGCTTTAATTTATAGCGAGTTAGATTAAACCTAGGAAACATGTTACAAAGTCCATTATATATAGACATCAAATGTACAACTGCCGGCAGCCCCGGGCCAGTCACTGGAGTTTGGCTCTCGCTGGCACCCGCAGGGATTGGGGACAGTTTGGGACACGAGGGGTGCGAGTTCAGCCTCCGGAACGAGCAGGTGTCACAGTGCGAGGTCTTACATCAGCTCCAGGTTGGAAAGCAGATGGAGCAGCGTCCTCTCCAGGAGCCAGGGAAGCTGGAGGCAGCCAGGGCTGCGGAAGGCGATGCCCGGAGCAGGGATGTGTCCTCCCAGCCCACAGCTGGAGGGAGGAGAGGCAGCATGGGGGACCTGCTGTCTCTCCCTCACCTTGTGCCCATGAGGGAAGGGATGGATGCTGGATGAAGTCCATGGGCAGGCGTGGGGACAGTGTGGGCTGTAGCTTGTGTCACAGTGGGCTTGTGGAAAAATGCCTTTTTTCCCCCCCAAGGCAGCAGCATTGATTGAGGGAGAGGGATGCCTGGCCTGGTGCTACCTCAAAGGGTCCTTAAGGTGTCGAGCCAGGCATTAAAACAGCCTCTGGTGCGAACAGCAGCCCAGGGGGCCCCACAAGCCCCTAAAGCTGCATGGGCTCCTGGGGGCAGAGAGCCAGGTACAAAGGGAAGGCAAGCGAGACCAGACTCCGAGGAAGGGGCTTTGTGCAGGCAGGAGAGGAGTGGGAGAAGCACAGCAGCACTGATTCTGTCTTCCCCAGGCAGCAAAGAAACAACCCCCTGCGCTGTGCAGCAGGTACTGGGGAGGGGAGGTGGCCTCTGGCACCCTCTGCCTGCTCAGACATCGTGGGCATGGTCCTCTCCTGGGACCTCCTAAGCCTTCAGAGTCCGTGGCTTAACTGGAAAGGTGTTGGCTTCAAAAGACTCCTCCTGGGGGATTTTTTTTCTCTGGGCAAAGAGATTTCAAGGCCAAATGGGGCCAGAGATGCCCCCAGGCCGGGGAGGTGCAATTTGTGCAAACCACCATGAACTCGAGTCCTCGGTCGCTCTCCTGCGGGGAAGCCGGGATGCAGGGACTGCAGGAAGCTGGGAGCTGGGAGTTAGGAGTCTTCCCCGAGGATCTCTGTCACGAAGGAGGCCATGTCAGTCTCTTTGGTGTCGTGCAAGGTAAAGAAAGGGTGTTCCTGCCAATGAGACCAAAGACAATGTCAGCTGACATCTGAGGAAGGACAAGGCCAAGCACAGACCCCAGGGGATGCCACACAGCTGGGGGTGGACACCAACCTCCTCCCCAGGCTCCCATGGACACCATTCTTCAGCTAAAAAGATGAACTTTGGCATTTTTTGGTTCAGTCCCAGTGGGACACCCCACCTTAGTAGCTGTACTACCATCCTTCAAGGTCCAAACTCTCCAAGAGCAGACAGGACAGAAGGAGAAAACACCTGGAAACCCTGACCTTAACACCCGTGAAATCAACACACCCTTCCTCCACCTCAGACACACTACACCCATCCTGCTCTGTGCCTGAAAAATCACCCACATGTTGTCCCATTTTCCTGCTGGACCACTGATTTGAGTTTCAAAATTGGGAATAAAGACCAGCAGAAATATCTCTGCACTTACCATAAGTTCTAAATAGTTCATTCGCTCAGCTGGGTTCTTCCTTAAGCTGGAAGGGGGAAAAAAAAAATGGGAGAGAACGGCTGTAGGATCTTTTTCTTTTGCTGTACATGGTCTGTCATAGGGGATCTCCCCTTCCCAACCAACATTAAATGCTCGTCTTCCCTCCTTGGCTGAGCAGGTTTGAAACACCAGCAAAGAAGCCAGGCAAGTAACTGGAAAGGACAACTCAGTGTTTTGCCACAAACAGCACAAACCAAGCAGCTCTGCAGTCTGCCCCACACAGACCAGAACAGCTGGGGAGGACAGGAGATGGTTTCCCAGCACCTGCAGGGTGAGTTTGCCTCTGCCTGGCAGCTTCAAGCAGCACCCAGGGAGCAGAGGACACCGCGGGGAGAGCAGCTTCCCACAAAACCACAAAGCAGCTTTCACCCAGAGGCTGCCAGGGGTGCTTCCTGGTTTCACTGCCACTTTGCCAGAAAACACCAACATTTCAGCAGCAGTGACAGGAAAAGGGGAAGAGAAACCTCTGCACCTTCCAACCAGCCTGGGTGAGTCAGGCCGAGAGCAAAACCAGTTTGGGCAGTGCTTCCTGCCATGCTGAGCACCAGGTACAGCGAGGAGGGGAGAAATGGGCTTCCAAAGGACAGCAAACCCAGCCCCACAGTTCACTCCAACCCCTACGGATCAGGGCTCCTCCTCAGCCAGGCTGGGAGAGCCAGCAGTCCCTGCTGCAGCCTCACCACTGTGCTGTGAAGTCCACGAACTCCTTGGAGAAGCGCTCGGGCGGCAGCTGGGGCGAGGGCTCCTCCACCACCTGCTTGAGCTGCTGGAAGGGCGTCCCCCAGGACTCGTATGGGAAGCGGAGAATGGCCAGTTCAATCTGGGGAGGGAGGCAGGGCAACGTGAGACACACACCAAGCACAAACCCACGATGTTCAGCCAGCTCAGATTCAAAGGAAAACCCTCTTTCCTTACAAACCATTTTCAATTTGGGTCATACCACTTTTTTTTTTTTTTTTTAAAAACACAAAGACCCAGAGGCCAAAAATACTTCCTTTTGAGGCTGGTTCAGCATATTAATGCATTTACAGGAAGTCACAAAAGATATGTAAAATGGGATTATTTAAAAAGATAATAACAGCGCACAGTTTCTGCACTGGCTTCCAAAGTGCTCTGTTGGCCCTAAGGCAGCCTCTGGGCCTTGGGCTGGCAACTGCATGAGCTAAACACACAAAAAATCCACAAACACAAGAAAAATTAAGTGCTAGAACATCATTTTGCCAAAACCACCTAAATTACTGGGTTCTTCCTACAAGTCACCTCTGCTCCATCCCTCATTTAAGCAGGAAAAAGTCTGTCACAGCTCTTAGGCAGTCTCCTCATGCCAAGGATCAGTTCCTGTCTCAAAATGGGCAACAGAACCTCCACACCTGCCTAGTAGGGTGGGATGGGAGGAATAAAAACCCTGAAAGGGCAGAGTGGGGACAGAGCCCAGTGTCCCTCCCTGACTCTGGTTCTGGTCAGGGGAGCTCAGTTCCTGCTGCTGGAAAACTGAATGAAGCCACCAGCCCAGGAAGGCCTGGAACAGCCCTGCAACTCAATGGCCCAAAAACTGTCTGGTCTGAAATCAATCCAACCCCTTCATAAAGAAAACAAAACAAAACAGAACAGGAAGCCAGCCCAGGAGGAAGACACGAGAGGGAATCAAACATTCCGGGGCTCCATTCAGCTGCAGGCTGGCCAGCTTTCAGTAAGGTCCTCTCTCCCTTCCAGCTTTGGAAAGGCTTGGATATTCCATCACTCAGACTCTCCCATCCCACAGCTTCCTGCAGCTCAGAGCTGATGACATTTCCAGTCAGCCTGCCAAGCTCTGCACTGGCATGGGGACACCAGGGAGAGGGGCTTGGGTTTGGCACAGTGGATGAGACCACGCTGGAGAAGAGGGAATATTTGCCCAGACAGTGCACACGAATGCAGGGATGCAGCCCCCAAAACACAGGCTACAGCTAAGAGGGCACAGGAAAAATTCCTGAAAATAATCTACCCTCAGAGAGACAGTCTCCTGGAAAGCAGGAGCCGTGTTTTCCAGCAGCATCCCTTGGAGCCAACAGCTGGGATTTCCTTTGTCCTCTGGCGCCAGAGGATCTCAGCTGCTCTCTGCAAGATCAGTTTCTTGCAGGAGGCAGATAAACCATCGCGAGCAGCTGCGATGTTGGAACTGAAAGTATTTCCCCTTCCTGTTGGCTGCTCTGAGCTACCCCACAGGCAGGATTTGCTGCAAACCACACACAGCAGCTCTCACTGCAGCAGGACTGGAATCCCCTGCAAGGCTCTGCTGACATGGGGGGTGAAGCAGGAAGGCTGAGACCCAGCTGCAGCAAACCCTGCTCCACTGACCACCCCTCAGCCAGCACACAGGGAACTGCAGAGCAATTAAAAGCCAGACTCTTGGATACTCATCATCCTGATATTGTCCACTGGGAGCCTGAATTCCCTGGGTAATTAACCTCATCATGCCCTGAGCTGTCATGCTCAAATTGAGTCCAGCTTGATGGGCACCCACCCAGCTCACAGCAAGGGTACAGCCCCACCAGCCCAAACCCCATCCCAACCCCAGGGCTGCAGATACAGATCCTAGCTCTTGGCATTACCATTGTGATCCCAAGGCTCCAGACATCTGACTTCACATTGTAGCCCTTCTGGTTCAGCTCAGGGTTTATTCTTTCTGGCTGTAACAGCAAAATGGGAGATGTTACCACTCCTGTTTTCCCAGTGCAAACCCCACAAATACCTGGCTCCAAAAGCCAGGCTGGATGGATTCCCCGGGCTCATGTCCCTAGGGAGGCAGGGTCTGAGGTTAAATCTAGAACTGATGAAAGCCACATCTTGCTCCACACAACTCACATCAATTCCCCTCTTTGCAGGAGAGTGAGACTTGCACGATCCCTGCCTCAGGAGCACACGCTTCCCACATGGATGCCACAGATGGCAAAGGGAAAAATTCATACTGACTTGAGGATAAAATGAAAGGACCCTGCCAAGAAAAGCCTCAGCACTTTCTATCCAACAAGAAGCAGTGCCACAAACAGCACCAGCCAGTTTTGTATCCTTCTGCAAATGGAAGGGGAGAGAAAGAGTTGCTGTGGGATTAACACACAGAGCTGGGCTTACAGGGAGTGTGATCCCACCCTTGGAGGCTCTGCTGAGTCAGGGAGACCAGAGCACTCTCGAGTGGCTTTTATCTCAGGGTGGAGGTGGAACAGACTGATTTCTAAGCAGCAGCGTCTTAGAAGCACAGGGCTGCACTTACAGCCATGTAGGGTTTGCAGCCAGCATCCATGGTCTTGGCAACAGAGTCCACCAAGTAGCCACTGATCCCAAAGTCGCACATCTTCACGTGTCCCTCCTTGTTGATCAGCACATTGGAAGGTTTCACATCTAAGAGGAAATACAAGAGGGCAAACTGGGCATTTGCAGGGGTATTGAAGAGTCTGATACAAGACAGGCAATTCCCTGCAGGCCTGGGAGGGACCAGGCAGGCCCCAACACAAGGGAAGGGAGACAAAACCCCACCAGTTTTATTTCAATAAAAATTGTTTGCAGGTAAATTACAGCCATGTCCTTCAGGGAGAACAAGTCCCCTCTCCAACCCAGCAGGTAAAAAAGGTTGAAATAAAATGCTGAGGAGTTAATCCCCAGCTCCCCAGGAGAGATTTATGTGCCCAGCATAGCCTTAAAAGCAGAACTCTACCAAATCTTCAGGACAGTTTGTCTCACGCACATCACGATCTGTCCACAACTACACAAGAGACTACACCAGGATGGAGAGCAGGACCTGGGTGTTACAATTCCCATCTGTGATTTTTTAAGGAGTCCTTCAGCCCTCACTTTGCTAAAACTACCCAGCCAGGAGGATTTGGGGATTTTATCTCCAAGAGCTGCCTTCAAGGCACTTCTGTACTCCAAGAGGGACAGAGATGCTCATAAGATACAGGTAGTGAGGAATTCTGTTGTTAATTTCAACCCTTCATCTGGAAAGGAGGAAGAGAACAACATCCTGCAAGAAGGGATGCAGCTCAGGAACAAGCATCTAGATCTGTTCACCACAGTCCTAAGCACCAGCAGACACCACTTTAGGCACCCCAGAGGGACACACCACACCTGGGAAGGAGTCCTCCCCTAGCTTATATCAAGGTTAGATCTTGAGCCACACTCCACTAACCCCTTCCAGCATTTACCTCTATGGATTACAGACAGTTTACTGTGCAGGTGCTCCAGAGCTCGTACAATCTGGGGACAAACAGAGTGAAAAAGTGCCCATCAGTCACACGCAGCAGCAGCCTCTCACTGCAAACACACCACAGGCCTCAGGAGAGGCCTCCAACAGGCTCAGGGGATGCACAAACCCATGTAAGAACCCAAGAGCCACTCACAGACACAGCCATTTTCCCCAAAATGTCTTCAGGGATGGTTTTCTTCTTCTCCAGTACTTTCTTGTAGAATTTATCTAGGGAGGTGTCCATGAGTTCCATGCAGATCCACACATCACCCTGTGGATGGAGAGAAAGCAGTTGAGAGGGAATTCCCTGGAAACCCATGGGAGCTAAAGAGCTGGGCTGAAGAACACAGAGGTGTTTGGGGACAGTTTGGTGCCTCCAGCGCAATCCCAAGGCCCCAGGTGCCCACCAGGTCAGTACCTCACGGAAGAGGGCTCCGTAGAAGGTGACTGTGTAGAAGCAGTCAACTGTCCTCATGGAGATGTCCAGGTCCATCAACAACCTCTTCTGCTCCTGCGTGTTCACAGTGGCTCGAATCCTCTGAGACAAACATGAAAGAAAAAGGTTTGGTGTAGGTGGGGTAACACCATCATCCCCCAGCCTGACTCAGGACCTGCAGTTCTGGGGCCAGGGCAAGCGCTTCATCCTTATTTTGCAGCCAGCAGCAGCAGGAGGAGACGCCCAGACTGCCTCTGCCAGGCAGAACCTTAACAAATGCCAGACTCTTGGCACACTCTGCAGCGAATGCAGGGCCAGGCCAGCAGCCTGGACAGGCACTCTGACATCCCAGCCTTGCGCTGCAGGCACCAATCCTGGATTTCCAAGCCTGTTATCAATCCCACCGTGCCCAGCCAGTATCAGCGCAGACCCTTCACCAGTCAAGCCACACCAGGAACACCAGAGGCTGCCAAACCCAGATAAGCCCATCCCCACTTTGCCACAACCAGTGGAGCTCAGCAGTTCCTCTGCTGCCTTGGAGCTGCCCACCCTGATCCCCACCCTGGTCAGGTGTCCTCACCTTCACGGCCATGATGGTGCCGCTCTGCGCGTGCCGGACCTTCTCCACCACGCCATAGGCCCCACGGCCCAGCTCCGAAATGGCCACCAAGTCATCAGCTTCCACCTCGAAGTTCTTTAGGGAGAGAGGACAAAACTACATCAGGGACAAGCACATTTATCAACAAGGACATCAGCAACACTTTCAGCTCACTCTGCAGAGCATTTCAAACAATGGTACCTACAGGACTCCAGAGGCACCACACTTGGAGAAGATGGGGGTATTTTTGGCTCTGTTGAATCACAGTCCAAACCCTCTCACCCCACACTCACCAGGGCTCATTTAATTCCCCCTCTGCAGCTGGAGATCAAGA
Source organism: Corvus brachyrhynchos (assembly GCF_000691975.1). Lineage (NCBI taxonomy): Eukaryota > Metazoa > Chordata > Aves > Passeriformes > Corvidae > Corvus > Corvus brachyrhynchos. The sequence goes on along the minus strand of NW_008238321.1, from coordinate 7,107,575 downwards.
CTTTCATCCTTTAAGCTCAGGGAACGTTGCCACTAAAAAGGGCACCAAAGGTTGGTGCCTCTCTGCCTGCTGGGGATTACCCACACAAGGGTATTTCTGCAGTTGCTGCACTATTTGCAGGATTTTAACAGCTCCTGTGCCAACACAGGCAGCAGTCAGGAGCCTCTAGCACAGCTCCAAACCCCTGTGTGCAGCCAGGGATCCCTCACCTCTTCCCACATCCCAAAAATCATCAGTCACAAATACACCTGTGAGTGTCTAGTAACACCTGTGCAAAGCCTCTCTCTGAGGGGATGCATACAGCAACTCCATTTCTAATTATCAGCAAGTTCAAACAGGTTTTACCTGCTTTCAATACTTTCTCCTACCACCAAAAAGCTGCCAGCAAGGTAGAACCTGAGTTCACACCAAGAAAACAACTATGTAAGTATTGCTTCAAGCTGGGACAAAACCATGGCCAGTGTTCACCCCAGCGAGTGCCTGACACAGCAGGGAGCCAGCGAGCTCCTGCACAACCCACAAACAAGTTTCCCTAAAGACATGTTCCCCTGTAATTCCTGGCTCTGTTGGGCAGGGCACGAACCAAGTGAGACACAGACTATTTTTGGATGCTGCATTCATCACTCCTAATAAGTCACAGGCCTCCTTTTAGCCAGGCTTTATCCAGCCTCCAGTTTTCCTCCGGTCTCAGGGAACGAAAATAATACCAGGATGCCAAACTGCCCCAGTGGCCACAAAGGCAGCGAGGGTGGGAAACAAGCACAGCACAGCTCCGGATACGGTGCCTGCAAGCTACGCCCTGAGCGGGGAGAGCGGAAACAGCCTCTGGCGTGGAGGAGCCAGGCTGGGAGATGTGGCTGCCAGGCCAGCACTGTCCCCTCCACACTGGCCACAGCACGGGCAGCAGCCACCAGCTCTGCTGGACCTTCCCGCCAGCCCCAGCTCCTCTGGTTCCAGCCAGATGTGGCTGCTGATTCCAGCCAGATGTGGCAGGCAGGGAGCGAGGGAGAGCTGTGCCTGAGCTCAGCGCTGAGCCATGCTCTGCCCAGCACAGGAAGGTGCCGGCCCTTTCCTGGGCAGGACGTGGATCCTGAAATGAGGAGAGCAGGGCTGAGGGGACATGTCCGACCTCCCGCCTGCAGCAGCTGGCAGAGGAGCAGTGCGGGCTCGCGGGGGCCTCCAGGAAGGATCTGGTGGTGCTTTTCGGACACGTGTTCTGCAGTTGTTCCAGGTTATTGTGTTTTTCCTTTCCTGGCATTTGCCCTGAGGCTTCCCCAGAAGCTGGCGGTTCCCAGCACACTCCAGGAACCAGCACTGTCCTGCCCAGCAACGAGAGGTGATGGATGCACCCATGGAGCCAGCCATTTCCCTCCCAGGACAATGGGATGCACAGCATGGCCTGTGCAGATCCCATGGACCCGAGGTCACCACCCACCCCCGCTCCTAAAGCTGGACTTCTGCCCAAGTCCTCTTCTCTATCATGTCACTCTAAAATACCCAGACCAGACTCTTCCTGCAACCACTGGAGCAGGCAAGGAAGTTACTCTAGAGAGTTTTCCCTAAGCCGCAGCACTGTCCCCTCACACACACCGTGCCCAGGCTGTCACAAAGAGCATCTCTCTCAAGAGTTCTTGCTACACACAGGCCCAGAAAACGGCACAGGCAGCAGGACTGCTCCCTGGACCCAGCCAAAGCTTCCACTCCTCTCCCCTAATCCTTGCACTGAGGCCAAAGGACCCAGATCCCATCAGCCAAGCCACCTCCCAGCCTGGAAGGGTCTAGATATAGGGCTAATCCAATGCAGGGTATTTTTAGCTCGTTTGCAAACAGCTTCTGCAGCTCCAAGAGAGCCCATAACAAGAGAATGAAATAAAAGAGAGACAGTGGCTATTTCTAGCAGTGTTTTTCATCAGGTCACTAGGAAAGACTTTGGAGAACCAGAGAGAAGCTTTGGGCCCAGCTTCTCCTGGGCCTCAGGCAGCAACAGACCTGTGGGTAGGTAGGATAAAGGGACTTTGTTTGGGGCAGTCTGTGAGCTTGGTGCAGCCACCCTGGTTTAGGACAGATGGGCTGGGTCATCAGAGAATGGTTTAGATTGGAAGGGACCTTAAAAATCATCCAGTTCCAACCCCCTGCCATGGGCAGGGACAAATTCCACTATCCCAGGTCACTCCAAGCCATGTTCAACCTGGCCTTGGACACTTCCAGGATGGGGCAGCCACAGCTTCTCTCCATCCATTCAGACCAAGGTGGCTGGTGGGGCTCTCAAGAGACCACTGTAATCATCCACTATGGACAGAACTGCCCACATGGCCTTTGATGGCACCCACCTGCCTCCTGCAGGCAGGAGAGCCCAGCCAGCAAAGAGCACAGGCATCTTACAGGTGAGGTGACACATTCAGCTCCCCAGCAGTCACTGATCTAAATACACATGGACACCCCACTGCTCCACAGGGAAAAGGTCCTGCTGTGGGACGTCCCATCCCTGCAAAGTTGCATCCCGTGAGGCTGCACTCCTGATCTGACAGGTTGCAAGGCACTATCCACAGAGCTCTCCATGCCCAGGGAAAACAAAACGGGAAGCAAGCAAAAAGAAAAATCCCACTGACACGTACTTTATCTCCAATGGTAATGAACGCCCTGGAGTCCAAGTTCCTCGGGGGCCTGCAAGAAAAGAGACAGAATCAGGAGAAAGCTCAACTTCATTCACCCTCTTGGCCAGAGCCAGGTTTCACATTCCTTTGAGCACTTTCAGCCACTTCTTTCCCCCGCTGTGCCTCGTCGTGGGTTCCAACCCTCCAAACACCCACAAATGCTTTAAATCGTGCCAGTAACACCTCACCCCACACCCACAAGGCACAGTGAGAACCCTGGGGAGTCAGCCAGGTGAGACATGCACCAAACCACCCGGCTATGAAACCATGCCTGCTCGGGAGAGGAGCCCAAGGAGCCGAGAGTGACGGGATGAGAAGTTTCTGTGGCACAGCAGCTCAGCTGTCATGTTTTGACAGGCAGGTGTTGTAACAGCACAGCCACACAGCCCAAAACGCACGCGAGGGAACAACAGGTAATTCCTCCCCTGTGAGTCACTTGTGTACACTCTGCTGCCTGTTCCAGGCAGGCAGAGCAGGCAGCACTTCAGTGTCACCCCTCTGCACAACACCAGGCAGGCAAAAGTTATCTTTTATGGCTTTTTTCCTCATTGCTGCCCACTTCCCATTATGGGCAGCACGGTACTTTTAGAGCCATCATGAGAGTTCTGCCCCTGCCCCTCGTGCCTCACTTCTGGGCTCTCCCCATCCCCTGGGAGCTTCTAAGAGCAGAGATTGCCCAACTGGCTTAGTCTCAATTCCCATCAGAGCAGCCTCCAGCTTCAAGGAAGTACTTTGGGCTCTGAGCAAAAGCCTTGCACTGCGCAAATATTTGCACTGCAGCTTAAAAAGCAGGGAGAAAAGGAGCTGTGGACAGCTTGCACCAGCCTCTGGGCATGCAAAGCCCTGTAGACTCCAGCATGAGGCCTTCTCCAGGGGAAATTCAAACTCTGGCAGGAGCAGAGACAAATGTGCCCATGGGGGAAGGAGGTGGCTGTCACACGCAGGGCAGGGCTGTGCAAGGCTTGCACAGCATCAGTGGGGGAGTTCCTCTGCCTCCCCCTTTCCTGGGGTTTTCAGCAGTGATATTTCTCTTTTGGGGATTTCACTGCTCTCCTGGAGCTGGGAGAGTTCTCTAGAACAGGTTTCTGGAGCAAACAA
>NW_008238321.1:7086184-7103806 GCF_000691975.1 Corvus brachyrhynchos | reverse complement strand
GTTCAGCAGTGGCGATGCAGCCCGAAGTGTTTTGGAAGAGCACCATGGAAGTGGAATTTTAGCCATCTGCTTTTTGTCAAACCAAGCACTGCTACCCTGGGCTCTCCCCCATGGCATAACAAGCATCAGCAGCTTGAAGCAAACAGGGCAGGGAGAAATTCCAGTGCCCTGAGATACTGCTGGGCACTGGCCCCGGCAGCAAACAGCACAACAGTGCAAAATGTCTGTGTCCTCCTTGTAGCAGGGTAAGGAGCTGCAAGCAACTCAAACTAATCCTGATACTCAGGTCATGTAAAGCACTCCCCAACCTTTGTGCCTCTGGCTTCTGTCGTGGTCCACCTACCATCATCTCTTCTCTTCCTCTCCACTAAAGTTCTTCCCCTCTTCTTCCCTCAGGCAGATTCGCTCTCTCTACCACATCTTTGCCCTTTGGCATCAGCAGAGCTGTGGCAGAAAGACTAAGGAGAGCTTCCCAGAGGATTCTGAGTCTTTGCCTTTAGGACATTTCAAATCAAACAGGCACCTCCCAGAGAGACACACGCTGTGCACGTGTCTGCACACACATGTGCAATTCCTTCTCACTACCCACAAGCCACAGCTTACAAGAAAAGAATAACTATGATGATTTTGGGAGGTCTTCACAGGCCATTCCTCTCGAGGAAGTGCCAAATCCAGCTCTGGAGAACCTCTTTAAGCAGCAGAGATACTTACGTTGTGTTGGCAGCGGGTGGTTTGATGGGGACACATGTTATCCTCAGATCCCGTTTCTTCTTGCCTTTCACTGGAAGAGAAGATGCTCACATGAGCAAATGGATTGTTGCTTTTTTCCTTCAAGCATCCTCTTCCCAGCAGCCACTAGGCAGGGAATGCAGGGCTTGGACCCCTCACCATGGTCAGCAAAATGCCAAGAAGGTCACAGTGACCACTTGCCCAGAACTTCAGGCAAGAGCCAGAAGCACAGGTGGGTCTCAATGTCACTGTAAAGCATTTCTCTGTAGAAATAGCCAAGGGTGCACTAACAGACCGTTTTCCAGGTCTTGCAGCCAAGCACTGTACCCCAAAAATGCTATTTACCCTTCATGGCCATTAACAGTCCCCTCTCTTTGGGATTTAACCCTTTCTGGGGTTAAAGCTGCAATTTCTGCTGGGCACTTACCTGGTTTGTGTGGCTCCAAGGATCCTTTGGAATCTGAAAGAGAGAAACGAGACACCAGCTCAGCCTTCATGCTGCAGGCAAAACATATAGCAGCCCTGTATCCCTCATGGCTCATGGACCCAGGAGAGCTCCAGGAGAGGGAGGCAGCTGGGCTTTGGGAGTGCAGCCAAGCCTGGCCCCATCCCTGTTTCTCCAGCCACAAGAGGTCCCCATGCCATTAGTGATGTACAGGGCTCCCAAAAACGCTCCCTGTCCAGAGGCTCCTTGGGCCCAGGGCCCCAGCTCCAGCCCCGCCTTCCCGGGAAGAGCCAGCGTTGGATCTGGCACGGAGGGCAATGACCACCAGACATCCAGCAAAAGCAAGGGGTTAGTCCCAGCAGGAGAGGGGACACCCTATCCACAACAAATGGAAAACAGGGAAAAAACAGACATGAGCTGACTGTCAGCGATCAGTGAACCCCTCACAAATCCAGGCTTGCACAGGCTGAGGCACCAGGACAAGGCACCAGGCGTGACTGGCAAGAAGATGCTCTTGTCCCTCTCCTCCCAACTCCAAACAGCTCTGAGATAACAACATCCACTACTACAGAGAGAAACGGGGCTCGGGCAGGGCCAGGACAGGCCAGAAACCTGCAGGTGAAAATTCCATCCCAGCTTCCTGGGAAAATAAACTGACCCCAAGGGGCTGAAGTGCTGCAGCTGAGAGCATCGAGGTCCTGATCCCCCCAGGAGAGACAAGGGGGCAGCTGCACTTTGCAGCTAAAGATGCTTCTGGCTGCATAGAGCTGGAAGATCCATTAGAAAGCAGGAACATCAAGGTGTGCTCCAGGCACGGGGCTGGGAGCAAACAGCTCAGTGTGGCCTTGGACAGCCTTTCAAAACAGCTCCTACCTGCCTGGCTGCTGGAGCAGGCATGTGGACAAAGTCCAGCACTCCAAAGGCTGCCAGGGAAGGGAGGGGAGAGGGAGCCGGAATTTCAGCGGGAGACACAGCACCGTGCAAGAGCTCCTGCAGCAGGACAGAAAGGTGACACGTGCCCAACATGTCCCCAGCACTGACAGCCCCCATGCCAGCTCCGAGAAAACAGGTGCCTGGAACTCACTTTTCCTGCCTTGTCCTTCCCCAAATGCAGATCTCACTGAGGTTGCAGGTTAAAGCTGCTCTGCAACACACTGCAAAGGTCCCAGCTGCAGGACCAGCAGCATCCCCCCTGGCTGAGGGAATCGGCACGGATCAGTCCATACCCCCATCTTATCTGCCACTTTTCCTGGATCAGAGCTGGCCCATAAGCTCCAAGACCAGCACAGTTTCCATGATGTGAACTTCCAGCTCAGTGAAACCAGCCAACAAGCCACCCCACCCCAAACCGATCCCGCTTGGATAGGAACCACCTGACCATGTCAGAGCAATCACAAGTTCTAATTTGTGAGCCTGCAGAGTTTCCCTTCCCCATCGCCCACCCAGCAGGGCTGGAAGGGGCACTATGAATAGCCCCACACACCCATTGATGGCACTTTACAAAATACCCAGCTGAGTAACAAGGGCAGCAAACACAAAACGGAGCCAAAGGAAAGAGACGCTGTCCATGGGTTCAGAAACGCCTCCCCTTCCACTCCCAGCCTCTCACTACTCAGTGTGGAAGGCCATGAACAGAATCTAGAAACTGGGGTCCCCCAAGTCCTTCTGCACTTGGGCAAGTTGGGGAGCTTGCCGTGGGCACCCATCCCATCCCATGGGATGGATTTAGCTCCGTGCCGAGCATTTCACCCCCAAGACCTGCTCCAAAACTCAGACTGGTCTCTGCTCCACACACAGCCCCCCCAACAGTTACCAGCCAGACCGCTACACGAAGCCCTGAAATCCCCCCATGCTGGCTGGGATTCTGCTCCATCTGTTTGCTCTCCCTCTCCCCAATTGCCATAGTAACCCTGCAGAGCCGGCACAAAGCGCCTTCTGTGCCACCAGCAGCTCCCCTGGCACCACGGCCGTGACTCACAGGGCAGGAGCAGGGTCCACAGGCGCCCGAGCCAAGCCTCCTGCAGGATGGCCTCAGCCCTTCCTCAGCCCTGGCTGCAGGAGCAAGGCTGGAGGGAGCTGGGAGCACCCAGTGTGGGGTTGGGAATCATGGGGTGCGTTGTCCAGTGGAGCCCAAGCTTGCAGGCAGGAGGGGCATGGGACAGCAGGACAGCAAGGAACACGGAGATTCCCTGTTCCAAACCCCCTGCTCCACACAGGAGAGGCTTTTAATGTGCACTGGCCATGAACTCTGCTGCCACAGGCACCCTGCACACTTCCCTGTACTCCCAACCTACCACCCTTGACTTCCCAGAGCTGGAGTCAGCAACCATCCCCTTCCCAGCCTGTCCTGCCGAGCCCCAAAGAGCATTTCCTAGTTCCAACCTGAAAAAGCACCGATTAAACCGGAGGTATTACACCACCACTCCCAGGCTCTGCCTGCACCACCTATGACGGGCAGAAAACCCAGCTCAGCCCTTGCCTGCAGGAATAAAATCACCCAGGATGCTGCCTTGCAGCCAGGGAGCTGATGAAGAGATTGGATTCATTTGTTACAGCTCCCCTAAAATTTGCCATGAGATTTCCAGCTCCCAAAGGCTGGCCTGAACTACTCCTTGCTGCAAACTTCTGCCACTGCTTGTGGCACCAGTGCTTCCACAGCTCCCCAAGGAGAGCCCATGCCCTGTTCAGGGTGAATGAGAGTGCAGGAAAAACTAGGGAAGGGAATTAAAAAAAAGGGGGGAAAAAAGCGAGAAGCAGAAAGGCAGTGGGATGGGCATGACATGACCCTGCAATTCAAGCCTTTCAGTCACAGGGCAGCATTTGCCTTCAGCCCCCACAGGCAGCTGCTGTCAGCTCCTTCCCACTGGAGAGTCCCTGGCACTGTCTCTCCTACACTTGAAACTCAGCACAATCCCTCCCACATTTGGGATCCCAAGAGGGTCAGTGCAGGAGGAATTGCTAGAATGTGCACAACTGCTTATGTCACCTGAAAATCCTGGAAACACTCCAGTTTCCCAGGGCACTGGGCTCTTGCAAAAGGGGTGTCTGCAAGCACAAGTTCCCCTCAAGAGATCCCTCTGCAAAGGCCAACAGGCGGCAGCAGGACAAGGAGGTTTGGGGACATGTCCTGGTCATCCCTGCAAGCCCCAGGGCTCTGCTGCCAGCCCCGAGCCCAGGGGATGGCAGGGCACCACTCTGGGCACAGGAAAGGGCTGCCAGCCACAGACACACACGGCACAGTGCCCTGCACCCAGGCAGGGGAAAATTAGCTGACAGAAGTTCCTGGTGCGGATGAAATTGCAACCCACGTGATGCTGCAGGCACGTAACTGCATCCTTTATGCTAAGAAAGGAACCATTTCCTCCTAAAGAAAGAAAAAAAAAAGCCCAACAAAATTTTTTCTCATGCTATAACCACCACCAGTTAAGAACCACCAGACATTTCCTGGAACTGCCTAATTCAACACCGGAATCCTCATTTTTGCCACTACCAACTTCAGCCCCATTAAGTTGCACCTCTCCACGGGAGGTTTTTCCTTCCCACTCCGCTGGCGTGGGCGGAGAGAAAGGAACATGACAATCTAAAGAACTGCAAATAAAACTATTTGCCTGAGTCGACCTTTGAAATTAAACCTCACCACTGCCTCCCCGGGGCTCTGGCTGCAGCCCCAGGTGAAGTCCTGGGCACGGGAGGCTGCTCCAAGAGCTGCACTGCTTTGTTAGTGCTGGGGGAAATGTTTGGGATGCATCCCGGCTCTCCTCAATCCAAGGAGGAGAGTCCAATGCCATGGATAGGGCAGAAGGCTGCAGGGTGGATTCCAGCCCTGCTACAACAGAAGAGTTGGAACAAAACAGCATCAAGGAAAAAAAAAAAAATTGAGGCAGGGTGCAGAGCAGAGAGGGGAATTTGGGTGCTTGGTCATGAGAGCGAGCTCCTCACAGGCACACTTTGTGCTGTTTTCCTCTGTTGGGAGTGGAAAAAGCTATCCATGGAAGTGGAAAAAGGGCTCTCAACCTGCTGAGAGCCATCACTCATCGTCCCGCCGAGGTCTCGCTGCAGAGGGGCTCCCGCGGGTCAGCACACTCCTCACTTCTGCAAAACTGCCAGCGAGCAGCAGGAAAAAACGACGCTGCAGAAAAAGCCCCTTGCAGCCCCAAAACAGCCTCTCAGCCTGTGCTGAATCAGAGCTCCCGACTGCTGGGGCCGTGGGCACCCACCTTTCCCATGCAACAGGCAGGGGACAACCACAAAGAGCTGCTGGAAAACCCTGCATCCCAGGAATGCGACTCAAACCAGAGCCAGAAGCCAGCTTTGCCCTCTGCATATTTTCCTTTAGACATGCTGGAATTGATTTTTTTTTTTTTTTCTTACAATTAAGACGCCGGAGTTTTAACCCCACACAAAACATGCAACTTTAAAAATAGATCCCCAGCTGCAAAGACCAACCCCCCGCCCAAGCCAGGAGAAACAAAACCGTGTGGATTGACCCCAAAAAGTTACACAGCCCCTTTTAGCACCAAAATCAGCCCTTTGCTCTCCCCCACCACGTGTTTTGGAAATTGCAACATCTACCTTGCTTCTTGTCCATGGTTTCCCAGAAATGAAGAGCAGTGCTGGCACGCCTGGCAGAAGAGAGGGATGGGGGCGGACTGGAGGAGGGAGGGGAAAAAATTCCCGCAGGATCCAGCGCACAGCACTTCTTGCAAGCACCGATGATTCTTTTCAGTGGGAATGCATGGCCCAAAGCGCCCGCCGGCTTCACAGAGCCCTCCACGCCCGGTGTCCCCAGATCCCAGGGGTCCCCAAGGCTGGGAGCAGCAGTGAAGGCAAGCGGGGGGAATTGGGGAAGGTAGAGCCGCGTTCCCTCATCGGCAGCTGCCGAGGTTGGCCGGACTCGGCTCCGATTACCCTTGAAAGCTCAACAGTTGTAAAAACTGCAGCAGAGAAATAGCAGGTGACGTCAACAGGAAACTGGTGGGGAGCCAACTCCAGCTCCGGGAGCTGCTGAAGCGCTGGATTGCTACAGTGCATCCCAGTGGGACACGTTCTCTTCCCACAAATTCAACCATTCCAAGCCAGCCTGCAGGCCCAGGCATCCCACCAGAGCAACCCTTGCTCTGGGACAGCCCTGGCACCAACCAGCAGAGCCAAGGGGAGCCCAGGTTCACTGGCTTGGGCACCAAAGGGGTGCTGGGATGGAAAGAGGTCACATTTCATTGTGCTGCAGGTGACACGTTAATTGCTTTGCCACTAACAACTATTACCACAACAAATAGTAGAAATATTGTTCCATGACAATGCCGGCACGCAGCTCAGCAGCTATTCCAGGGTGACAACCAAGATGGCATCTCTGGTAGCAAAAATATAAATTGCTGCATGGCTTTGGCTGGGAAATAGCGAGGGAGAGTAGGAAAATAAAAGTATTCATTTCTCTGCAAGCACGTGCAAGAAAAGCTGTGGCCAAGTATTGCTGCTCTTCCCCTTTCCCTCAAAACCGCTCCAGCAGAAGCCAACGCTGATGTTCCTGATCAAAGCCAGGCTCAGCTCTGACAGGCTGCAGTTTTGTTTTCTATTTCCCTGTCAGCCTGGAGGGGAGATACTGTACCAGCTTCTTTACCTTAAACTAATTATAGAAAATCTACCAGTGCTTTGCTCCTGAGCTCTCTCCCAACTCCAGGCTGTGCCGGACCAGGCACATTTGCAGGCTGAAAAGTCAGAGGTCAAGGTAAACACACATACCAACATAATGAGTGGCTCTAATTTTAAATAGTGTTTATGCAAGCCCCAGAAGGACTGCGGAAGGTATTTTCTCAGGCTCATTTCCACTCCCAGGGTATAGTTTCAGGCACAGATCATCAGCACATAAAGGATGCTGACGCAGGAGCTGCTCTTGCAGATGGCACCGAGAGCCACCAGCCCCCGTCCCCGGCACTCCTGGGGAGAGCAGTGCTGTGCTGCCCTCCCATCACTAACTCTATTAACAGCTAATTCCCCTCTCACCCAGACACAGACACACCAAGGACCTCTACAGACACCCACAGAGTCAGAGCTGCTTTGGAGCAGAAAGTCCCTAACCCAGCAGGTGGGATGGGAAACAAGATTTCCTTTGAATTAGTCCCGGAGTTTCAGCGCCCGAGGACCAGGGGTGGTGTAAAGCAGAGCTTCCCAATATCTCAAGAGCATCTTAAAAAATAAACAAACAAGGAAAAAAAAAAAAGAGAGAGAGAAGAAACAAAAATAATCCAAAAGCCACTTAAAAAAAAAAACAAAAAAGAAAAAAAAAAAAAAAAGAGAGAGAGAGAAGAAACAAAAACAAACCCAACCATCCTTTCAAGTTTCACCATCGGCAGCTCTTACAAAAGTTTGCTGGTGCAGTAGGAATAGCCAGGCCTGGAAAAATGTGCACCGTTTGCCATTAATTATCCAGTTCTTTACAGGGCACAGGTAATCCCAGGGGAACAAAAGGCATCGGGTGTTTCACTGGTGTTAACAAAGTCTCCCCACAAGGATGGGGACGTCACCCCATAACAGGTGAGGGATAATGGGAGAGCAAGTCCTGGGGAGAATTCACACACTCACCACACAGTCGAGTATGCCAGGGCAGGGCCAGGGACAAGGATGGCTCCCATCCCTCCCAGCAGCCTCCTGCCAGTGGGCTGGCTTGAGTAAGGGGAAGAGCACACCCTCAAAAACAGCAATGAGCTCAAACAGTGCCCTGCCAACGCAGGGCCCCTCTCCCCACCCTTCCCCTGTGGACACACAACCCCTCCCAAGGCCACTTCAGTTAAGGCCGGGTTGCCATCACAGCCAAGGAGCGAAGATGGGGATGAGCTGCTTTGCCATGAACAGCAAAAGTGTCCAGTTTGGGGTTGGGAAGGAGCTTTTTATAAGCGTGTTTGGGATAGGCCACAAAATTAATGACTTCACCTGTCCTGTAAGAAGAGCTGCTGTCTAACCACAGGGACAGGGTGATTTTCATTGAATACTTTATTCCCTCTGATCAGAGAGAAGCCCATGCACCTGCTGGCTGCACTGGCACAGTACTACACTGCCTGATGCCCCCCACATTTCTCCAGGAACTGCAGAAGGTTCCCTGGTCAAGGCTGCAATGCAGGCACTGCCCGAAGTCCGGGATGCCCTTGCCTTTCCACCCACAAGGCACACATCCCACAGGAAAGCCCCATGTGCCCGAGGCACACACAGGACACACAGCGTGGAAACTGTTTAAAAATAGAGCCTTTGAACTGCATCCAGTTGGAAAGGGAACAGGGTAATCTTTCTCATCCCCTTAGATGGGGCTTGAGATTTGGGGACAATCAATCATTGCATCACACAGGACTCAAGCAGAGCAGGAAGGATGTCACACCCACAGTGCCACCAGCTCTGGATGAGACTGTGCAAGGGACAAGGATGTGACCTCCTGGTGCCCAGCGAGGAATTTGGGGATGGGCACTCTAGCCAGAGTCTCTGACAAACAGAGGCATTGGCACAGCCACCTCTGGGGCTCACAGCCACACCCGGGCTCTGTGCACCCGCCAGATAACACCGAGGCTCTGCCGGCAGCGCCGGGAGGATGTCACCGCCCAGCCAAATTCCAGCTGTATTTTTACATTACCTGCACAACCTCGAGGGCTGGAAAAAACGTTTGATTTTGTCCCCACGTGTCAGCCTGCTCTCGCCCAGCCCCATGACGATGGAACACACGGGCTCCACTCTGAGAACCCACATGCGACCGGAGGCCAGACTCCCCTCAGGAAGCTGAAAAGCCCCATCTGGCTGACACTCACACAGTGACATTACAGGGCACACCATATACATGCCCAGAGTTGAGGTGCTTTGCACTAGAGCTTGTGCAAAACCCCTGTGCAAAGGTGGTGACAGTCACAGGGGCACCTATTGGGAGCAGGCACTGAGCTGGGGTGCAGGCAGAGCATCCTCTGGGATGGACACTGCCTCCTTTGCATCCTTCACTCCAACTGGGTTTTCCCCGAAAAAAAGCAGTGGCTGAGGCTGCACCTCTTGAAAGCTCAGCTTTATCATGACACAAAGATCTGGAAGGATTCCCAGCCCTCAGGTTGTCAGGAGAAGGCAAAGGAGACAATGCTTAGAGAAAAGCAAAGAACACACTAGGAAAAAAAAATAGAGGAAAAGGAAGAGGCAGAAGCATCATCACCTTTGCCCATCTCCTTGCCAGCGGGTACCAGCATCACTCCTTCCTTTGATTTCTCACTCCATAAGCAAAGCCATGAAAAAATAAAATCTGTTTGGAATTGATGTGACTGGCTAGTGACAGTTTCCTGATGGGAGAGAAAACTCAAACTGCCCTTGGAATAGATCTGCTTGACAGGAGGCACAGTGGGAAAGGGAATAGTCTGGCTTTGTAATTGTCAGCAGTAACTCCACTCCAGCGTCAATAGACACTTTTTCTATCCAAACTGGCATCATTCAAGCACTTCCAGGTGTCCTCCCCAAAACCTTGTAAACTTATCAAGGGAGCAAAGTATTCCCCTCTCTGCTTCCCTAAAAAAATTAGGAAAAAACCAGATTTCTACCATCCTCCCTCCAATTTACTCTGGGCAGGGATAGAGTGATGTCACCTCTGCAAATGATGTAAGAGAGCAGGCACTTACTATGAAAATGGAATTTATGGAGGAGAAAAAAAACCCCTTCAGATTCACAGCTGCATGCTCTGGGAGAGGGGCAGAAACAAGAGACTGACCCAGGTGCTTCCCTGGCCCACAGACTGCAGGCAGGACTTTCAAGAGCAGCATCTGCACTGGGGAAAAGGCCAAGCAGCTGCTCAGAGGGTTCACAGTGACATTACTCCCTGGAGACCTGGAATGCTTTCCCACTCCCAGGGTGCCACCACAGCTCAGGTGGACAAAGCCTGTGCATCTTCAGAGGAAAACATCTGACCTCCAGCACTGACCCAGCACCACATCTCTGGGGTGCAGGAGCAGAGAAAACCTTGGATTATTTCCTTTGGAACAGGGTGCTGTTCCAGCAACTTACAGAAAGCAACAGGCAAGTGCTGCAGTACAATTCCCTGTTTCCTGCTGTCCCACACCAATTCTTTGCTCATTTTGATGTATATTCAGTGCCATCCCTTTTCCCTGCCTCTCTGCTGCAGGGAACCAGGCAGAAGACACAAATAAAAAGGGAGAGCTCAGCCCCAACAAGCTGGACCTGTAGCCTCTTTTCCTGGCATTAAGCACAGCATGGCCCACACCATGAACCTCCTGCTCTCCCCTCCCACTGCTGCTCCTCTGCCCCAAAGGACAGACTACATCCATATTCCCAGAACAAATCCCATGTCCAGCTGGTCCATGAGAAATCACCTGCAAACACTTCTCTCCTTTGTTCCCTCACACTCCCTGCTGCAAAGCTTAAAAACTGCCCCCCAGTTAAAGGCTGGACCACCAGCACACTGCCAGCCCCACTGCCCAGCATCACCCTGCACTGTCCTCCCTCTCCAGGCTCTTATCAATGGCTGTACCAGCTCTGTGTGGGGAAAACACTTATTTTGTGGTGGATTTGCCCAGTACCCACAGGGCAGCTTTGATTCATGGCGAGGAAAAGCAGGGGCTCCACAGGAAGCGTGCCCACAGCTCAGCGGTGTTTCGCCACCAAGGTCCCACGCAGCCCCAGCAGGAAGGGCACAGCTGCCCCTCTGGGTGGGATTGATCTTCTTTCCCCTCCTTCTGTCACTCTCTCATATCCACCTATCACCCTCCACTTTTTCCAGTGTTCAGGGAAGTGAGAGTTGCAGGCTTTTCCTAGTAAAGGCAGATTAAAGAGCTGCCTCTCCCTCCCAGGAAGCCAGAGGTCTCCACAGCCAGGCTGGTCCCTACACATCCGGCTCCCATCCCGGCTCAAGAGCTCGCAGTCACCCAGTGCAGCTCAGCCTGCAGCTCTCTTCGGGCACATTCAGGGCTTCCAAGAATAATTTCCATTTGAATAAGAGATAATCTATTCTTAAGAATCCCCTTTCTCCCGGAAGAACGAGCCTCACATCCGTGTTTTGGGGAAAGGAGCAGTGCTCTCTATGCAGAGTGATGTGGAGATGAGCTGGAAGGAGACATATGAAACATCAAACCTGTTTGAAATCAAGGGAAACACACCCCAGCTCCTGTCCCTGGGATGGTTACACACAGTTTCCCTCACTGAGGGGGGCTGTAACTCACAGTTACCGAACACAAAACTCTTTGTGGATCCAAAATTAAGGGTAAACTCTTGCAGCTACCTGGAACATACACAAAGAAATCACACCTACAGGGGAGCTGCTGGAGGAAAAGCCGAGTAGTTTACGAGCGCTCTAGCACAGCACACACCAGGCTGATAAGAATTATAAATTCACGCACAATTTCTGCTTGGTTATTTCTGGAGGCACCTCCTCCAGCCCCGGCTTCACTCTCACCACTCTTCAAGAAACCAGGCAGGGACAGGTGTAATTAATACCTGCAAAAAGCTGCTCTTGGGTAAGAAAGCAACATCTGCAGAGCACAAGAGGCAGCCCCAGCACAGCCCAGCCCTGCAGGTATCCTGGGCTCTGAGGACAACCCCAGCCCTGGCTGGCGCCAGTGATCCTCTGGCACCTGGTGCTCACCTCTGATGCTCAAGGATGATGCTCACAGCCAAACAATTGCAGGGATCAACCAAAAACCTGAGGGAAACGGGCTGCAGATGCTAACAGAGAGTGAACACAGGGAGCTGTACAAGCAGATCATCTAAAACACCCACCACATCCCTCTTTTTTAGCAGCCTCAAAGCAGTGTGGAGCTGCTCCCAGACTTGAGGAAAACGGGTGCTGCCAAAGACAGACAGAGCTTGGCACAGGGGCTGGTCAGGTCCAGGCTGGTCCTATGGCAGCATCACCACCCACCTCCCACCCACCAGCACCTTCATCCTTCTTTTGCCACAATTATATCATTTTTTTTTTCCTGACCACCACAGGGGTGGCAGTCAGCACCACGGGTCAAACAGGTGAGGATTTGGCACAGGGTGGAAGATTTTAGCTCTGGGGAGACCAGGGAAACCTCAGAAGTCAGCTGAGCACACGTGCACACAAACGAAGCTGTCTCACACTGCCCTGCCCCGTGCCAGCAGGGATTTTCTGGGAGTTTTACAAACAGGCACGTGGGGCTGGGCCTGTCACCTACCCCCAAGCACCTTTCAGAGGTGTTTGGAAGATGACAAAGAGCAGCCAAAGCCACGTATCAGCACGAGATCATCTCAGCTTTGGCCGGGGTACAACTTGGCAGCACATCAGGAGAGAAACCAAGCGGTCCAGAGCAGCAGGGGATTTTGAACTATGCGGAGCAGCTTTCTTCAAAAGCCCTGACCATGAGCACATCTGGCCCTCAGCAGAAGAGCCACGTCATTTCTAGTGACGAGCTGCAAAGACATCCTCATGTCTGCAGCACAACACACCCCTGCAGCCATGCCCATAACGTTCAGGGCTGATTCAGAGGGGCCATCCCAAGGGCTGCACACTTTGCTGCTCCATCATCTCCCTCTCAAGCCTCAACTTTCCCACTCCCACACCAAGTAAACCAAGATCTTCATGCCACAGCAAAAAATTCCTCCATTGTGCAGCATGTTTGCCCTTCACCACCTTGAACAGGAAACAGTCTCCTGCAGGGAGGGATGAGTGCAGCAAGAGGGAACATCTGCTCCAGCTGTGCCAAATGCCCTGCAGCCAGTGGGGTCAGGATGCTGCCATCTCCAAGCTGCTGTTAATACACACCAGTGAAGACATCCACGGCACCCAGCCCATTGCAGCCAACCCCTGCAGCACAGCCAGGCTGCTGCGTCAGTCGTCCCCACAAGACCCCAGCTAGGAGGGAATTCACACGCACACACACACCACAAAGCAGTTTCTAACTGGCCTGCAAGCCCAGACAAGCTGACACACCCTAGATAACCCCGTCATCCTCCCCTAAACCACCCCCAGCCCATCCATGAAACCAGCCCTGCGTGTTTATGATCTGTCAGACACATGACTGTCACCTGCCAGGCCCTGCAGGACAACTTCTTCCCCTCCTGTCCCTCTGCCCTGCACTGCTGGTCCCCTCCACACCCATCACCAATGGATGCTAAGGGAGGATGTGGCTCTTGGCACCGCCAAAGAGATGCTGGCAGGACCCCATCCCCAGCTGCGGAGATTTATGGATTCCTTATGAGAAACCTCCAAGACCTTTACAAATTAAATACAAGCATTAAAAGCTGCTTTTACATTTCCTAAAAAGGCACTATCATGGCAGGAGATGAGGCAGCAGGGATGAATACTGGTGACAAGGGGCACTTGGTGCTCAACAGGCGGATGCCAGGGAGAAAAGGGTCCCAGCCATTCCCAGAGAGCTCCATCAGACACAAGCAGCTTGACTGATGCCAGTGCCAAACCACAGCTAAGGTTAGCAGCCTCTGATGGGAAATTACTTGTATCGAGCACTCTAGAGGTTTCTTCCTTTCCAAACCCAGATTTGTCTTTGGTGGTGGTGAGGGGGAAGGAAGGGTGAATGCTCCACAAACAACTTCTGGTAAATGTTGTCTCCTCCTCATCCTGCCTCCTCTTATACTCAAGTTATGTTTTTAGTAGAAATTTATCTTTTAATTTTCTTTTTTAATAATTTCAGTTGAAATGATGAAATTAAGGCTTAGAGCACAGGACAGATCAACTCAGCAGTGCCTCTCCCTGGGCACAGTGCAGGCAAGAGGATGGAGGCTGAGGCAGCTCAGTGGGTGCTGGAGAGGGTCCACCTCACCGTCGCCTTCACCCCACTGCAGGTCCTCAGCACAAGGCAATATGATTTGCCCACTGGGACCCCCAAATCCTGCCCTTCCCCTTGGCCACACTGTAACCCACCACATTCCACACAAGCAGCTTCTCTACTCCACCTTTCTGCTGGGCAGAGAAATGGGTGCAAGAGAAAGGAGCACACAAGGGGAGCCTGTCCCAGCTCCAGAAAAGGGAGCAGACTCAGATCCACTGCAAACTGAGACCCACTGGGGCGACAAGGCAGCACTGTGACATCCGAGACTGCTGCAGTTGTGCCCAGTAATTCCAGTGTTCCTTGGGACAATGAACATTGGGACTCACAAAGCTGCCACAGCACCACTGCAGCATTGCCCCCACACAGATAAGGGGCTGTGGGGAGATGGAATATCTCCCAGGTGGAAAAAAACCAACAGAAACTTCCAGTTTCCATCATTTAAAAAAAAAAAAAAATCTTCTCTGCCCTTTCCCCCACTCCGAATTCCTGACTAACACTTGACCTGTGCTACAGAGGTTTGTCAGCAAGAGGCAGTAGGTAGATCCAGCTCTGTATGTACCCACAAGCCATCCTGAGTCATGCCAGTAAAACCCCAAACTTTTTGTTGATAGAGTAAAATCACCTCCCCAGCCAACCGAAGTTCCTCTCCCAGCTCTTTCCCCAGCAAACAACCAGCCCAGGCTGTGCCTTATTAACCAACACAAGCAAAAACCATCTTCTGTCCAAAATCCCACAGAGTCCCACGTCTGCAGAGGTGTCATTTTGAGCCACAAAATCACCAGCACCAGAAAGCTGCTCCCAAAGGGAACCTCTACAAAGCACAGATGAGTTTCCTCCAGCAACAACCACCTTTGCAAATAACAGGGGCAAACAAACTCCAGCTCAGCCCAGGACCACAAACCAGAGCTGGAAAATAAAGGGATCAGCCTTCAGCAGTTTTTCCACTAAAAGAAAAGCAGGGAAGCATCCCTCCAGGGAGGGAAATGGATTGCTGAGGCACAGCTAAATATTTATCACGTCCAGCAGGATATTTTCCACATGCCAATCATTATGCCAGCAGAGCAGTAAGGCAGGAGCAAAGTGCTGTGTTTTCTCTAGGATCATTAGAATTAATTGGATTTGAGCTCCATGATGCTTCAACTAGAATGAAATAATGGCTCCATGGGATCAGAGCTCCCACCCCTCCAACCACTCACACCCTGGAACACCAGGCTGGCAGCTGCTCTGCCTGGACATGATGGAAGCCCAAAGCCAAAGTCCTGCTTCTGCAGGTCACGACCCACACGTGTACTTTTGGCAGAGATGCCTTTTTTGGGGGGATGGCAGCAGGAAAAGTGTGAATGGCAGACGAGACAGTGCTGGATTCACAGACTGAATTGCACAACAGCGGTGTGCTCCCATGGAGGGCACGGCCAGGACATGGCAGGGACATGTCCCCACCACTTATTTACCCACCCAGAATAGATGTGCCACAAGAACAAGCACCAGTTCATTCCCAGGTCTTGGCATTTCTCACTGCTGATTTTTCCAAGCTTCTGTGGCAAAGGAGAGCTGCCTCCCCAGAGGCACAGCCTGGCTCCAGACAGATCCTGATCCCTCTCCAGAACAGCACCTCTATTCCCAAAGGACAATCTCCCTGCTAAGGAAAAACACTTGCTTTTGAATTACTCAGGCATCAGTGGTGGGTGAACCAGGGGAGGTCAAGCAGGTCTTTCCCCTCCAGATCCCATCCTCCCCAAAGCTTCTTCTCCCAGCAAACTCCATGACTTTGGGGAGCACCTCTTTCCCCACTGGCATGTTCCTCCCTGTCCCTCCAGGAGGGGCTTCCCAGGCATCAGGGGCCACTCAAGTCACAGCCAACAGCCCCAGTGATGGGCACAGGGATTTTCACATGCAGGGCAGGCAGAAGATACACCTTGAGGCCCAGGGAAAAGGCAACAGCCTGGATTTATACCCCAGAGTCTCAAACCTTGCACCCTCCGCTGCGTTTCTGCGCCCACCCAAAGGCTGCAAATTCCCTGAGGCTTCGTCCCCTCCTGCTTTAACCTCTGGGATACAGCACCCCCCTGCACAGCATCCATTCACTGAAAAAGGTGCAGACTTTGCTGGGAAATCACACCCAGGCCCCGCCACATGCTGCAAGCTGCAGCCAGAGGCCGTCCCTTGCAAAGCTCTGCAAGGAGGACACAGGACAGCTCCAAAGCTTTGCTCCCAATTCCTTCCTACAGTGCCACCCGTTCCATTAGACACAGCTTGAGGGAACTTTGGTGACCTGAGAAAACAGGGAGTTTTTGCATATATGAGTAAACATCAGCCTTGACAGCGCAAGATAATACACGAGACATTCTCCCACATACAAGATCCTGCGAGATAACTTGTATCAAGCAGACAGGAGCAAAGGGAAGAGGAAGAAAGAAAGCCGAAATCCTCCCTAAGCTCCACACAATCCCCAGAAGGTGTTTATCTCCCAAGCTATGTTTAGTGCAGAGAAAAGCCCCGGCACAGCACCATTCCTACCACCAGTGACACGGCCAGTCACGCATCCCAAAAATCTCCCAAGGCAGGAGACAACCCTGTGACTAAGCCAAAGTGATGGCAGGTGAGTTTTGGAAGGTATCTGGCACAGAAAGAGCCAACCAAGAGCTTCAACACAGCAGCCTCTGTTTACAACCCTGAGCAACACAAGCCCAAGGAGAACCAGCAAAGGAAACCTGAGATTGCTTGCTGAAATTCCCTAAGGAAAATTAGGGAAATTTATCTTAAATTCAGGCTGCCTGAAAGAGACAAAAGTAGTAGCCATGAGCAGCAGGTGCACACTCTCAGACCTGCGAGCATCCCTGGGAATACCTGCTTGGAGGCAGGTGCAAGCCAAGGAGAGGCAGGATGAGAGGGTTGTGAAGAGGCAGATGTGTTACACACACTCAGGATCGACCCTCGTGCTGCTGCTGCCCTGATGGAAGCAAAGGAGCCCGGGTCAGACGGGGGCTGGGAGCTGCCGGTGCCAGCAGAGACCGGGCGCTCTCAGCACACGTGTGACACCTCCAGCACCAGACATCAGGGTTAATGCATGAATGAACCCGCTGGTCACAACCAACAGAAACCTGCAGACACAGAGCAGCTCCAAACCTCCTCCAAGGAAAGCACCACGCTCCCAGGTGCTCCTCCAGGCATCACCTTTTGCTGTCAGCCACAACGCTTCCCCCAAAATCCTTTGGGCCCAGCTCAGGCCTCATCTCCTGTGGGGCACAACGGGTCCCTGGGCCAGGCTCACCTCGTCCCTCCATCCACACATCCACCGGTCCGGCACAGGCAGCCGAGGAAAGGTCTGGGCTCAGGTGTTCCAGCCTTTAAGAAGCCTGGATGATGCCTTCCAAGGCTGGATGGCTGGAGGCATGTGCTCCTACCTGTGAGTCAGCAGCTCTGCTCAGCAGCTCCGTAAATCGCTGCTGATTCACCCCCTGCTTACACAGCAAACAGGAAACTCAGGTCCACATTCCCTCCGGATAAGACACGGATCATTTAAAAGCCGGGGGGAGAAAAAAAAGTCACGCGAGGTGCGTTCATCTGCTCACATGGCTCCTGACTCCAAGTTTCCAGTGCATCACTCCCGCTCAGGGAAACCCCCTCAAATTTTATCCCGCTGATAAGAGAGAGGCAGCAGCCGCACTCCGTGCG